>NC_142031.1:29600834-29919405 GCF_982192425.1 Myodes glareolus | reverse complement strand
GCTCTCTCTCAGCCACTCCTGCGCAGACCACCGAAGAGGCAGCATGTAACTTGCCCAGCTGAGAAAGGTACGGAGCCATTATGGCTAACATAGATGAGAATAATGGGTTAACATAAGTTATAAGAGTTAACAAGAAGCCTGACCTAATGGGCCAGTCAGTTTATAATCTTATGGAGTCCCGTATGTGATTTTCTTTGTTGCTTGCCGGCTGTTGGGGTACTGGGAGGGACAGAAACCCCAACAAGCCAGCCCTCATACTACATTTTGGAGATTACACATGAGTACACAAATCATTTAACAGCAAAACCCAGCAGCTACTTTTATATTTAAGAATCAGTATTCTGGTTTGAAACAGCAGTGGTGGAGGAAAGTATTTACTAATGATGCCAGGAGCCAAGTACGGTTTGCACACTCCATATCTCAGTACTTGAGGGGCTCAGGCAGGAAGATCGTGAGTTCAAGACAAACCAAGACAGAAGGGAGGCAGGGAGAAAAGGAAGAAGGAAAACTAAAGAGTTAAAGAACTAGGTTAGAAATTAGGAAAGCAACTATAACACATAAGATTAAACTCCACATCAAATTTTAAAAGTCTGGAAGTGGCTCCAAAATATACAAGTCAAATCACCACAAACGGGTCTGGAAAACAACCTGCAAACATTGTGGCAAAGAGTGACAGCACCAACAGAGACCTGCTAGTCAGTGTACTGCGAAGGTGCTTGTACAGCCAGCAGTGCACAACAGTGGGGCTTTGCTGTTACTGTTTCACTAAAATCCCCAGTTGTGGTGTAAGCCTGGGCTGCTACCATTCGTGGGCTATAGAAGCCTTGTGGCCTGTAGTATCCAGCGTACTGGTTCTGGAAAACAGATTCTGTCACTGGCAAGAGAACACAGCTCTTCAGGACAATGTTGAAAGTTTTAAATGTTGACTTCTAAGAATTTATGCTAGGACAAAATCAGAGTTGAACATACAGATTTTAAGTACAAAGAACATTATAGCACTATTTACTAAAGGTAGCTCAAACTACCTGCATTAGTTACTTTTATGTTGCTGTGATAAAACACCATGACCAAAGGAGACTTAAAGAAGATCGAGTTTGTTTGGGGTTGTAGTTTCGGAGAGAGAGTCTGTAATGAAGGGGAAGGCCTGACAACAGAATACTGAGATCACATTTTCAGCTCACCAGTGATGGACTTCTTCCGGTAAGGCATCACCTCCCACAGGTTCTCTAACCTCCCCAAGCAGTGCCATGAACTGGGGGACTGGACTTCAAATTTTCAAGTATGTGGACCTAGGGAGGCTGTTTTTATTCAAAACACTACAATACTCAAATGTCCCCAAAACATTTGATCTGCCCGTAAGGTAAAAATGGTATTAAATGGTGCTTAGGAATCCAGGCTTGGTAGCACAACTATAATCCCATCCTTATAGTTCTTAAATTTAAATCATTCTCTGTCTGGAATGTTCTCAAGTTGACTGCAAAGTCATCTCAAAAGTAATGAAGGAGAAGTGTGTTTTGAGAAGCAGGCCACAGGTCAACAGAATGGTCTCACCTCATACATGGACAGGCTTGCTGGCTCCATGAGAACCTACAGACACATGTAAAATAGCAAAGCACTGGGAAGCACACACAAATGACAGTTCCAAGCCAGTGAAGACTGGTTCCAAAACTTTTAAAGATAGTTTGACAAGCAGCTCTTCCATGTCTCTGTCTTCTGCAGTCCCACATCTGCATTTTTTCTCAATAATTAATAATACAGTAAGTCTTTTTTCCTGGCCTTTATTTACTTTATATTGCTTTTGTTGATGCTGCTGCTGCTGTTAAGTCTAGACTCGAGGCCTCAGATGCTTTAAACACCTACTCTGCCACTTACACCTACTCTGCCACTTACACATTCAGCAACACCCAGCCCTGTCATTGTTTTGAGACAGGATCTGTCTGCTACCAAGGCTGGCTGGTTTTGAACTCAAATCCCTTTCTGTTGTAAAAGGAGCAGCGGGCTGCGTTCCTGCCGCCCAGCTCCCGGCCACCTGGCTAGTTTATACCCCAAAATAACAACACACAAATTGTATTCATTTAAACACTGCTTGGCCCATTAGTTCTAGCCTCTTATTGGTTAACTCTCACATATTGATTCAACTTATTTCTAATAATCTGTATCGCCACTTAACTGTGGCTTACCGGCATGAGTCTAACCAGCGTCCATCTCAGAGAGAAGAGCTATAGCATCTGCCTCACTACCTTCTTCCTCCCAGAATTCTGTTCTGTCTACTCCACCCACCCAAGAGCTGCCCTATCAAAAGGCCAAGGCAACTTCTTTATTTAACCAATGAAAGTAACACGTAGACAGAAGATCCTCCTACACCTTTCTGCTCGGGTCTCTCAGATCCTAAAATTACAGATGCCTACCACCATTCTTTACAACTGTTTTAAGGCTGACACCAGCTCTATTTTATAAGGTACTTTCCAGAATTTGTACTCCATCACAGAGGTGCTTTTGCTTTCTCCTTTCTCCAGATCCTGGTCTTGATGTTACCAATGATAGCATGGCCTGCACGACTGTCCGGGAACTCTGTCTTTCCCTCTTCTTTCTTTTTCCTTCTTGTTGCTATGAGGAAGTTATTTTTTTTTCAACATTTTTTTGACTTTCCCCCTAATTGTGTTATTTTTGGAAAACCCTTTTTTTTTTTTCTGCTTGTTTGTCTCATGTGCACTAAAAAGTGATCTCTTTGGCTTCTACGGACATAGAAAGCACACTGGTATAGGTCAAATTGTCATTCTTTTTCTTCCATTCAACATATTTACAATCACCTGTTGATTTCTTCTTTTGAATGTTTGTGTATGGGGAATTATAAGCATTGCTAAACAATGCACAGAGCAGATTCCATCTGCTTTAAGCTTTTAGCAATGAAGAATTTTTTTTTAATTGAGTGACTTTTTTCCATTTCAGTTATCTTGTATATATGGATGTTTTGCCTGCTTATATGTTTGTACTGTGTGAATGCAGTACCTGAGGTCAGAAGGGGACATCAAATCTCTTGGAACGGGAGTTACAAATGGTTGGGAGCTATTATGTGGGCTACAGGAATCAAACCTGGGTCCTCTGGAAGAACAGCCAGTGCTGCTACCCACTGAGCCCTCTACCAAGCCATATTACCTTTGACACAGGAAAGGGAAATCTCAAACTTTCTTTGCTATTGTGCTTTAAGCCTACCATGTGTCTTGACAGATAGCAGCCTGTCTACCAGAGAAATGGTTTGAGAACTCTGCTATGAGGACATCGATTCCCCAACTAGAAAACTTCATTCAGTTTTTGTTGCGGTCTGCACATAAATTATCCACAAGTGAATTCAGGTAATGCTCATTTAATCTTTCACCTCCAAAGCATAATTCAAGAATTTTGAATGCTTTCAGCAATTTTAAGGAAGATTTGTACTTTTACTATAATTTTTAACATCTGGATTTACAGATGTAACTAGTCTGGCATAGTATTTGCCTAACAGCGCTAAGCCCTGGGTTCAATCCAAGAACTCATAAACCAGGCACTGTGGCACATGCCTAGCATCCTTCTGTAGTATTGATGAAGTCTTGGTGTGACTGCTCCACCTAGCTGGCAGTATCGTGGCTGTAGAATCGAACAGCACAGCACTGTGGAGACCCTCATGGCAGGCTTGCTCTGTGTTCTGCTTTTTATTGCCAGTCACATTCATTTTCCAGGATACTCTGTATTTGGGCTTTGCAATTACAATCATGAGGTGTATGAAGCTGGGGCCAGTCTAAGAAATCCATCATTGGACTGTTTTGTCTGTGCCAATACTATGGTCTGTTCATTGCTCATGCAAATAGGTATGATACAGGCTGCCACCGACATGCTGTAATGCATATGTGTATATGTGGCGAATACAAAAATGAATAATGTAGTCAGCGTCGAGTATGGTGTAATATACTGTATGAGTATGGTGTAATATACTGTATGTGCTGTGTTTTTATGGAGCTATCAGCACCCGTTTGTTCATGCCAGCAGCACATTTAACATGTTTCTGTGTGACATGATAGCTAGTGTCACTGTGCCTTAGGGATTAACCAGCACTTCACCCAGTGATGTAACAGACTTTAAATACTTAGATGGAGCTCCTGTTTCAGGTACTGATAGATCCTGAGTCCACTGTGACTCCCTTCACATGTTACAGCACTTTTTCTTCTAAATTTATCTCTTTCATTCATTTTATTTCATCTTATGTTTTGTCCTAAGGATCAAGCTTAGGGCCCACTGCACTAAAGACTTCCTACCACTCATACACCTGTAGGCTCTACTGCATTAGCGGGGAGTCAATGCGTTTTGGTTTTTCTTTTCAGGAATGAAGTCCATGAAATAGTTCTTATCCTGATGAAGGTAAAAGCTCTGAGTCAAGCCGAATCCCTTATAGAGGAATATCACCTGGAGCCCCCCACACCCCCAGTTACAGGCGTTTGAGTGCGCTGTGGGAGGTGTTGAGAGTCATTGATGAAAGTGCTCAGTTCCACTCCTGTGCACAGTGCTGCCTCTTCATCCTCTGTCCACTGCAGTGTCCTGGAGGCCGCCCTTCCTGGCGCTGTGTGACCGAGGGCGCTACCTGCACAGCAGCAGCTGTTCTTCCTCGGGCTGAGAAGGAGTTGAAGAAATCGGGTACACAGAAGCATGGCCAGAGTTAAAGCCATCGTCAGCTTTGGCATCCCTTTTCTTGGGGGGGTGGGGGGTTCAAGACAGGGTTTCTCTGTTGCTTTGGAACCTGTCCTGGAACTAGCTCTTGTAGACCAGGCTGGCCCTAAACTCACAGATCCACTTGCCTTTGCCTCCCGAGTACTGGGATTAGAGGCGTGTGCCACCACTGCCCAGCCAGCTTTGGCATTAAAACTCCCACTGTTTACACATCAGCTAATGAGGGAATCTTAGAATGAGCTGCTTAATTATGAGATGGTTAACACATTTTTATAACAAATTGTCCTTCTAAAATCTGTACCAGTTGATTGTATGAACTCAGTGAAAGAGTGCTAGTGAGTCTCCAGATTTTTAGTTCATTGTTAATTTGTTAGGGAAAAAAATCTTTTTTAAAAAGGTTTATTTTTGTATGTGTGGTTATGTATACACCTGGGTGACTTTATGTACACCACTTCCACGCAGAGACCATAAAAGGCCAGAGGGTATCAGATTCCCTGGAACTAGGGGTCCAGGAGATTGTGACCCACAATATATAGATGCTGGGAGTCAAACTCAGGCCCTCAGGAAGAGATCTTAACCACTAAGTTGTTTCTCCAGCCCCTGTTGAAGAAGGAAGACATATTGGTTTGGGTTATCTGTAATTCTTTGTGAACTATATCCATCTTTTTCTAGAGACTTATTATACTTCCATATTAAAAATATTGATCTTTTGCCTGTGTTCTGGCAAATAATTTATCAAAAAACTTAACATTTTTCTTTGAATTTTAAGGTTTTTTTGATAATGAAGTTATCACTTGGTAGCAAGTTAGGATTTTTGTTTTATCATTCATTGTAAAATTAAGAAGGCCACTGCAATTTTAAATACAGAAATGTAAAGTATTTGTCTTATTAAGGAAGACTAAGGCAAGATAGTTAAGAAATTAGGAATTTTTTGCAAAATGATTTTTTTGGGGTTAAGTCTGTTAAGCTACTCAGTGATGACCCCGTGTATAAATTATTGCCCTAAAGGTAGTTGGAAAATGTTGGTTATATTGTAAGATGTGACTCTGGCCCGCGTTTACATACTTGGAAGCCCTACTTTCAAGACTGCATGTAATATGAACAGCTGACATGTTTTTGCTATAGCAGTGAAAGCTTGTGCTTCTCTACGTGAAGATGTTAAAACTGTTGTACAAACTGTACAAACGGAACCCCACAGAAAGCCCAAACATTGCTGAATCCTCACGTTAATGTCGTTTTAGACAGCTGCTCATTACAAAAGCACGTGTGTGTGTGTGTGTGTACAGAAAGTTTTGTATATAAATGGCAAAGACTTTATTACATTAAATTTTCCAGTGTTTTGTTGTTGTTGTCATCATTATTTTTTCGAGATGGGGTTTCTCTGTAGCTCTGGAGCCTGTCCTGGAACTAGCTCTTGTAGACCTGGCTGGCCTCAAACTCACAGAGATTCACCTGCCTATGCCTCCCAAGTGCTGGGATTAAAGGCGTGCACCACCACTTCCCAGCTTGAATTTTCTAGTTTTTTAACTGTTCCAGTGGACTTTTGGAAGCTGTTCTCTGGCTTTGGATTTTTTTAGAGATAGACGTGGGTAGATATACTCATTGGTCTAACCTGGGCAGACACTCTGGAAATTGAAACATGCTGTGAAGCCAACCCTGCCGTCACTGTGGAATGGATGCACTGACACAGCCGGGCAGACACTCACCTGGTGATTCAGCTCACAGACTCCTAGCCAGCTGGGGCTGTGGGAGACCTGACACACCTTTCTTCTCTATCTCGGCTGGTCCCACTGTTCTATTCTCTCTGGAGACTGGGTCTCATTCTGAGGTGTAAGTGACACTCGTCTTGGGACCCTTCTGCCTCCCAAGCCCTCGGATTGCAGGCCATGTCACCACACCTGGCAAGAAAAACTCTAAAAAGTCCTAACTGGGGAGAGAGACCATGTTCATGAATTAGAAAACTAATTTGGGGTAGATTTTATTCTCCTTACACTGACTCATAAATGTAATGTCAGCACTGAAACAGGGTAAGGGGAATAAACATGCAGGTGCACAACCTAGCGCTGGTACTCCACAGGGAATCCCCAGCCCAGTACTGACAGAAGGAGCTGAGTGAGCCTTGGTTCCACCTCATTTTTCTACCCACCCACAACACCCAAACAGACAAGTCACAGATATAACTGGAAACTCTAAAACAGAGACTCGGGAAAATCAGAGGAGATGCTACTCAGGCAGAGACTGGAGAAGCTCAGCAGAGTTCGGATCCCAGCACCAGCGGATCTGATGCACACTCCCATAGTCACATATGCATACACTAAAGGAAGGAGGGTGTAGTGGGTATCTAAACTCCAAGTAACAGTTCCAGGAAGTTGAGAGAAAAGCAACAACTGCCAAGTTTCCCAAAGTCACTGCATTAAAAGGTTCACCCCAAAATGTATATACAAATATACCGGCACCAAGGAACAATGCTATCATTTCATTACCGTGAAGACTTAAAACTACACACTTTGAAGTCATACATAAGGAACAGAAGCCCGAATGACTGTGTTTCTCAGCATGGAACTAAAGCACTATTACCAGAATTGTAACAAGGAAACATAAAGCAGATTGACAGTACAGGCCAGATCGTCTCTCTCAGGAGTAAAATGGCCACATGAGGGAAAGGATTCAAGAACACGAGAGGCACACCATGTATGCCATGGAGGTCAGTGTGCATCTCTGGAAAGTAGTAAAGTTATGCTCCATCTACAGGAGGTAGCCAGGAAGACAACAAGGACCGCAGAAAGTGCTCACCAGAAAAGCCACCCCGAGATGAGAGGCTCACTGATGTAGGCACCAAGATCCAGGCTAGCTTTGTGATGTTACAGGTGGGCTAGCCTTTACTCTGATGCATTCCAGCTTCCCAACCCATGATGGATTACCAAGTACACTCCTGTTCCCACAGGGTTTTGACCCCCTAGGGCTTGACTCATGCAGAAAGTAAGAAAAATACACTCTGACCACCTTCCTGTTGGACACTCACCACCCAGTCCACACTGTGGTCTCCCAGGTGCTCTGGGGTGTCTTCTGTTGAGCTATGGAGTTCCTCACAAGTGGTTTTTGTAAACTCTGAGGGGGAAATGAAGCCAGATGACAACTCAGACTGCACATTCTCCTTGAGACTTCCACAGAGAAAAACAGCACCCTTTTCTACCTGCTAATGAGCCTGTCAAAACAAGGCATTTAATATTCTGTGTAGGGCTGGAGAGATGGCTAGTGATTGAGAGTTCAGTTTGCCAGCACCCATGTCAGGTGGGTCATAGCAGCTGTGACTTGTTCCTGAGAACCTGATTCCTTCTGGTCTCTAGATACCTATGTACATACATACAATACAGACCGGGGTGCTGGGAACTGAACTCAGGTCCTCTGCAAGAGCAAGTGCTCTTACTGATCCACCTCTACAGCGCCTATTACACTTAACTCCCATACTGCTGTGTCTTTATGATTATTTCCCACTTTACTCCCCTTGCTCATATCCCAGTACATCTCATTTTGGTGACGCTGACTCCACTGGCTCCAGAAAAGGAACAAATGTTGGGTGATTCTCAGTGTAGCGCCATAAGCTGATGTGCAGACTTTATGCTAGGTACTGATAAGGTGAGTAGTGCTCTTTGATTTAATAGCTAAGTTCTTACAAAGCACACAATGGCTTTCAAACCAAACCCCGAGCTAATATACCTGCAATTAACTAAAGGCATTCTCAAAACAAGGGCTTAAAAGAAAAATATATTTTTACGTGTGTGTACAAGTTGGGTCCACGCATGCTAGGGTGTGCATGTAGAAGGCAAAGGACAACTTTCAGAATCAGTTCTCTCCTTCCACTCCGGGCTCCAGAACTGAACTCGGATCATCAGGCCTGAGCAGCCACCTCACCATTCCCAAGATCAAGACTTCTTTGATGCTTCTATTTCTTCCCATAACGCAGCTTCGATTTTTGAAGTGTCATATTCTCTCATCATATCAAACTCAAGCCATGGCTGGCTCCACTTCTGGGCTTCTTTCATTTGCTCCTCAGTTAAAGCAAGATCAAATCTGATCCCTTTAATGTTGAAGTATGGACGTTCCCAGCGTTTGGACCATGGCTTTGGCTTCATTTTAACTTGGAGCTAAGGAAAACAAAAACAGAACTTGGGCTGGTGAGACGCACACACAAGTCTCCCTGAGTTTTCTGCAGGGTGCTTCTTCAAACTGGCACCTAAGCACATGTGCATGGTGTACCTTGTTAACAGGCACTTCCTGGGAGGACTCGTGTGGGACCGGCTTCATGTTAACATCAAAGGTGCTGAACTCGGGGAGAGCGTCCCGTAAATACAGCAGGCTGTCGTCCAGTCGCTTCTCCAACTTCACCACCTGGATCTCGTGGATTCGAGGATTATACAATTCAAAGCAAAGCTCCACACCTAAAAAGGGAACATGCTTATACTTCATAATATAGTCATGTACTACAAAGCTAGCAAGTAGGAGATGGAGCGAACACATAAAATTTCTAAACTGAAGATTACTAAAGCAAAATAAACCAAATCCATTTAAATTAAAAAGTGAAAATTGAATGATGTCATGTAAGTCTCAGATTGGCCTACAGGACAGGATCACTGTCTTGATGGCCAGTTGATACATGAGGGCCTAGTCCCCCATGGGAGCTACCATTCCTGGACATCCTAGGTGGTCCTAGGCTGGATGAAGAGTTGGGTAACCATGAGCTTAGGAGTGGGCCAGCGAATGGCATTCTTCTATGGTTTCTGTCTTAGTTCCACTGGAGGCTATGACCTGAACGTGTAAACTGAAATAAACTCTCTTCCCCTAAGTTTCTTTTGGACAGGAGTGTATTATGGCAGCAACAGAGGCTAAACTAGAACAGCAGGCAGGGCCCTCTACTTGGGGAACAAGACACTGTTTTGAGTGTGACCCCTCAAGAACTCACCCTGAAGGGCTCCTCTCGCAGTAACAGTTCTCTGACAACTTCACGCCTGAGAACCCTGAGGTGCACTGGGAAGAGTAAACACTCTTGCTTGCCATTTCAATTCTTGATCTTTCTAGAACTTCACTATTTGTTCCTCTACTGTGCTAGTCATGGCATGCATGATTGCTTCTGAATCCAGAGTGCAGTGCTGACTACAGCAACTGTCATGACATAAGCAAAGCAGGGGCCTTCACTCCTAAGGACACCATCCTATCTGTCCCGGTGGACTCTGGAAAAAGGAGGATCCTGCTAAATGTGAAGACTCACATCCCTAATCCTAATCTCAATGCTCAGAGGGCAAGAGACTGGAGGATTGCTTCAGGTTTGAGGTCAACCAGCTCCATATAGCAAAACCCTGGCCACTCATGGCCTACATGGGAAGAGCCTGTCTCAAACACACTACTAATAAAGCAAAAGGAATCCTCCCCTCACTGCTTCCCCTCTTGAAGATGTCATGTGTATACAGGCAGGGTCTCACTATGTAGTCCAACCTGGTTTTGAACTAAAAGATATCCTCCTGCCTCAGCATATTCCTAGTGCTACGATAACAGGCATATGTGACCATGCCCAGCCCAGAAAGTCTAATCCTAATGGGTGTTGTCCATATAATAAAAAGCTTTCAAAAGAAAGTAGACCCTCCAACAGTCCATTAAACAGTGAACACAAATCTCTATCCACTGCAAAGCACATGTTATCTCTTGGGGAAAACCCATTTTCACATTCTGGAAGCACAAGAAGAAATATACCTTGTCCTTCAATCGTGTTTCTAAGGGTGAAAGTAGCCCCAAGTCCTTTTCCTGACCGCTGGATACAAATTCCCAGGAACTGGCTGGTTTTTCCACTGGCATATGGGTCGGCTGTGGTGACACGTAGTATGCTTCCTACAGGGTCAGAAGAGAAGCAAGCTCGGGCATGAGACGCAGGAATGAACACATAAGGTGTATAACTTAGTATGTTAGAAATAAATAACTAACAGCAAAACCCAGACACCTAGAGAATAATCTTTATGCAAAGAACTATCCCCCACACCTGCTGACAGACACTGGACCTCACTCACCGACATAGAACTCTGGGATGTGAAGCACCTTTCTCCTTTCGAGCATATCTTTTCTTTCTAGCTGAAATTTCAGAGGGTTTGTTCTGCCCCTTGGAGGAATGAATTCAGGACTCAGGAACCTATAAAGGAAGGCATTTTAAAAAGGAAAAGGTAATTTGGGCCGATATAAGGGGGTGAGGGGAAGAACTGATTTACAAAGAAATGAAAGGGTATAATGTTGATGTATCCCATTTAAATAAGGAATCATGTTATTTCTAAAACTGAACTGTCAGTGCTCCCAAGTACCCACCAGACATTTTGTTTAAAAGCTTATAAAGCATCTAGACCCCCACAGTCTGGACCTTAATTGTCCAAGAGGGCACATTTGCTAAAAGCTTAGCTGCCAGCCTGTGCAGTCACTGGGGGTTAGAAAGCTTTAAGAATTGCACTCCGGAAGCAGAGGCAGGTATATCTCTGTGAGTTCGAGGCCAGCCCATTCTACAGAGTGAGTTCCAGGACAGGCTCCAAAGCTACACAGAGAAACTGTCTCAAGCAAAACAAACAACAACAAAAAAGAATTACAACCCAGTAGAGAAAACATGTCATGTAGTCGGACTTTTCTTTCCCACCTGCCTGCTCCCAAATAACCACAGAGACTTATTATTAATTATAAATGCTTGGCTGATAGGTTAGCCTTGTTTTTAGCTAGCTCTTGTAACACAAATTAACTCACTTTTATTAATCTATGTGCTGCCCCGAGGCTTATCTACCTCATATATGTACTCCCCACCCTGTTCGCTCTGCATCTCATGGCGTCTCCGAGACACCGTCCTTCTTTCTAGCATTCTACCTGCCCCAAAAAATCTCACCCAGTCATCAGCCAGTCGGCTCTTTGTTAACCAATGAGAACCATACATATTTACAGTGAACAACAGAATTATGCCACAGCAATGCCACTGGGCATGTACCCTGAAGGCAAGAATGAGACCCAGCCCCTTTCTGTTTCTTTTGCTTTACCTCACTGATACTTCCTGCCATGCTGTACTGTGTCACTGCAAGGCCAAAGTGACAGGGCCAGGACCAAGCAAAGTTAGCTAAAACTGTTGAAACCCCGAGCCAAAGTAAATAGTTCCCTTTAAGATGATTAACTCAGTACCATAAATTAATCTTCATAGAAATTAGGTAACTTTGCTGTCATCTATTTATTTAAAAAAAAAAAGACCCTGAAGTTTAAGGCTAATGAACCACTGACACGTTACTATTGCTGTTAGTTATAATTTTGTCACAGTTTAGTGTGAACACTGCATGCCTCTCAGGCTGCAGAGCCTGTGACGACAGGTCTCCCGCTGAACTGTAAGTATGGAGAAAATATATTAAAATCACCAGCTGCAAACCTCCCACCAAGCATGGTGGTGTTCACCTTGATCCAAACAGTCGTAGGCAGCAGCAGGCAGATCTCGGTATGCTCACGGCCCGCCTGTCTACACAGGGAGACAAACACCTCCATATTTATAATTGTTGTGTACTGGGGGTGGGGTGCATACCATAGCATCCATGTAGGGGTGCAAAGACGAATTTTGGAGTAGGGTCTTTTTTTCCACTGTGTTTCTAGGGATGGATCTAGGTGGACAGGCTTGCACAAGAGACACCTGTACCACTCACTGTTGGTCCATACTGTTACCTTTTGAAGACTGTCTATGAGTGTTTGCTTGCATGTATGTATATGTATCACATACATGGCCTGGTTCCCTCAGAGACCAAAAAGAAGGTGCTAGATCCACAAGAGCTGGAATTGCAGATGGTTGTGAGCCACTCTGAGAGTCCTCTGGAAGAGCCTCAAGTGTTCTTAACGGCTAGGCATCTCGCCAGCTTTTGAAAGATTATTTTCCCACCTCAATGAGATAATGTGGTCATAGAAAAATATTTCTTTTCTAAATCATTAGCTTTCCTAAGTCCAAGCATATTTCAAATCAGAACTACAGGATATTTAAAATATTTAAGCCCAGAGACAAGCCACGCCCCTTTTACGGAGCCCAAAATCGCACCAAGTTTTTCCCACGAAAAGTCAGATTTGTCTTGGTTGTGAATGTTCCGAAACAGGATCTAGCTATGCAAACCTAGGTGGCTCAGAAATCCACCGCGTTAGCCAACAGATTCCACCCAGGAGGAAGGGTTTGGGGACGTCAGGGCAACTCAAACACGTTCACAGGTGCAACTATGATGAAAAGTTTAGAACACATAAAACTGAGGAATGGGAGTCCAAGCCTGCGTCTCTTCAGGATCTAGAGAGGGGCAGACGCGGAACTCGAGCATGTGCAGCCCAGCTACAAGGTAAGCAGTGCGAACACTCAGGCAGCTCTAGGAGCTGCAGACGCCCGCGCACGCCCTCTAGGCCGAGGCAGCCTCACCTTCTCTGTTCCTCCGGGGCTCGGCGCCGGTCCACCATGACAGGTTTCGGTGGTGGCTTGAACCCACTGGGCTCGGAAGGTCCGGTGCTCTGAAGCCGGCTCGGTCCCGTGCGGACACAGAAGACATCAGACGCGAGTGTAGCGAGCCGCGGCCTGGCCGTTCGGAAGCTCCGGGCCAGGTTCAGGGACACCCTACAGCCTTCTGCCATGGGGGCTGCCATGTCTACACACGCAATGCAGAACTACAGCTCCCAGAAGTCAGTGCGACGAGGTATGGCCAGACGGTGGCTCCTATGGGACCAATCTGCTTTCCTGTGAATCACCGCTAGTTTGAGGACACTGTATTGCCAAAAGGAGGCCAGTTTCCTGGAGCAGGAGTTACAGCTGAGAACCATGGGTCCTCTAAAGCATCAGTAAATGTTCCTCACAGCTGGAACGCCGCTCCAGTCTCGTTTTCACTTGTTATTTGCCTGTGCCTGTATGCAAAAACACAACTGTCTCCTCAAAGGGAATAAGAGATAGTTTATTCTGGAGCCAGGTATTAGTGACCATGGTTTAGGAACACAGATTTAAGTCACCATAAATCCATGTTCTGATAGGGTAACAATTTCGTGGAGTTTTCATAGTATCTGAACAAAGAAGGCCGTAAAACACTCCTCAAATACATTGGTGGGTCCATCAATTTAGGTGTGCTATAACGAAGTGGAGAAGTCTCCGCTGTAGGCCTCAGATGCTGACTGTTGGCATTCTTAGTCTTTGTGTTCATGGAATTGAGGGGTCTCCAGATAAATTCACCTAACAGTCCCAAGGCTGTTGGTTCACAAAGGGTTGGTAGTTTGACTCTGGGTCTGCAACATCCTGGTGTCTCCAGTTCTGATCATACATACAGCCAGCCTTGTAGAATGCTGTTTGGAAATTTTGCTTCACCTCTTGTATAATTATTATATTAGTATTTAGTTCCTCTAATATGCATTCCATGGGGGAAGGATGAGTATCTTCTTTTGCTGGCTCTCATTAACTCCAAATAGAATAATAGGTGCTGGCTGGTTTGTCAACTTGGCACAAGCTAGTGTCATCTGAAAGGAGGGAACGTCAGTTGAGAAAATGTCTCCGTAAGACAGTTCTGTAGGCAAGCCTGTGAGGCGTTTTCTTAATTAGTGATTCATGTGGGAGGACCCAGCCCATGGTGGGTAATGCCATCCCTGAGTACCATACACTCAACTCTCACACATATAGACCATTAAAAAGAAAATAAAACCCATTTTAAATGTCTCTTCACTGAGCTCCTCTACAAGATCCTCGGTGACCAGGTCTCTCTCCATCACCACAGCCCATCTCTCCATTCCCTGTAACACTCACATTCCGGTAACATCACCTGCAAGGTCTCCCTGTAACTTCCCTGGGCTATCAGTTCAACACAGTCTGGTGACAAGGGTAGAAGGAACTACTTCTATCCTTGCATCTACGTTTTACATAATAACTTTATTTTGATTTTACAGTGGAAAAGCAATCCTCAGATGTTAAAAATGGGAATGCACAGACTATGTATTCTTTTTTCCTTTTTACAGTTTTCTCCATAAAACAGAAAGTAACATTGGTGTCTATTAGACTAGTATTAGACTACAGTGACAGAAAATGGTGAGGCTGACTCACTGCCGCCCCCAAAAGAAATCGAGCAATATGCCTATAATGGTTAAGCGTTGAGATAATGTGCTGTATAGAGGTTTTCATCCAAATGTCTGGACGGGAAGGATTGTTTCACTGAGAAAGGCCGCAGCCTCTGGAAGCCTGAGATCAACAACAGTGACGGGCTGGCCTCTGTTGGAAGTAGTACCATATGACAAGGCTGAGCCTTGGAGATCCAGTCCAGTTTTTAAAGAGTTCCTTTAGTGGATGTGTTTGGTACACAAGTGTGTGTGTGTGTGTGTGTGTGTGTGTGTGTGTGTGTGTGTGCGTTTTGTTTATTTGTTTGATTGATTGTTAAGACAGGGTCTCTCTAAGTAGCTCTGACTGTCCTGGAAGTTACTGTATAGACCAAAGTTGGCCTCAAATTCACAGAGGTTCCCCTGCCTCCCAAGTGCTGAAATTAAAGGTGTGCCCCACCACACCCAGCTATGCATTTGTCTCCTTATAACTGAGAGTCTGATAGCCTTGGTTTCTGGAGAGCAATTTCAGAACTTAAAAACTGATAATGCCATGCAGAAATTTTCACTTAGTATCTTACTATATTAACTTTATTTGGGGGTATAAGTGGCATGTGATCTTGTGTGCACGTCAGAGGTCGGTATCCAGGCTCTTCCTCTGTCACTTTCCACCTCATTTGTCGAGACAGTTGAGACAGGCTCCTCCCTGGACCCGGAACTCACTGAGCTGGTTAGGCTGGCTGGTCAGAGAGCTCTAGGGATCAGCCTGTTTCTGCTTCCCCGGTTCTAGGATCGCAGGTGTGCATTGCTTTACCCGGCCTTTTTTTTTTTTTTTTTAATCTGGGTCTGGGATCTGAACTCAGGCCTTCTTCACCTGGCAGGCACTTCACCAACTGTACCATCTCCCAAGCTCTCTGATCTGTCTTCTCGGGCCCTTATATTTTTCTTTGTTTGTATGGTTTTGTTGTTGATTTTTTGAGGAAGGGTCTCATGTAGCCAGGCTATATATCCAAAGCTGACCTTAAACTCCTTAAAACATTTTTAAGCATTTGTTTTTTATGGTTTCTGTGTGCGTGTCTGTGCCATAACATGGTGTGGAGGGCAGAGGGAAACTTCTGGGAGTCAGTTCTCTCTTTCCACCAAGAGCATTCTAGTGATCAAATTCCAGCCATCAGGCTTGGTGACAAGTACCATTTCCCACTAGCCATCTCTCTGGTCCTGACCCTGAATACTTGAGTCTCATGCCTCTGCCTCCCAACTACTGCTTTTAATAACCTGGATAGATTACCCTGAAATGATGAAGAAAAAACAAACAAACAAATTGGGTTTGATGGGTCGGGTAAGAAATGTCCTCAGAAAGTTTCATGTAATGAAATCTTGGTCCTACCTAAGGTATTATTATTAGGAGGTGACTCCGTCATGGAAGTGACCAAATGGGCAATGCAAATGTGGAGCCTAGTTGTTGGAAATGGTGTGCCTGAGTGACTTTGAGGTTAGTTTCTGTTGTCCCAGGTCCCTTCCTTTCACCCTCTCTTTGCTTCCTAACTTCCATGAAGTAAGCAGCATCCTGCCTGGCTCACACAACACAGCTGCCTCACCTCTGGTCAAAAGCAATGCAGTATGCACGCTGTAAACTGAAAGCACCTCCAAAACTGAGGGCCAGAATCAATGAACAAAACCAAATTCCTCTTCTGAGTCGTGTAGTCACAGAAGGGAAAAGCATGGATCCACTGAAAATCATGGGGGAGTCAGAAATCATGCAGGGGCCTGGAGGGACGGCTCACACTGTAAAACTCTTAAACACAAGGATCCAGGCTTAGTCTCCAGCACCCACGTAAACGCCTGGCATGATATCACCCTCCACACACAAGTACAACTGTGCCTACACCCAAACATGTGTTCAAAGGCAAAAAAAAAATCAAAATACAAAAAACATCCTTCACAGAGAAGTCACGTGGACCGTTTGTTGAGCTTTCAACAGATCAGCAGGTAGGTACCATGTACACACCATGGTCATCAAGGAGGATATGAGGAAGTGATATACTCTGAAGAAATCACTGTAGATGGTACGAGCATGTGGGAATACATTTTCTCCTGACAAGCACAACCAAGAAAGCTTCCAGAAGAAAGGAGACCTGAGGTGAACTTCAGAGACATGCTTAATGAGGCCAGTCAGAGGAGATTAGGATTAATCTGAAGAGATCAAAGAATGCTAAACCCCTGTCATGGTTAATATTGATGGCCAACTTAATAGGAGCTAGAATCACCAAAGAGACAAGCCTATGGATATTTCTGTGAGGAATTATCTAGATTAGATTAATTGAGGTGGTGTATTAGTCAGGATTCTATAAAAGAATTAAACCAACAGAATGGATATGTGTATACATTGATTATATATATATGTGTGTGTGTGTGTGTGCGCGCGCACACATAAAATACTAAAAGGGGATTTATTAGGCTGATTTACAGAATGTGGTCTAGTAGTCTAACAATGGCTGCTTTAGAACTGAAAGGCTAACAACATGGTAGTTGTTCAGTTTGTGAGACCTGATGTTTCAGTAGTCCCAGTTTGGTGCTGGAGATGCAGGTGGGGAGAGGTCTTGGAGAGCTATATTGGAATACTGAAGAAACTGGATTCAATACCCGCTGCAGCCACAGCATAGGTGATTGTGTCTGTGAGAGTAAGGGCAAGCAGGAAAAAAGCAAAGCTTCCTTCTTCCACGTCCTTCCATCTTGACTCCCACCAGAAGCGGGGGCCCAGATTTAGCGTGGGTCTTCCTGTTTCAGGTAACCCAGTTAAGAAAACTCCTCTGAGAGCAGCTTGGGTTTTAGTTGATTCCATGTGGTCAAGTTGACAACAGATGGAAAGACCGGTCCTGAAAGTAAGCAGTACATTCCATGGGTTGGGGTCCTGCACCACGCAAAGGGAGAGAGATTAAGCTGAATATCAACATTCACCCCTGCTTCGTGACTGTGGGTGTCATGTGACTACCTGCTTCCAGCTTCTGCTGCCATGGTGGACCACACCCTTGAGCTGTGAGCTAAAACAAAGCCTCCCTTCTTGCAGTTGTCTCTGTCAAGTGTTTTGTTGGAGCTATAAGAAAAGTAATTAACTCGTCCCCAAAACCTAGCCCAGGAGCTCATGCTTAGAAACCAGATGTAGACTATTCCACCCAACCTTTGGCAGCTCCGCAGTCCTTATTATACTAGTCAACAACTTCTCTGGTGATCGCTCTGAGCGGTATTATTTCTATCTCAAAGCAGATACTTGAAAATGTATTTCAGATTGGTAGATGGTTCTTCTTCCTCTCCTGGTTCTCAGTTTCTGAACTAACAAAGTCACCAAGCCCACCCCCTCCCGGAGTCCCTAGGCATGCTTTGCAGAACCACCTGGAGTGAGTGATGAGTGCTCTCAGACTCCAAACCCTTTTGATTATCCTCACCGGCTTCCCTGTGTCCTGCATCATGAAATCCGAAGCTGGCTTCTCCACTTACATTTTCCCAGGACAGAAAATGAGAGTGGGAGGAGGGCAGGTGTTGCAGACCATTGTCCCCAGGGCATGACAAGTATCACCCCCTTTGAACTCTCAGTAGCTATGATTGACCACAGGAAACAGGAAACCTGCCCCAAATCAGGTCCATTAACCAGCTGTCATGCCTGAGTGGGACCCTCACGGGGCCGTGCCTCTCCCCAAGGATTTAGGTAGTTAAGAGTTTGCTTGAGAAAGGGAGAATTTTCTTCAGTGGCATAGCGACTGGTAAATTGTCCATGTGTTTCCAAGGAACCTCTCACCCACACTCTTATGAGAAGCCCCAGTTCAGCTCACAGACTGGCCAGGCTACACTTGGCTAGAAATCCAAGAAGACAATATTCTATGTATTCTATGTCTGTCACTTGTCCAAAGCTTAAAGGGAACTGTCATTCAGGGGACAGCGCAGCTGGTGTGCTCAATTATAAGTAACTAATATAAGAGTTATAATGTAAAGAATTAATGTAAGAATCTCAAAGAACCAACCAACTGAAGAAAGAGCAATCACCAACAGTAAGCCGAAATGACCAGCAGGGGGCACCACCTACCCACGGAGGAGTCCTACAGCTCCTGGGATAATCCTCCTTCCCTTCATAAGCAAAGCCTTAAATTAAGCACTTTGCTTCCGCTGGAACTAAGAATTCTATTTCTATTTTCCTGATGGAGAGTTGTCCCCTGTTTCCATTCCAGCTATCATTAAAAATAATTTTTTTATAAGCCTACCCCACAAGTTTAACAAAACCCTGTCTCTTAAGAAAGTGTATTAACGATGTTCTGAGCACGGTGCCCTACAACCACCAGAAGCCACAGCTGTGTCCTGACACATGCCAAGGCCGGACAGAGACCCCCTGCTCTGCAGCTGCGCACTCACACTAGGATCCCTATGGGTGGAGGGTTTCCCGGAAACTCAGGGAAGCTTCAGGGTAGGGCTTCTTTCAAGGCAGGCTTGGGGTGTTGTTAATTTGTAAAGGTCTTTTGTAATATGTGTCATTATACTTTATCCCTATTACCCTCCTCCCCAGTACCTCTCTACCCATCCTGCTGTCCCCTTCCTCCCTCTGACACCCTCTTCTGCGTGTTACATATTTTCACATATTCTCCATGACCCTCTGTGGCCAGTTAGGTTTTGTCAACTTGACACAAATGACATTTCTGTGGGAGGAGAAACGCCTCCATCCGATTGGCCTGTGAACATGGTTGTTGATTGATGTGGGAGGACCCAGCCCTTTGTGGTGGGGCCATCCCGGGCAGGTGGTCCTGGGTTCTATAGGGAAGGCAGATGAATGGGAGTTCGTGCAAGCCAGTAAGAATCTTTTCTCTGTGGTTCCTGCCTCTGCTCCTGCTTGAGTATCTGCCTTGACTTCCCTCAGTGACTGTCTTAGTCACTGTTCTGGTGCTGTGAACAGACACCATGATTAAGGCAATTCTTATAGGGGAAAAATTCTCTTTGGGGTCTTGCTTACAGTGTCAAAGGTTATCATCATGACAGGTAACATGGTAGCACGCACGCTACAGAAGGAGCTGAGAGTTTTGTATCCTGATACACAGGCAGAGAGAGAGAGAGAAACTCTGGGCTTGGCCTGGACTTTTGAACCCTAAAAGCCCACCCCCAGTGACCACACTTCCTCCAACAAGGCCACACCTCCTAATCCTTTCAAACAGTGCCATTTCCTGATGATCAGACATTCGAATCTAAGAGCCTATGGGGACCATTCTCATTCAAACCATCATAGTGATGGACTATAAATATCTAAGCCAAATAAAAGTTGCATTGGTTATGATTTTTATCGTAAATAAATAAAAAAGCAAACTAGACTACTTTCTTCCCTACTTAGGATATATTCATTCTTTCTTATGAATCCCCATCTACTTTCATAAAAAAAAACCCACATCTATGTGTATGTGTGTGTGCACACATACACACACATCCTTACACATGCTACTCATGCATAAACACACATATGAAAATTTAACCCTAGGCTCCATGTGTAAGAGGGTCCACATTCTGAGTCGTTTCCAGCTCTATCCATTTACCAGCAAATGTCATGATTTCATGTTTCTCTGTGGCTGAATAACATTCCATTGTGCTTAAGAACCACATTTATTAGTCATATGTTGGGGACCATCTAGGCTTGTTCCATTTCTTGGCTATAATGAACAGTGCAACATAAGCATGAGTGTGCAGGTTTCTGCTGACTTGGTGTTGTTTGGGTGTACACTCTGGACTAAAGCCCTTCCTTCTTTCCTTTCTTCCTCCCTTCTTTTTTTTCTTTCTTCCTTCTTCCCTTCTTTGCTTTCTTTTTCTTTCCCCCTTGTTGTATGAGGTACGGGCTGCTTTTCATCCCGCCCAGCTTCAGCTGCCCAGCTAGCTTATTCCCCGAAATAACACACAAATTGTATTCATTTAAACACTGCCTGGCCCATTAGTTCCAACCTCTTATTAGCTAACTCTTACATATTCGTTTAACCCATCTCCACTAATGTGTCTCTCCACTTGACTGTGGCTTACCGGCATGAGTCTAACCAGCGTCCATCTCAGAGAGGAGAGCCATGGTGTCTGCCTCACTGCCTTCTTCCTCCCAGCATCCAGTCCTGTCTTCCCAGCCTATCTAAGTTCTGCCCTATCAAAAGGCCAAGGCAGTTTCTTTGTTTGACCAATGGAAACAACACATAGAAAGAAGACCCTCCTACATCACCCTGTTTTTATTGAAAATAACTTCCCCCACCCTCGTATAGTATATCCTGATGGATTCCTCCCCTCTGCTCCTCTTAGTTCCTCCTCACCTCCATTCCACAGTTGTGTTTCTGGGTACTGAAACCCTTTCCAATCCACTGTGGCAGAACTTCAGTGTCAACTGAGATTTTAAGGTTTGAGTTCACAAGTAGTCATGTCTTGTCTTTGTGCTTATTGGATACCCAAGTGGAGAAGGTGGTTGGTATAAGTTTGGGGTGCAGTGGGGTGATCTGGGTTAGAAATGTAGGTTGCTCTTCTGAGGTAATAGAAATACCTATCAGAACACCACTTTTAGACAGGAATTGATATTTTTCTCTTCTTTTAAATTTCCTCAAGTCCCCCCCACACACCTGATACCTTCTATTCAAGAAGATGAGCCAGCAGAATCCAATTGCCACAGACATTTCTGCTGGTGTCTGGCTGAAGCCCACACTTGCTGAGGAGATGTTAGCTGTAAACATTACAACAGAGGGAGTGCCTTTGCCTCTGTCATCACAACTGGGAGTTCTCACAGGTGGAAAGGAGTGAGAGAAAGCAGTAGAAACAGTCTGAAGTGTTTAGAAGATTCCAGAAAGACACAGCCACACCCTATAAAGGCTCCAAAGCCCCGGAGTACTGGGTAGATCCTGAAGGGTGGGACCATGCATGATGTTTTCTGAGCAGCATTCTGGGAAGAGTGGGGGGGTGAGCAGAGTTCCATGGGACTCCATAGAGATGTTGGGGGACTTGTGACAGAGAAACAGGTCCCAACAGAGCTCCAGAGGTGGCTGAGAGCTCGGGTGGCCTTTAGGAGTGAACTGGTGGGAATTACATTTCTGTTCCTCCTTGGAAAGGTAGATGGTGGTGGTTGTGGGGCTTTGGGCTGGTTGACAATGTAACACTACCTGGAGTCACCCGAGAGGAGAGTCTGACTGGGGAATTGCCTGGACCTGGGTGGCCTGTGGGCATGTCTGTAGGGATTGTCTTGATTTCTAGTTGATGTGGGAAGATGTAGTTCATTGTGGGTGGCACCATTCTCTAGACAGAGGCCCCTGAACTGCAGAAGAGACGAAAAATGATCAAGACAGCAAAGGTGCATTTGTTCTCTGTCTACTGTGTATGAGATGTAAATAGTTGCTTAAGCTCTCACCTATAGTTCCCTGTAATGGAGGGCTGTAAATTGGAATTATAAGGAAAATCAACCCTTTCTTCCTTGAGCTTTTATGTCATGGTATTTTGTCACAATAGAAATGAGACTATAACATGCTCTAGACAGAGACCAAGTTGAATCTAATTGAGCCTCTATTCCTTCCCCACACATCTGCAGGCAGAGATAGACTTCCAGATTGTGACACAGGTCAGCAATTTGGAGGTAGACTTAAGGAAAAACACTGGATCTAGAGATCTGACTCTTCTGAACTGTGAGCAGCTCTGCACCCCACACAGAGAGAAGTGGACTGCACACCCACAAAGAAACAACTGTGAGTCCATTTATAGTTAAGAGAGACTCTTTCTGCCTTTGACCAGTGTGGTTTTATGAGTTTATTTTTAATTATGTGTATGTTTATCTGTGTCTGTGTGTTGGATATGTGCACATGAGTGTAGGTACCTGTGGAGACCAGAAGAGGGCATCTGGCCACTTGGAGCTAGAGTCGTTTTGAGCCATCTGACCTGGGTGCTGGGAAATAAACTCTGGTTCTCTGCAAGAACAATAAGTGCTTCACTGCTGAGCCATCTCTCCAGCTCCTTGTCTCATATTTTACTTACTCTGTTCCTATAGTCACCAGATCATAAATATCTCTTAACCCACTCTTTCTTTGTCTTCTCTGAAAAGAGTAACAGCCAGAATAGAGCACGAAATTCTCACAGTAGTTAGTGTCAATGCGATTATGTCTTCCCAAGCCCTCTGGACAAGGACTGCTGTGATTTCTGTGTTCTCATCATTTTTCCTAAGCCTAATTAAAGTTTTTGGAGCTTCTAATCGGATTACACCATAGCAAGTTCCCTGAGGGCCAGCGTGATGTCTTCTTTCTCCTGCTACTTTCTTGTACAAATCCTTTCATTACAGTTAGAAGGAAACCCCCAGTTCTGTCCAGGGCCTCGCACCTCCCCAGACCAGGTGCTTGCCCTCTTGTTCCAAAGGCATCTCTTAGCAAGTATCCCCATCTTCAGTAGCTGGGCTTGATAGCCTTTTTTTATTAGCCATTTCTTCCGTGCACAAGAACAGCGATCCCACCCGCCCTCGCCTGCTGCGTGTACTTTGCACACTCCTCATCCTTGAAATCGTGACATCCCTCATCTAGCCTGGTTCCCATGACCGCTTTCACAGCAACACGAGCTCTTCAAGTACTGTTCATACCATCTCTGCAATGCCATTGTCTTTTTTGTTTGTTTCGTACTTTGAAATAACATTTCATGTAGCACATAGCTGTGTCTGTGGGATTATATAGATGTGTGCCACCACGCCTAGCTTTTTTTTTTTTGAGACAAAGTTTCTCTGTGGTGTAGCTTTGGTGCTTGTCCTGGAACTATCTCTTGTAGATCAGGTTGGCTTTGAACTCACAGAGATCTGCCTGCCTCTGCATCACGAGTGCTGGGATTGAAGGTATGTGCCACCACCACTCAGCTGCTCATCACCTGTTAAAGTACTTATTTAGTCTTAGAATGTGTAATATTGAGTTCACACAATCACAGAAAAAAGTGTGTCCACACTCATATGTAGAGCATAGTCTATAGCGTGTGCATAGTCTATATTGTGCATAGTCCATAGTGTGCGCATAGTCTATAGTGTGTGCATACAAATACGCAAGTGGGTACAGCTTACCAAGTAGAAAGGAGACCAAGAAAGGCTGTTAGGAAATGAGGGAGGATTAAATGCAGGTGATGGAGACTAGTCATGAAAGAGAACACAAAACTAACTGATGTTCTAGTTCTAACTCTGTCACGGAATTTTCAGTTTTGAGTGGTAAAAGTACATAAAATGTACTCAATAGTGAAAGTGTCAAATCCAGGGTGAGGCTCCACAGCTTCAGAGTGCCTGCTCTGAGAGAAGTTCATTGAGATGGATAGACTTTGGGTCTGGTGGAGCTCAGTGCATGACGATTTTTATTTGAAATTCTTTATAATCAGGTTTGGATTTTAAAATGTTTACTTACTATAATCGTACAGATTTGGGAGTGAGGGGCACAGGCATACCACGGTGCACACATGGAGGTCAGAAGTTGGTTCTCTTTCCACCTTGTAGGGTGCAGGGCTCAAACAATATAAGTATTGTTTCCCAATTTCCAGACTCCTTCTCTCCGCATTAACATAGCACGTGTTTATCGGTGTAAAATAAGATGTCAGAGGCAGTCTCCCGTGTCAGTGAGCATGCACCTTCAGCATCTGTGGTGATGCTTGCCAGGGGCTAGCTGATGTGGTTGCTCACGCTTCATTTGGCTGAGGCCCCTGGAGGCGGGTGGAGGGGGGTAGAGGGGATGGGAAGGGGTAGAGAGGAGCAG
This sequence comes from Myodes glareolus, assembly GCF_982192425.1. Taxonomy (NCBI): domain Eukaryota; kingdom Metazoa; phylum Chordata; class Mammalia; order Rodentia; family Cricetidae; genus Myodes; species Myodes glareolus. The sequence continues at coordinate 29,894,878 of NC_142031.1, read as the reverse complement.
AGAAGGGTGGAGAGGGTGACATTTAGGCCATTGATGAACAACTCTGAGGCCATGCCAAGCTAAGAATGTGGTCAACAGCAGCTGGGAATGGACCAGGTAGTTGTGAGGCAGCAAGCCCTTCCCACTGCTCTTTGTGCTAGATTAAGATATAACCTTGAAAGCTAATCTGAGCATTTAAGTGGAAGAACCTTCTGGAGGGATGCAGAGTAGAGGTGGACTGTGTGCCGTAAGGTGCCCCAGCTATGACAGCAGCTGCTGGGAGCCCCCTGAAGACGGAGAAGGGATGAAATGCCATACCCCTGAATCAGGTGGATTCTGAAAAATCCTTAAAAAAATACCTTAAGAAAAATATAGATATTGCTTTAAGAATGATCTTTATTCCCATTTATAGGATGATCTAACCAAGTCCTCGGAGAGCCAATGAAAACACGAGCGTGTGAAAGAGTCCCAGTGGTGGCCTTGACACCAACATGGTGTAGCTGCTTTCTCTTTCCACCTTCTCCCAGGTTTGGGTCTCATTTATCTCAGGCTGACCTTGAATTCACTCACTTTGTAGTTGAGAATGATTTTTTTCCTTCTTTCTTTCCTTCTTTCCTTCCTCCCTCCCTCCCTTCCTTCTTTACTTTCATTCTTCTTTTCTTTTTAAATGGCTTCGAACTTGTTATATAGACCAGACTAGTTTTGAACTCACAGAGAACCACTTACCTCTACCTTCAGGATGCTGGGATTAATGACAGGCACCACCAAGCCTGTGTGTGTGTGTGTGTGTGTGTGTGTGTGTGTGTGTGTGTGTGTCCACACATGCATCACATTTTGTATGTGAACCCAGAGGACAACTTGTGAGAGCTGGTTTCTCTTCTTCCCCCACATAGGTGTAGCAGATAACTCAGCTCGTCAGGTTTGACAACAAGGGCCTTTGCTCACTGAGCCATCTCATTGGCCCAAACATTGAATTCCTGATTCTCTTCCTTCTACCTCCCCAGTGCTAGAGTCACAGGCGTATGTCACCATTCCAGCTTATGGGGTTCTGGGGATTGAATTTAGGGGCTGGTGCATGCCAGACAAACATGCTACAAACTGAGGCACACATCTGCCTCCTTTCCAGGTGTGTTAAGTGCCTGCTTTGTGCCAGGCACTTTGGAGGCACTCAGGGTATAGCTCTGGCATAAGCAGATGGTGTGCCAGTGATGCTCTTTGGGTTCCTTGGTGCAGCGGGCTACGGGAACAAATGCGTGAGTGCAAGCGTAAGGTGGAGTGAGTGACTAGACTCAGAGGAAGTCATGGAACTTTATCATCTGTCTAGGAAAGCCAGAGACATTGCAAATCTGCTGCTGTTAGTGCCGAATCTTAATCTTGCCAGTTATGAAGGAGAAGGGCATGGCTTGTGCAAAAGCACCAAGGGGAGACTGTGAGCCCTATATGCGAGTGTGAGGTGCCTGGAGTCTCAAGTGTGCAGGAGGTAGAGCTGAGGCTGAGGAGACCAGAGCCTCCTGCTAAGACCTGCAAAGGACTGAAGTTTTCTCCATTATGCAATATGGAGACACCAAAGGATGATCCATGAAGAAATGATAATAATTGGTCACAATCAAGCCCAGTTCCTTGTCTTCTAGCATGCTCTGCCACCAAGTGATCTTCCCAATCCTTCCTTTTTATCACCTTACCTCTGAATCATCCTTCACATAAAAGTCCCAGTACCAGTCCGTGTCAGGCAGGTGTGGATGCTTTCCCAGCATCCTGCTAGACTGTCCTGCTTTCTTGAGTCCTGCACTATTGCACAGCTCAAGTGTCTAGCTCCCATGGGGTTGTGATTTGATCTTCCCACCCTGGTACCTAGCACAGAATGCTGTTGCCAAAACTCACATTTGCCGTCCCTATGTAACAGCCCTGGCTGTCCTGGAACTCACTGAGATCCACCTGCCTCAGCCTCTCAAGTGCTGGGATTGGAGGGATGCGCCACCACCACCCGGCTTCACATTTGCCTTCTAAGACCCACAGCTTCTCTCCTTTGCAAACTACATTTCTTAGGAGCATTTGACAGCTTGCTTCCTGTTTATACTGGCTAATGGAGGTGCTGGTGGGCAGAGGGGAAGGGCAAGATGCTTGTTTTCCTTCCCTGCTCTGAGCAACACTATTGACTCTGATAATTTTTTCTTTTTTGGGGGGGGGTCAAATAGTTTTTTCTTTTTTTCTCATTCAGTGTCTTCTGGAAAGCTACAGTTCAAGGTCTTGCCTTGTTATTGCGTCTGGTTCTGACAGCACCATCCTCTTTCTCTGCCCTGCCGGCTGTGGGTATAACATCATTCTCAACTTTTGTTATTGCTTCATAGTTTATATTTTGCGCTAATGTGTCTGTGTGTGTGCAGGTGTAAGTGTGCTCCTGCATCTGTGAGGACCAGAGGGTTCCCTGGTTACATTCTTCAGGAGCTTTCTACCTTGTTCTATGACACGGGGTCTTTCAATGGCTCGGAGCTTGCTGCCTGGACTGGACTGGCTGGTGGGCTGCAGGGATCTTCCTCTCTTCATCCCCGGTGCTGGGATTACAAGTATGCACCACTGTGTCTAGCTTTTAAGTGGGTTCTGGGTGTCAAACTCAGGTCCTTGCGCTTGCACGGCCAACACTTTACCGACTGAGCCAGCTTCCCAGCCACAGCCTACCGGTTTTGGTCTTTCTCCATTGCTTGCCTGTTTCCCAGCTCTTCCCATACCATGAGATTCAGTTCTCTGTACACAGTTCCCCTTTGAGCTCCCAAGCATGAACCTGTGTTTCAACCAGACTGCTATTCACACAGAGCTCAACAGAAAGGGGAATACTTTGTCTATGGGTGAAGGGTTTTGCTGTTGTTGTTGTTGTTGTTGCCTTTTGGTTGTTTTGTTTTTGTTTTGTTTTTTGTTTTTGTTTTTTTGGTTTTTTTTTTGTAGTGTTAGCTTTGCATTGCCTTGAAAAGCCTAGTTAATTGATGGGAGAAAGGACTTATCTTGGCTAAAGGTATCTGAAGTTCCAGTCAGTGACAGTTTGGTCATGTTGATTTGGGGACTGTGGCGAAGCAGGGCATGACAGCAAGAGTGCAGGAAAGAGGAGACTGCTGGCCTTGTGGTTAATACAGTGAGAGACCCAAGATTCCTCTTGGTACACACCTGCAAACATGAGTGCACACACACACACACACACACACACACACACACACACGCACACACAAATAAACTATTGAGAAATAACAAAAGAAGAAAGGTTATTACCACCCCCAGGGCTGGCAGGTCAGGGAAGGCAGGTCAAGGGAAGAAGATGTGGTGTGTGTGTGGCAGAGGGAGGAAGGAGGGAGGAGAAAGGAGGGGGGAGGAAGGAGGGAGGGAAGAGCTATGAAAGAAGAAGAGATGGGGAGCAACAAGAATAGGAAGAACAAACAACACACAGAGAACAGAGGGAGGGAGAGAAAGAAAGAACTAACAGGGACTCAGCATCCCTCCAAGGACCTGCCTCCAGTCACCTGACTTGCTTCCTCTGACTCTGTTTCAGGCTGGTACTCCCCAACACCCCGAGTGCTCTGAAGGGTTAGTGTTGTCACCTGCACAGCCTCCGGAATCAGCCCCCCACCCCACCCCACCCCACAGCCTTGAAGGATTACTCTGAATGCCCAGGAGGTTAACTGATGTGGGAAGGCCCATCTCAACTATGGGTTGAACTATTCTGCAGGCTGGGGGCCTGCACTGCGGAAAAGCTTGCACTCACAGTCTGTTTCCCAAGGGTGGCACCCTGTGGCCAGCCTTTGCCAGCATCTGCACCTGGCTTCCCACCCTTGCACTGAGTCAAAGGCATCATTTCTTCCTATAATCGCCTTGTCAGGGTATTTTACCACAAAAAAGTAATGGCAACTTCAAGTCTTCAACACATAGCCTTTCAAATACAAGATCTAAATCCTAACAGATACACAAGCCAAAATACTGTGTACTGAACAGTCTCACAGAGGTTAGGAACAAAACACATCTTCAGTTTGGGGCTCCTACTATCTTTTTGAAACACATTTGCCATGAAAGTTTGATTTTTCTGCTTGCACCAAGATAAGGAAAATCTTGTCTTGTAATTGTAGGTTTGTCTCATTAGATAGTTTGTGGAATAATACATAAAAACTCAATTATTAATATTTTTATTTTATTATTTATTTGTTTGTTTATTTTGGTTTTTCTTTTTTATTGATTTTTATTGAGCTTTACATTTTTCTCTGCTCCCCTCCCTGCATCTCCCCCTTCCCTTGAACCTTCTTCCAAGGTCCCCATGCTCCCAATTTACTCAGAAGATCTTGTCTTTTTTTTTTTACTTCCCATGTAGATTAGATCCATGTATGTCTCTCTTAGGGTCCTCATTATTAAGTAGGTTCTCTGGGATTGTGATTTGTAAGTTTGTTTTCATTGCTTTATGTTTAAAAACTACTTATGAATGAGTACATATGATAATTGTCTTTTGGGTCTGGGTTACCACACTCAATATGATGTTTTCTAGCTCCATCCATTTGCCTGCAAATTTCAAGATGTCATTAATTTTTTTCTGCTGTGTAGTACTCCATTGTGTGAATGTACCACATTTTCCTTATCCATTCTTTGGTCAAGGGACATTTAGGTTGTTTCCAGGTTCTGGCTATGGCAAACAATGCTGGCTATGAACATAGCTGAGTATATGTCCTTGTGGCATGATTGAGCATCTTGTGGATATATACCCAAAAGTGGTATTGCTGGGTCTTGAGGAAGCTTGTTTCCTAATTTTCTGAAAAATCGCCACACTGACATCCAAATGGGCTGTACCAGCTTGCATTCCTACCAGCAATGCAGAAGTGTTCCCTTTTTCCCACAACCTCTCCAGCATAAGTTGTCATCAGTGTTTTTTGATCTTGGCCATTCTTACAGTGTAAGATGGAATCTCAGAGTTGTTTTGATTTGTATTTTTCTGGTGACTAAGGATGCTGAACACTTCCTTAAGTGTCTTTCAGCCATTTTAGATTCTTCTGTTGAGAGTTCTCTCTTTAGGTCTGTACTCCATTTTTTTTAATTGGATTATGTGCTCTTTTGGTGATCAATTTCTTGAGTTCTTTGTATATTTTGGAGATCAGACCTCTGTCTGATGTGGGGTTGGTGAATATAATTTCCTATTCTGTAGGCTGTCGTTTTGGTCTTGTTGACCACATCCTTTGCTTTACAGAAGCTTTTCAGTTTCGGGAGGTCCCATTTATTAATTGTTTCTCTCAGTGTCTTTGCTATTGGGGTTATATTTAGGAAGTGGTCTCCTGTGCCAATGTGTTCAAGTGTACTTCTCACTTTCTCTTCTGTGAGATTCAATGTGGTGGCTTTATGTTGAGGTCTTTGATCCATTTGGACTTGAGTTTTGTGCATGGTGATAGATATGGGTATATTTTCATCTACATGTTGATATCCAGTTATGCCAGCACCACTTGTTAAATATGCTTTCTTTTTTCCATTTGATATTTTTTGCTTCTTTGTCAAAAATCAGATGTTTGAAGGTATGTGGATCAGTATCCAGGTCTTAAATTCTGTTCTATTGGTCCTCCTGTCTGTTTTTATGCCAATACCATGCTGTTTTTAGTACTGTAGCTCCATAGTAGAGTTTGAAGTCAGGGATTGTGATACCTCCCAAAATTCTTTTACTGTACATGTTTGTTTTGGCTATCCTGTTTTTTTTTGTTTTTGTTTTGTTTTGTTTTGTTTTTTGTTTTTGTTTTGTTTTGTTTTTGTTTTTTGCTTTACCATATGAAGTTGAGTACAATTCTTTTGAGGTCTGTGAAGAATTTTGCTGGGATTTTGATAGGCAATGCATTGAATCTGTAGATTGCTTTTGGTAAGATTGCCATTTTTCTTATGTTAATTCTGCCTACCCAAGAACATGGGAGCTCTTTCCATTTCTGGTGTCTTCTTCAATTTCATTCTTCAAAGATTTGAAGTTCTTGTCATATAAGTCTTTCACTTGTTTGGTTAGAGTTACTCCAAGATATGTTATGCTATTTGTGGCTATTGTGAAGGGTGTTGACTCTCTGATTTTTTTCCCCATCCCTTTTATCATCTGTGTACAGGAGGGCTACTGATTTTTTTGAGTTAATCTTGTATCCTGCTATATTACTGAAAGTGTTTATGAGTTGTAGAAGTTCCTTGTTGGAATTTTTGGGGTTGCTTATGTAAACTATCATATCATCAGCAAACAGTGAAAGTTTGACTTCTTCTTTTCCGATTTGCATCCCCTTGATCTCCTTTTGGTGTCTTATTGCTCTAGCTAGGACCTCAAGAACTATATTGAATAAATATGGAGAGAGTGGACAACCTTGTCTTGTTCCTGATTTCAGTAGGATTGCTGTGAGTTTCTCTCCATTTAGTTTTATGTTGACTGTTAGCTTGCTGTATATTGCCTTTATTACGTTTAGGTATATTTCTTATATCCCTGCTCTCTCCAAGACCTTTATCATGAACGGATGTTGTGTTTTGTCAAAAGCTTTTTCAGTATCTAATGAGATGATCATGTGGTTTTTATTTTTCAGCTTGTTTATATGGTGGATTACATTGACAGATTTTCGTATGTTGAACCATCCTTGCATCTCTGGGATAAAGCTGGTTTGATCATGGTGGATGATGGTTCTGATGTGTTCTTGGATTTGATTTGCCAGTATTTTATTGAGTATTTTTGTTCATGAGTGAGATTGATCTATAATTCTCTTTGTTAGTAATGTCTTCATGTGGCTTGGGTATCAGGATTCTTGTGGCCTCATAAAAAGAGTTTGGCAGTGTTCCTTCCATTGTGTGGAGCAATTTGAGTATTGATATTAGTTCTTTGAAAATCATGTAGAATTCTGAGCTGAAACCATCTGGGACTGGGCTTTTTTTGGTTGGAAGACTTTTGATGACTGTTTCTGTTTCTTCGGCACTTATAGGTCTGTTTAATTTGCTTATCTGGTCTTGATTTAATTTTGGTAAGTGATACTTATCCAGAAAGTTATCCATTTCCTTTAAGTCTTACAATTTTGTAGAGTACAGGTTTTTGAAGTATGACCTGATGATTCTCTGGATTTGCTCCGTGTCTGTTGTTATGCCCCCCTTTTCATTTCTGATTTTGTTAATTTGGATATTCTCTCTCTACATTTTGGCTAGTTTGGATAAAGGTTTGTCCATTTTGTTGATTTTCTCGAAGAACCAACTCTTTGTCTCATTGATTCTTTGTATTGTTTTCTTTGTTTCTATTGTGTTGATTTCAGCTTTCAATTTGATTATTTCCTGCCATAAGTTCTCTTAGGTGAATTTGCTTCTTTTTGTTCTAAAGTTTTCAAATGTTCTGTTAATTCACTAGTGTGGGATTTGTTTTCAGCTTCTTTTTAAAAAAAAAAAAGATTTATTTAATTTATTATGTATACAATGTTGTGTCTGTCTCCTTGATGGCCAGAAGAGGGCACCAGATCTCATTACAGATGGCTGTAAGCCACCGTGTAGTTGCTGGGAAATGAACTCAGGACCTCTGGAAGAGCAGTCAGTGCTCTTAACCACTGAGCCAACTCTCCAGCCCTTGTTTTCAGCTTCTTTATGTATGCATTTAGTGCTATGAATTTTTCTCTTAACGCTTTCATTGTGTCCTATAAATTTGGGTATGTTGTGTGGTCATTTTCATTGAATTTTAGGAAATCTTTAATTTCTCCCTTTATTTCTTCCTCATTGTTTAATTTTCATGTGTTTGTGGGATTTCTGGAGTCAGTATTGCTTTTGAACTCTAGTGTTAAGCCATGGTGATCTGATAAGCTACATGGGGTTATTCCAATATTTTTTCTATATTTTTTTTTTTTTAGTTTGTTTTGTTACTGAGTATGTGGTCAGTTTTTGAGATGGTTCCATGAGGTACTGAAAGAGGGTATACTTTTTTATGTTTGATTGAAGTGCTCTGTGGATGTCTGTTAAGTCCATTTGAGTATTAACATCTGTTAGTTCCCTTATTTTTTTGTTCATTTTTTGTCTGACAGACCTGTCCAGTGGTGAGAGTGGAGTGTTGACGTCTTCCACTATTAGTGTGTGATTTATGTGACAATATATGATTTAAGCTTTAGAAGTGTTTCTTTTACATATGAGGGTACCCTTGTATTTGGAGCATAGATGTTCAGTACAGAGATTTCCTCTTGATGGATTTTTCCTGTGACTAATATGAAATGTCCTTCTTTATCTCTTTTGATTGATTTTATTTTGAAGTCTATTTTGTTAGATATTAGGATAGCTACACCAGCTTGTTTCTTAGGTTTATTAGATTGGAAATTTTTTCCCAACCCTCTACTCTGAGGCAATGTCTATCTTTGTGGTTGAGGTGTGTCTCTTATATGCAGCAGAAGGATGGATTCTGTTTTCGTATCCAATCTGTTAGCCTGTATCTTTTTATAGGTATCTTAGTCATTTATATTAAGGGATAGTAATGACCAGAGATTGTTGTCTCCTGTTAATTTAGTTTTCATTGTTGGTGTTGTTAATTTGTGTGGTTTTCCCTTCTTTGGAATTTGCTGCTGTGAGATCATCAATTGTCTGTGTTTTTGTGGATATAGTCAACTTCCTTGGGTTGGAGTTTTTCTTCTAGTACTTTGTGTAGGGCTGGGTTTCTGGTTAGGTGTTGGTTAAACCTGGTTTTGTCATGGAATATCTTGTTTTGTCCTTCTAAGGTGATTGAAAGTTTAGCTAGGTATAGTAGTCTGGGCTGGCATCCGTGGTCTCTTAATGTCTGCATCACACTTGACCACCACCCTCTGGCTTTTGTTGTCCTCAGTGAGAAGTCAGGTGTAATTCTGATAGGTCTGCCCTTATATGTTAGTTGAGCTTTTTCCTTTGCAGCTCTTCACATTCTTTCTTTATTCTGTATATTTCATGATTTGGTTATTATGTGACAAGGGGACTTTTTTTTTTTTGATCTAGTCGTTTGGTGTTCTGCAAGCTTCATATATCTTCATAGGCATATCTTTATTTAGGAAAAGTTTTCTTCTATGATGTTGTTAAATATATCTTCTTAACTTTTGAGTTGAACTTCTCCTTATTCTATACCTTATTATTTTTAGGTTTGGTCTTTTCATGGTACCCCATATTTCCTGGATATTTTGTGTTAAACTTTTGTTAGATTAAATGTTTTCTTTGACTGATGAGTCTATTTCCTCTATCGTATCTTCAGCACTTGAGATTCTCTCTTCCATCTCTTTTATTCTGCTGTTTATGTTTGCATTTGTGGTTCTTGATAGTTTTCTCATGATTTCTGTTTCTATAATTCCCTTGGCTTGTATCTTTTTTATTGTCTCTATTTCAGTTTACAAGTCTTGATTAGTTTTTTTTATATGTTTGATTGCTTTTCCTTGGTTTTCTTTAAGAGATTTGCTGATGTCTTCCAATTTTTTGTTTGTTTTTTCCTCCATTTCATTGAGGGAATTTCTCATTTCCTTTTTATGAGTCTCAAACATTCTCCTGAAGTTATTTTTTAGGTTATTTTCTTCTGCTTCATCTGTATTTGGTTGTTCAAGTCTCGTTGTTGTAGGGTCTCTAGATTTTACTGGTGTTATGTTGCTCTTTGTAGTGTTGCATGTGTTTTTACCTTGTCTACTCATCTTTTCCTATAATTGGTGTGGTTGGGCCTTCTGACTCTGGCGTGACTCTGGCGAATAATCTTCTAGGTGCCAGTGGATCCAAGGCTCAGATGGTTGTTCCTCATGGTACTGTCAGTGCCACAGACTGCTCCAGCCCAGGTCACTGACTCAGTCCTACTTCTGCAAATGTCCAGGGTCTGAATCTGCTCCCTCTTCTGTGGAACTTGCTGTCTGTTAGCTTCCGCACTTTTCTGTGGATACCCAGGCCTAATCTAGGAGCGCGCTTTCCTGAACCAGGGTCACGAGAATGGACGATTGTCCTAAGGGTTTAAGCAGACAAAGACACAAGAGACCTGCTTGCTTGCCAGAGAGTAAAAAAGCCGCTGTTTATTCAACTCAGGTCGGGTATTTATACCAGGAGGCAAGAGGGTTCAAAAGGGTATGGCCCCCTCCCATCAGGAGCAGTAGAATAGATTGATACATTCCCAGAGCCTCAGGCAGGGTCAGCTATGGGGGAGGCAGGCGTGTAGGGCCCGCAGCTGCAACCTTGTTTACAGGTGAAATTACCATAACAAAAACAGCCTTGTTCTTTCTAAGCTACCCTCAAGCCAGTGCCAGTGCAGAATCTCCAGGGGCCAGAGGTCAAACAGCCCTGCGAAATGCCAAGGAAGAAAAGGGAAAAAGACCTGGGTACCTACAGCTGTCTCAGGCCTGCTCCAGCCTAGGTTGCTAGCTAAATCCCACTCCTTTGTAGCTCACCACTTCAGGCCTGTTCCAGCCTTGGTCGCTGGCCCTGTCCCGCTTCTGCAAATGCCCCTGGTCTGGGTCTGCTCCTGCTCCTGTGAAGTCCACCATCCCAGGCCTGCTCTGGCCTAGGCTCAATCCTGCTCCTTATTTTGGTTTTTCAAAACAGGGTTTCTCTGTAGCTTTTGACCCTGTCCTGGAACTTGCTTGGTAGACCAGGGTGACCTCAAACTCACAGAGATCCACCTGTCTCTACCTTCCAAGTGCTGGGATTAAAGGTGTACGCCATCACTGCCCAGCTTATTTTACTTTTTAATTATTTAGTATATTTGTGTGCGTGGTGAATGCATGTGGATACTCGTGTGTGTGTGTGTGTGTGTGTGTGTGTGTGTGTGTGTGCATGAGGATGCACATGCAAGTACCTTCTAAAACCAAAGGAGGACATCAGATCCTATAGAGCTTAAATGATAGGCAGTTGTGAGTCACTTGACATGGGTGCTGAGAACTGAACTCAGGTCCTCTGCAAGAGTAGTGGGTGCTTTTAGCTGCTGAGTCACCTCTGCAGACCTCTAGAAAGCTTAGTTTTGTCCCTTCCTCCTCACTGGGGCAGGAGGAAAATAGAAACCTGCTTTCTTGAACTAACTCAGTGGTCAGTTTCTCAGGTTCTTAGCTTGCTGAAGGAGGTTGGTGACTGGACTGGCGATGACCTCATTGGGTACAGGGCCAGTCTCTGTGGCAGGGGGAACCTGTGTCTGAAAGTCTCACTGCAGGGCAGATGCTGAAGTGGGCTGTCACTACCACACCCTGCAGGGCACACCCTGCAGAGATCAGTCCCTTTGGCTAGGGTGGTGTGGATAGTGCACTCCATTTGGTCATGTCTTTCTCTGCTCAGGTCTCACTACTATCTGGAAATCTCTCAGCTTCTCATATTTTACTCTCTGCATGAGCAGTATAGCTGCAGCCTGGCTTTCTCCCCCCACCCCCCCGTGTGTGTGTGTGTGTGTGTGTGTGTGTGTGTGTGTGTGTGTGTATGTGTGTGTGTGTGTGTTTTCTAGGAAACTCATATCCGAGCCCTGAGGAATTCTGGGAGTGCAGCCCAATTCCAGAGCAGTCTCTACTCCCCACTGCCCAGTCGGTTTGAGCTGTCTCTGCTTGTTCCTGACACCCATCCTGCACCCCAGGTTGTAGAAGATGGTACCAGGGCCCTCGATACCCCCTCTCCCCACCACACGCTGCAGACTCTCCCCTCACCCCAGTGAAGGAGGCAAAGTTTAGCATCAACACTCCCTTCCCTCTCCTCTCCTAGTACTCAAGCAGCTCCGTCTGCTCTCAAGGAGACAGTACTCAGCACAAAAGATCCACTTCTCAGAAGTTTCCTTTGGGTGTCCTGTATATACTGGGTAGCCTTCTACACAGCCATCTCCAGGTCTCTTTTGAGACAGAGGTGGGAACACTGACTTCTGACAGATCTGTGTGAGTGAGAATCCTAGGAAGAGGCCTCATGAGGTGGCTCGGTAAAATGCCGTCCACTAACTCTAATGACCTGAGTGTGGTCCCCAGGACCCATGTGGTGGGAAGAGAGAACCGCTTTCTGCAACTTGCCCTCTGACATCCACGTGCTCACGTGCGTCACTCACCCACCCACAGAACACCTTCAAGCGTGTCAGTATTGTATTCTGTTCTAATTGAATTGCGTCTAAACCATCACTTTCTAAGGTGAAGCAACTGACTGGAGCTGGGAGATAGTCAGGATTGTTTCCCTCGCTGGGAATGTAAAGGAAGAAGACACAGCCCTTTTGTTCTGTCAATTGCAGTGGCAAAAAACCTGGACACACCTGCCTCTCCTAGACTCACCCCTTCCCACCGCTCTTTCTCAAGCTACCGCACGGTGGCGCCAGTCTCAAAGTCCCGGGGCCTTTCACAAAGCGGCTTTTGTCCCTGTGGGCAAGCGCAGCCCGAGTTCCCTGGGCAGTAACCTCGGCCAGGAGTGACCCCGACCTGAGCTCACGCGGTTGCAGCTCAGCTGAGTCACAGCCACCACCCAGGTGCCAGCTGGTCCCAGGAGCCCCGTGGAGTCCAGTGAGCTTTTGGTTCCTGGTATCAGCCCCCATGGTGGCATCTGAACTTCTGAGAAAGTGTCTGGGGAGTCACTGGGGGACTTCCAGTGGCTTCCCCCGCTCCGCCGCCCCCACCCCGCCCCCGCCACTGCTGACCAGGCAGGCGCCAGTTCCTCAATATTCTACAAAGCCTAAGATCATGGCACGATTCTCGCCGGAGCAGGGGACTACAAATTTAGTTTTTAAATCTTTAGCAAGCGCTGCCCCTGTAAATCACCCTGCCATCGAGAGAGTTCAAAAGGGAAATGTGTCCAGCATGCCTTACATCTAGAACAGTCTGTAGCCTTGACCTTGAGAGCCGACCTCCGGGGGCAGTTTTGAAACTCGTGTAGCCATCTGACCCCCATAAAGTGAGTGACTTTGGATTCCAGGGGCTTGTTGGTGCATGACAATTAGTTGTAGAGCGGTCAGGAGCTGAGGGTAAGCTCCCTGGAGATGCCAAGCAGGGAACCCAGTGTTTTTGTGGCCTAGATGGAAATCACAGAAAGTCCTGGCTGTCATGCCAAGAACAGGGCCACAACCCACCCCTCTGAGGAGAAGCCAGCAACCAACAGCAGCCGAGCACCCAATTCACAATTTAGGATAGTGTCCGTTGCCCTCTGAACAGCGGCTGAGGGAAACACATTTCGGGCAGGCACGTTATACGATATTTCTAACGACTACGTTATTTACTAGATAATATGGAACCTATTTTATAGACAAGGAAGGAAAGGGTGACTCAAAGAGGTTAAGTCATCAGTCCAGTGCCACACAGCTGTGATTCCTGGAGCTGGGATTCAGGACCTTGGGATGAAGACACGATTCTGTTCCTCTAATTACACCGCCCTTCATGAGATCAGTGTCCACCTTAGAGGGGGCTGAAGAACGTAGTTGGGTAGGATCTTGCTGGAATACAGGATTCCCTTTGAGGTGTCAAGTTAAGGCAAAGGATAGCTTAACCTGTGAGTCATTCAGGAGCATGGTTATTTCAGAGTCCCCACGGAGGATTAGTGGGTGGAACAAAGCCCACAAGGACCCCACCACTTCTTTTCCATGGTGGTGGATGTGTTTCCTGTTTGTCAGCCTCTTGTCTTTACTCCATGTTCCTCTGCTGGAGCTGTAGGCACCCACGTGCACGTGTGCACACACATGCACACACGCACGCGCACGCACACACACACACACACACACACACGTCACGCGCACACACGCACTCACATGCACACATACACACATACTTGAACATCCTCCCCCAACCTTTTCCCTTGCTCACATACTCACACATACCCCACCCCTCCACCCCCTCTGCCTAGGAAAGACGGTTCTGTTTTTGGAGGCCGGGATTGATGACTGGTGTCTCTTTCCATTGTTCTACACTTCATTACTGAGGTCTTCCCAGAGTCCAGTGCTCCCAGATTTGAGCTAGGGTAGCTAGCCAGTTTTTCCCAGGGGGCCTATACTCTCTAGTCTCTATTTCCGGAAGTGCCAGCTTAGGTAACGTTGATTTAGGGGTATCAGTCCTCGTGCCTATGTGGCAAGGGCATTGTCTACTGAACCATTTCTCCAGGCTTTTTATTTGTTATTTATATTTTGAGACGGGGCCTTAATTATCTTTGCTACATAGTTAAGGGTGACCTTGAACCTCTGAACACACTCAAGCACTGGGATTATCAGTGTGAACCGCCACAGTCGGTGTCGAGGCCATTGAGCACTGGAGGCAAGCTTTCTACTGAGTTCAATCCCCAGCCCATGGAAGGTGCTTCCTTTCCCTACCACACGCAGGTGGACACCCCTACCCCACCCCTCCTCTGCCCTCCTTTGTGTTATTCCTGAATCTTAACAGTGTAATCTTCTAGGCAGGGAAGGGATGGAGTCAGGGGAGGGGAGCGTGGCAGACTGCTGAGAGCAAAGTCCAGAGAGATACGTTTATGTGAACACGGCACAGTGAAGCTCGTCACTTCCTAAGTTAATAATGAGGGGCTGGAGAGGGGGCTCCATGGGTAAAGTGCTTGCTGAGTTTGGATCCCCAACACTCATGTCAAAGAATTTTCCACTTGTGCATGTGGCCTCAGCACAGGCAGGTGAGGAAGAGCAGAATGTGCAGCTAAGAAGATCCTGCGTGCTCAGTGGCCAGGCAATCTAGACACAGCTCGAGCTTCAGTGGGAGACTCAATTAAAAACCTAAGGTGGAGAGCAGTTGAGGAAGATGCACACATTCATACATGCAGATATACATGTATACACTATACAGACACATACACACTCCCACAAAAAAAAAAATGAATAACGAAAACCAGTAAACTCCCCCCAAAGAACAAAGAACGCCAAAGCGAGCCTGCAGAATTCCCCCAAACTAACGTGGACTCAGGTAGTAAAGCTGTGGCTGGGAGCCAGGAACCCACAGGCTCGCGGATAAGTCCGCCCCCACCCAACCCGCAGCGTCTAGCACAGGACCAGCTCTGTCCTGTGATGGGAAGCCGGTGATAGACAGGGCGGGAAGGATGCAGGATAATGAACAGCCTTTATTAAGCCAAATCCAAGGCTCCATTTGTCACAGGCAGTTACCACAGTCTGGTTGGTCAAAATTCTCTCTGGAATGCCTTGCGCTCCTGGGATTTCCCACTCAATTTCTCAACTGATTGTCCTATGAGTTTGCGCAGGCATGGGCCACTCGAACTGGTAAACCACAGCAAGCATCCGTTCTGACTTCAGGACAGGGGGCAGGCTTCTGTCAGGGTGCCTGGTGGCAGCTGGGGGTGGGCGAGGCTTGTAGAGTGGCACTAAGGACTCAGCTTCGTGGAGGGGGCAGCCTCTACTGGCCATGGGTCTGAAGGGCCCAGCACCGCCTTGTTTTTCTAAGTGGGTGTTGGGAATTTCTTTGGTTAAGCCTGCAGGTCTTCCCCTCTTCCGCATTTAATGAGCTCATTTATTTTTCCTTTTCACTCAGTGGATTTTAGGGCCAATTAATGAGTGGTGGGGTTCTTTTATAAGAGCCAAGCTGGGCCCCAGTTCAGGACATTTTCTTACATTTTCAGCTCTCAGAATCCTCAATATGTTACCACACTTCTCCCACACTGATTGCCCCGGTGCAGTTTCCATATTTAGAAGTTTCTGGAACATACTGAAGTCCCTTCAGGGCCCTTCCCTGGGACAGTTGTTATGAGGTGAGTTTTTCCTTTCTTTCTTTCTTTCTTTCTTTCTTTCTTTCTTTCTTTCTTTCTTTCTTTCTTTCTTTCTTCTTTTCCTTTTCTTTTTCTTTTCTTTTTTCTTTTTGAAAGAAGCTGAGCAAACACAAGAAAAGAGAGCCATCCCTCAGCGTGGGGTTTGCCCTCTGAGTTTGGTCTAAAACTCATTTTGGGGTGGAGGAGGCTGGCTCTGCATTCCAGGAAGACTTGAGAGCTGCTTAAGCCTCCTTTGTGTAGTGTGTGGGACAAAGCTGCCAGGAGGGAGTGGTGATGGAACCGGGCTTGGATGCCTGACTGAAGTGGTTAGTGCTGGGAGAACCCGACTGGCCTGGAAGGACACAGGGTCTGTCTACACAGCAAGAACTAGGGTCACTACGGAGACAGTTTTCTAGAATCCCTGCGGGTTTAGCTCTCCACAGGACAGTGCGGACACTGTAGTCAGGACAGGGCATCAGGAGGAAGAGATGGACACTGCTCTACTGGGTGTCCACAGCACATCTTCACGCTGCAGAGATGCTCGGATAACTGTGTAGCAGGAAGTCACACAGTGGGGGAAGCCCTGAGGATAAGGTATGGGACGGTGTGTGCTTTGAAAGTTTTCAGAGCCAGACTGGGGTGTTGGCCAGGAGCTCTCCTAACATTCTCAAAGCTCTGACCACATAAGCCGGGACACGGTGGCACAAGCCAGTAATCCTAGCACTCAGGAAGTGGAGGGAGATGGAGTAGGCTCTGCTATTTGAACTCAGGTCTCATACTTGGTGCCAAGAGAATTGACCCTCTGAGCCACCTGCTGGCCTGGAATAAAGGGGATATTGTTAATGACTGAATCCCCCAAACTGTAAGGGGAAGGGGAGAGACATATTCCCATTGTTGTTTTATAAATATTTCCTGGGTTTTTTTTGCTGGTCCGTGGTGGCGCATGCCTTTAATCCCAGCACTTAGAAGGCAGAGGCAGGCGGATCCCTGTGAGTTCGAGAGCTCACAGATCTGAAAGAGGTAGTTCCAGGACAGACTCAAAGCTACAGAGAAACCCTGTCTCGAAAAACCTAAATAAATAAATATTTCCAGGGTTTTATTTATTAAACCTAGGGTTTTTACACATGCTAGGAATGCACTCTATCCCTGATCTACATCCCCAACCTATTTTATCCATTTTGGGACCTTTGGGGACCTTTATCCATATCTTACCTTTTGGCCTGCTGCTCTTGAATTTGGAATCCTCCTGCCTTAGCTTCTATAGTAGGCACATATTTTACTTTAGGATTTATTTTATTTTTTGAGTGTGCATGTGTGTGTCTGTGTACACGCGCATGTAGACTATGTGTGTGTGAGTACAGGTGTGTAAGAGGCCAGGAGAGGGTGTTAAACCCCTGGAGCTGGAGATGCAGGCAGTTGTGAGCTGTTTGTCAGTGGGTGCTGTGAAGGACTCTGGCTCTCTGCAGGGCAGGAAGCACTCTTACCTGCTGAGTCAAATCTCCAGCCCCTGCAGTTTTTTTTTTAATTGTAAGGAGAAAGGCTTAATTATAGTCAAATGACAAACTATAGATTCAGATAAATCTCTGCAACACACATGAAAGGATCTCATTCTCAATATGCCCAAAGTTCATCTAAATTGGTTTTAAATCATGAAATAACAACAGGAATATATAGAGAAAAAGACAGTTCACAGAGGAGGAAATGAAGGTTTTAGTTGGGTAGAGATGGATTAGTCACAGAGGGGGAAGCTTACCTCATATTCATTGGGTTGACAGTGACAAAAAGCAGCGACATTATGAGTTAGAAGGGAAGCAATTGTGCATCTTACTGATAGAGCATCAACTGCTGAAGACCTTTGGAAGAATAACCTATCAGTGTCTGCTAAGGCTCAAAACATACGCTCATCGGCACAACTCTCTTTCAAAAAGCAGCCGTTTCAATAAATATGAAAAGCCAAATGCTTAAGAATACATTAAAAAGGATGTCTGCAGAAGCACTGTGTCTATGGGGAGAAAAATCAGAGAATCAAGATTTTCCATTACTGATAAGATGGCTGAGACTTCAATAAAATGTGGGGCTTCTATATAGCTACCACACAAACACAGAGTGTGCCCTAACCAGCCAACATAGTCATGTGGAGGGATGCTAGCAGATTAAATACAAGAAACGAGCTTTCTGTGTGTGTGGGTGTGCAAGTGTGTGTGCCTGTGAGTGTGTGTGTGTGTGTGTGTGAGAGAGAAGGTATTACACTATGTTCCCATTTCTGTAAAAATAGAAACCAATCTGAGTGTCTGCTCAGCTGGGTTGTATATATACAAGTTCTGGGAAATGACTTTACAGTATTAACACCCTCAGGGCCCAGAAAGGAGACGGCGCCATCTCTAACTTCTTCCTTTTATGTCTTTGCTGTTTCACTTATTACAAGGATCGTCTTTCAAAAATAAAAAGCAAATAGATGGGCAATTTTAAAGAGGAAAGAGAGTAGCTAAAAGTGCTCCAACTTAGGCTGGGGAGATAATAGAGTAGGTTAGAATCCTTTTTACACAAGCATGAGGATCCAAGTTCATGTCTCAGAACCCACAGGAAAAGCCTAGGAGAGCGTGCCTTCCTGAAAGCCCAGTGTGGAGGGTTCAGTGGCAGAGGCAGGAGGACTGATGGGGTTTGCTGCCCACTAGCCTAGCTCCAGGTTCAGTGAAAGACCCTGACTCAGGGGAACAGGGTAGAGAGTGGCAAAGAAGGACAGGAGATGGGTTCTTCTAGCTTAAGTGTGTGCACACCCATGTATGTGTGTGCACATAGCCCCCAACACACTGTTCAAAAAGAAAAAAATACACTTATGATTCACTAGGTCTTGGAGATAAAGTTTATCCTCCCCAGCTAACTTCCATGACCCCTGGGATCCATCTCTACAGGCGGCACCAGCCTTGCTCTGTCCTGGCCCTTCACTTCTCCAGCTTCTCAGGACCAGGCTTGATTCACCTTCATCCCACATGCTATGGAAATCCTTCCTTCTACCCCTGTAACACCCAGCATCTTCCCCAGCTGCCATTCGAACCTCCCCTATGACTGTATGTGTGCCCTTGCTTTTAAAAAGGGAGGGCCAATTCACAGGATGTTGCCAGCATCTTGTTGAGCTCATTGTGAGTGATAAATACAATATACAGTAGTTGAATGAATGAGCAACAAGAGACATGAACACATGCACGAATGCCAAACGTTACAGATACAAAGAAATCACAGCCTGTGTCCCCAGAATG
Source organism: Myodes glareolus (assembly GCF_982192425.1). Lineage (NCBI taxonomy): Eukaryota > Metazoa > Chordata > Mammalia > Rodentia > Cricetidae > Myodes > Myodes glareolus. The sequence goes on along the minus strand of NC_142031.1, from coordinate 29,876,036 downwards.
ATGCCACAGAGAGGCAGGCATATGAGCAGGCAGCTATAATACAAGAAGATAATTATTACCGTGGGACAGAATGAGCTTCCTGAAACTGCGGGCGGAGGGTCTGGAAGGCTTTACCAGTGAGGAAGCATTTAATCAAAATCTTGAAGGATGAATGGATGTTTGTGAGGCAACAAGGAGGATGGAGTGAAGTTGCTGACGGAAGGGTCAGCTACAGGAGTTCCGCCCCAAAAGAAACCTGAAAATCCCCAAAGATTTTGTTTTGCTTGAATAGAAAAAAAAAAATTCAAGGTTAGGGTATTAGGGGTGGGGACATGGATCAGTCCATACACTGTTTTCTGTGCAAGCTCAATCCCTGGAATCCACGGGTTTCTTTGGTTTTTGTTTGTTTTTAAAAGCCAGGTATGAGGTTGGTTAGATGGCTCAACACGTAAGTGTTTTCTGTGGGAGCCTGACCACCTGAGTTTGATTCCCAGAACTCATATAAATGTGGAAAGAGAGAATCAACTCCACAAAATTGTCCTCTGACCTCCGAACGCTTGCTATGCACAACATGTGTGTGCGTATGCACGCGCGCGCGCACACACACACACACACACACACACACACATCTTTACTACAGAGAGGTTTGGAGCCCAAGGGCATCTCTTGAAGGACTTGGCAGAGTTATTACAAGATGCTGTGCTGGCCATCTCCTCATACTCAACACTACAAAACCCCATTGATGAGGCTCATAAAGCCAGCTTGTTTGTAAATTTTTTTTTCTTCAGAAATGAACTGGCAGATTTGTAATAACTCCAGAAAAATTGTACTTCAAAGGTCATCAAAATATTCCTGAAAGGCCAAACAAGCATTGCCTGTGGTGTCTGCAGTATTTCTCTCCTGTATTCTGCCCCAGCCAAGAGCCTACCAAGCTAACTCCAGATATTGGAGAAAGCTGCAGATTTGAGAATGTAAGGCAGAAGGTGAGGGTGGACCAGATGTGCCAGTCAAAGTCCTGTCTCTCCAAGCCTCTGAAAGATGTGCCTTTCACACTGTGCAGAGCAATAGGATGTGGTGTCCATGTATGCAGGAAGCTTGGCTGCTGGTGTAGGAGGCCCTTCTGTCTTTGTGTTGCTTTTATTGGTTAATAAAGAAACTGCTTTTGAGGCTGTTGATAAGGCAGAATTTAGGTAGGTGTGGGAAATTAAACAGAATGCTGGGAGGAAGAAGCCAGAGTCAGAGAAACGCCATGGATCTGCCAGAGATAGACACTAGGAATTTTATCCAGTAAGCCATTGCCACGTGGTGATACACAGATTAATAGAAATGGGTTAAATTAAGATGTAAGAATTAGCCAATAAGAAACTAGAGCTAATGGGCTCTATTATTTAATTAATACAGTTTCTGTGTGGTTATTTCGGGGCTAAACTAGCCGGGCGGCCAGGACGAATAAGTGGCCTGCTCCCTCCAACAGATTGCCGTTCCGCAGTTTAGCCCTGTCACTCAGGCAATCCCTCAGCAAATACCTCTGAGGTCTGGTAACCCAAATACCAGATATGTGTGCAGTGTGTGTGTGTGTGTGTGTGTGTGTGTGCGTGCGCACGTGTGTGTGTGCACGTGTGTGTGCACACGTGCATGTGCAGTCATACATTTGTATGTATGTGCATGGGGCAAGTTTGTGAAGTTCAGAGGATGACCTTGGGTGTCCACTCTGGTACTGTCTACTTTTATTTTTTTTTTTACAACAGGGTACCTCACTGGCCAGAAACTTGCTAAGTGGGCTAGGCTGGCTGGTCAGTGAACCCCAGGGATCCACCTGTCTCTGCCTCCCCATTGCTAGAATTACAGGTATACACCTAGCCTTTGTAATTCTCAGGTCTTTATACATGCAAAGCAAGTTCTGTACTGACGGAGCCATCTCTCCAGCCTGCATATGACATGTTCATCCACTCTAGGATTAGCAAACAACTAGCTGATGTCATGAAAGAAATGCTCAATACAGTTATAAATCCCCTTCCCTATGCAGAGATAGGATAGTGAATTTAAAAATTATTATTGTTGTTGCTACTATATAGTGTGTGTGTTGATTTGTGTGTTTGAGTATGGGTGTGTGGGTGCCACGGTTTCCGTGTAGCTAGAAGACAGTTCTGGGGCGTCAGTTCTCCCTTCTGCTGTGGTTTCTGGGAGTGGCTTCTGCTCATCAGGACTGCACAGCAAGTGCTATGCCTACTGAGTGGCCCTGTTCATCCTGATCATCAGCTTGATTGGATAAAGAAGCTCTTCAGGGAGCAAGTGAAACACACTTTCCGGTGTGTCTTTGAAGGAGTTTCCAGAGAGGATTAGCTGAGTGGATATGGATAGCACCATTCTCCAGGCCTGGGTCATAGGCTGAATCAAAAGGGGAAAGATGAGAGTGAACCAAGGCTAGCATTCCCCTCTCTCAGCTTCCTGCTCCACTTAGATGTGAACAAGCAGCCTCTCACCACTGTGCTAGGACCCGGTCCTCTCCCCCTTCCCCCTCCGCCTCCTGGGCCATGGTGGACTGTATCTCCTGAACTGTGATGTACAATAAACTTTTTCTTCTCTTCGGTTGCTTCTTGTCTGGTTTTTTAAGCACAGTAATGAGATAGGTAACTAACACACGACACCTGTGGTCAGCAGACAAGTCTACTGCACAGTGATAGTCCTGCACCCCTTACAGTTGGCTCCCACAAGAGCCGTCTTTTAGATGTCTAGGGAGAGCATGAGAATCTACCCCTCCCATATAATGACTTCATAAAAACATGGCTAATGGCTGACGTCTACCAGGTGCCTGCTCAGGAGGATCTGAGCTCAGCGATTTCCTTACATGACTTCAGATAACCTTTGCAATGATTCTTCCAGTAAGGAGCTATTTATTTCACCATCTCCAAAGCAGACATGAAGTTCAGAGAGGTGAAGTCACTCTGCCCTGGGCCTTGCGTGATGAGAATTCGGTGCTGGGAGTGATGAGGCCAGACAGTCTGCCTCTAAGTGGCCACTGCCGAAGCTCTTCACAGTTCTGCTGAGTTTGTCTGGCCCTTTCCACGATTGCTTGCCCACTTATCACATGTTTAGAATATGAATTATCACCCAAGTGATAGGGTAAGAATGGTGTAGCTGGTTAGGGAAGCCCGGGGCCAGCAGCTGTCAGGCTCCGAGAGTGAGACTAGACACTGGCTCTGCAGAGAACAGAGGACCACACAAGGAAATGCAGAGGAGCCTCGGGGACCAAGGTCATGGCTGTGTCTCTGCACACGCCGTGCAGACAGAGCTTAAATGGAGAGTTTTATTGAGATAAAGGAAGTGGGGGAAGGCAAGGGAGAAAGAAAGAGAGAGAGAGAGAGAGAGAGAGAGAGAGAGAGAGAGAGAGAGAGAGTTACAGAAAGAGGAAGAGGAAGAGGAAGAAGAGACAGAGGTAGGCAGAGTTTCAACTTTTAAAGGGCCAGGGTACTCTCTGTCATGCACACAGATGTCAGGTAGGAGTGACTCACTCTGTCACGTCCTCAAGGGCTGTGGCCAGGTTTGCCTAGATGCTAACACTCAGTCTTGACTTTGTTGGACAGCAAATTGGGGTGGTTTGTGTCTGTAATCCCAGCTGTGCTGAAGGCTGAGGCAAGAAGTTGTAGTGCAGATGGGGACGGGGTGGGGCTTGCTGCTGGAGACACTTCCGTTGACAATAAAACACAGGGCATGAGTTTCTGCTCTTGTTGTTGTGATGTAATGTCCTCCAGAAGCAACTTCAAGTAGGAAGGTTTTTTTTTTTTTGTCTTAGAGTTCTAAGAGGTACAGGCCATCGTACTGGGGAAGTTACTGTGGGACGAGCAAGGAGACAGCTGATCAGTCACCTGGCATCCACAGGCAGGAAATAAAGAGGAATGCATGCTGCACTCAGCACACTTCCTCCTTTCTGTTCAGTCCAAGACTCTAGCTCATGAAAGGGTGCCCTACATATTTAGAGTGGCTTCCATACCTAACCCTAAAACAGAAAATCCCTCACAAACACGCCCTGAGGTTTGCCCAGCCCATGGGGACCCCAAAAGACCACCAGGGAGACGACCCACCAAAATGCAAAAAGCAAGGTTTATTGTGTGCACAATTCAAGCCTGCAGGGACCTCATCAAAGCAACTGGTACAACAGCGGCAAGAGGAGGTACCACATCCTTCTAGAGGGCATTATTTAAAGAAAAAAACAGAGAAGTTACATTGTCAGAGTGTGGGGTGCTGGTTCAATCCTGATTGGCTAGGGACTTTTCAGAAATTTTATTTTTGAACCTTGCCTGTTGCCTGTCCAGTTTTCTAGTCAGCTGACCTTTGGGTGGGGACATTCTGTGGTTATCTGTAATTTCCAGATGGCTACCCTGTTACTTTTGCCCCTAGCCATTTCTGAGGGCTGGAATGTTTTACGGGAAATAGCTTACACAAGACACAAGATGGATGCGGAGGACAAAATAGAGGAACTTTGGTTCTTCAAGGTTCATCTCCATTGCAGTTCTAAATTCCATCAAGTTGACAATAGAGATTAATGTCATGGTAGGGGAATAATATGGTGGTAAAATGCCTTGTTTAACATGTGTAAGGCTAGAGGCTCCATCTCAGTACCAAAAGAAACAAACAACAAGCAAAAAAAACCAACAAAAACCAAAAAAACCCAACCCATATATTGGAACTGGTAACCAGCTCTGAGGGATTAGCAAGAACTTTAAAGATAATCCAGTTTCACTTGGGTTTTGCTGGTGAATTTTATTTTTTTACTTTTAGAGTACTTTTTTATTGATTCTTTGAAATGTCTGTGTATGTTGTGATGATTTGAAAGAAAATGTCCACAAAGGGAATAGCACTATTAAAGGATGTGGCTTTGTTGGAGTAGGTGTGGTCTTCTTGTAGGAAGTATGTCACTGTGGAGGTGGGCCTTGAGGTCTCATATATCCTCAAGCCATGCCCAGTGTTACAGAACACTTCCTGTTGCCTTTGAGTCAAGATGTAAGATACTCGGCTACTTCTTCAGCACTATGTCTGCCTGCATGCTGCCTTGCTTCCCATCATGACTATAATGAACTAAACCTCTGAACTTTAAGAGAGTCACCACAATTATTAATGTTTTCTTTTATAAGAGTTGCTGAGGTCATGATGTCTCTTCACAACAACAGAAACCCTAACTAAGACATACACATACAATGTATTTTGATCATTTTCACCCCATTTCTCCATCTAACTCCTTTCAAATCCATCTCTCCATCCTTCTCAATTTAACATCCTCTTTTTTGTTTCGTTTTGTCTTGTTTTAGACCACACTAGGTTCAATCAGTGCTGCCCATAAATTCATAGGTCTATGGGGGGGCAAGACTTTAAAAAAAATTAAAACCTGACTCTCCCTTCCCCAGAAGCCATCAACTTTTAAAGCTCTCCAATCAGCGGTCAGGGCTTGTCTTAGGTTTTCTATTGCTGTGACAAAACCCCATGACCATGAATCAAGTCGGGAGGAAGGGTTTGTATGCTTACACTTCTACATTGCTGTTCATCACTGAAGGAAGTCAATAACAGGATCTCAAACAGGGAAGGATCTATGGAAGGGTGCTGCTTACTGGCTTGCTTCCCCTGGCTGCTCAGCCTGCTCTTTTATAGAACCTTTGACCACCAGCCCAGGGATAGCACCATCGACAAGGGCTAGGCCTTCCTCATTGATTATTAAATAAGAAATTGCCTTATAGCTGGATCTCATGGAGAAATTTCTTCAACTGAGATTTCTTTCTCTCTGATGACTCTAGTTTGTGTCAAGTTGACACACAGAACCAGCCAGTACAGGGCGCATGAGGCCCTTCCCCACCTATGCAGGAGTTTTGACTGACTTGGTCTTGTTTAGGCCTTATGCAAGCAACCACAGCTGCTGTGGTTTCATGAGTGGGAGGGTCCTGTCATATCTGGAAGACACTGTTTCTCTTCAGTCCTCCCCAACCTCAGACTCTTAGAATCTTTCAAACCTCCTTCTTCAATGCTTCCCAAGCCCTGGAAGGAAGGGATGTGATATAAATGCCCCATTTGTTGCTCAGCACCCCATGAACACTGATCCTCTGTTCTTTGATACTAGGGAGACTCTTGAAGCATTCAAGGCAGAGTCAGGACATGAAAGATAAAAGATTACCACAATTCTTTGACACTTTTCCCATAAAGATGCAAAACCTCTAACCCTCCCCTGAGTCTTCTGTAGCTGCTCAGACTACCTAAGCAACACTGCTTGTTTCTGGCCATGAACTAGCAGCTCCTACCACCTCCTCTGGGGATGTGGACACTGCACCAGCTGCCATGCTGTGAGAAAGCCAGAGCAGTGAAGTCACAAGCAGGGAGTTAAAGGTCCTGTTCAATAGCCCGTGAGGACAGTCAGCAACTTGGAACCAAGTGATACTGGCACAGTTTAGAGTCCTGAAGGCACTGACTGGAAGTGTCCAGTTTCTTGGGTCCAAGGACAAAGAATTCCTCAGGGGGCATGTTTACTAACCTAAATGGTTTATTAGAAAGGGAAAGCAGTTGCAAAAAACAGGAGTAGGATAATGAATGAGCTAAAAAAAAAAAGTCATCCACTCAAAATAGTATTCATAGGCCATTTACACAGCATCTTTCTTTGGCGTGATTTTGAATCCCATCCTGGCTCCTCTCAAACATGCTCTGATTGTTACATTAGCCTAGGAGGGGAAGGGTTCCAGTCCCGTGCCATTGGGCTTCTTTCTTATGTTAATCTTGACATAGCTCTGTCCAAATCCCTACTTTCCTGCCACACCCTTGAAGAGTAAACAGCGCCCCTGGTTCCTCTCATCCTCTTTTGTGCCCTCACCCTGCTGCCTGGCCACCACTGACACTGTAAGCAAAAACAACTTTTTCTCCAAATGAAGATTTATGAACAAGTGAAATGGTTAATGCTATTGGGACAGTGAGTTTGGGGATGGCCTGCTGTACCATTCGTTGTACAGCAGCAGAGCAAGACGCAGACGGTGGTGTTATTTGCTTTGTTGGTGTTCATTGACTCCCTTTGGGTCATCCAGTAGCTCAGCACTGCCGGTTGTCTGTACGACTGAAAGGCTGGTGCATTGGCCTGCATGAGGGCTGCTGGGTGACTGGTTATTTTCTGCAAAGGTCACCAAATATGTTTGTAAGAATCCTTTGGAGGTGTGTCAGGTACTGATGTTGGCCTCCTCCTCCCCTTCTTCCTCTTTCTGTTTCTTTCTTTTTCTCTTTCTCCTTCTCTTCTTTGAAACTGGGTCTTACTCTCCGGTTGACCCATAACAGCTTGTTCTCCTACCGTATGGAACTCCAATAGCGGTAAGTTCTTCTGCATCAATTAACAATGAGAATAACAACAAAACTTCCTCTGAGTAAAACTTGGAACGTTTTGTGGAATGTTGCTGTTGTAAAGTACTGGAAGCAAGATATGACATGGGGCACACACCATGTAATGGCAGTTCAGTGACAAGACAGCATGTACCCCTGTGGTCCCATGTGACTATGACAGAGCCAAGAAATCACCATCACCTTGAGATACTGCAGGCAGCGTGACATGTTTGTGCACAGTGTGCACTGCCTGATGACAGAGCTAAGCAGCTATGCTCTGTCAGCTTTACAGACCGGGGAGTGGTCTGTAATCCCAGTAGCCACACTAGTTGCCATAGAAACTGGGTGGTGCATACCTTTAATCCTAGTGGTGCATACCTTTAATACCAGTCCCAGAAGAGTGTAGGAGGAGCGGGGCACGGGGGGGGGGGGGGGGAGAGGAGCTCTTGTTTGGTCCTGGCCGCCTGTCTAGCTTAGCCCCCAAATAACCACACAGAAACTATATTAACTAAATCACTGCTTGTCCCATTAGCTCTAACTTTTTATTGTCTAAATCTTATATTAATTTAACCCATTTCTAGTAATTTGTATATTGCCATGTGGCTTACCAGCAAAGATTTGGCATGTCTGACCCTGGTGGCGGCTCCATAGCGTCTCGCTGACTCCACCTTCTTTCTCCTACCATTCAGTTCCATCTTGCCCACCTACCTAAGTTCTGCCCTATCAACAGGCCAAGGCAGTTTCTTTATTCATTAACCAAGAAAAGCAACACACAGACAGAAGGACCTCCCATACCAGAAGAGGATTATAAAACGGGAAGACGCAGCTCTTAGGCACATTCTGAGATTCCTGGAGGCAGGATTGCCTTTCAGACTGAGATTGAGGTAAGAGCCAGTAGCTGGCTGCTTTGCTTTTCTGACCTTCAGGCTGAACCCCACTTAATCTCTCTGGGTATTTATTAATCATGCTTCAGTTTTCCTTGTAGTTTGTATTTTCTTTGCTCTTTTAAGAAAAAACAAACCCTATTCATTTCTTCGTTGGGGGAGTGTTTGCATGGTTACCGTGCTGTGCCGAGTTCAGAGCTCTTGGAGAAGTTGATTTGCTCTTTCTGTCATGTGGGTCCCAGAGATTAAACTCAGTTCCTCAGGCTTAGTGGCAAGCACCTTTACCCACTGACCATCTCGCTGCCCCTATACTGCATCGTCATCATTATTTTAGACTGCATTTCTAATTATTTTTTTAAAAAAAAATACTATAAAACAAACTCAGATATGGCCGTCAGGAGTTATTCCAGAAGGCATTGTTACCCCCGGTTTATGGGTATTAGTACAACCCCACAGACTCTCCGGGGGAGGTGGGACGACAGGTTAAAGTAAAAGATAATGGTATTGATGATCTGGCTATCTAAGTTAGGATTTTATTGCTGTGAAGAGATACTATGACCACAGCAACTGTTGTTATAAACTAAAACATTTAATTGTGGTGGTTTACTTACAGTTCAGAGATTTAGTCTATTGTCGTTATGATAGGAACCAAGGCAGCATGCAGACAGACATGGTGCTAGAGAAGGAGCTGAGAGTTCTTACATCTTGATTCACAAGCAACAGGAAATGGACTGAGACAATGGGCATGGGTTGATCATATATGAGGCCTCAAGGCCCCCCTCCAGTGACACACTTCCCTCAACAAGACCATCCTGCTCCAACAAAGCCACACCTACTATAGTGCTATTCCCTTTTGGTGCCATTTTTTTTTCTCAAACCATCACATTCTGCTCCCTGGGCCCCAAAGGCTTGTAGCCATATCATAAGGTAAAAAAATACATTCAGTCCAGCCTCAAAAGTCCCCATAGTCTATAATAGTCAGTACCTAACACACCTCCAAAGGATTCTTACAAATGTTAGATTTGGTGACCTTTGCAGAAAATAACCAGTCACCCAGCAGCCCCCATGCAGGCCAATGCACCAGCCTTTCAGTCGTACAGACAACCGGCAGTGCTGAGCTACTGGATGACCCAAAAGGAGTCAATGAACACCAACAAAGCAAATAACGCCACCGTCTGTGTCTTGCTCTGCTGTTGTACAACGAATGGTACAGCAGACCATCCCCAAACTCACTGTCCCAATAGCACCAACCATTTCACTTGTTCATAAATCTTCATTTAGAGAAAGAATTGTTTTTGCTTACAGTGTCAGTGGTGGCCAGGCAGCAGGGTGAGGGTACAAAAGAGGATGAGAGGAACCAGGGGGGCTGTTTACTCTTCAAGGGTGTGGCAGGATGGTAAGGATTTGTGTTGGAGGGGACCACTTGTTCTTTCCAGCCATCTGGCTAGCTTAGACCCAAAATAATCACACAGAAACCATATTATTTAAATCACTGCTTGGCCCATTAGGTCTAGCTTCTAATTGGCTAACTCTTACATATTTATTTAACCCATCTTCATTAATCTGTGTATTGCCATGTGACAGTGGTTTCCCTGCAAAGTTTCAGCATGTCTGACTCTGTCTGTGGCTCCAAGGTGTCTCCCTGACTCCGCCCTTCTTTCTTCCAGCATACAGCCTAGCTTTCCAGCCTAGTTCTGTTATTCTCTGCCACAGGCTCAAAGCAGTTTTTTATTCATTAACCAATAAAAGCAACACACACATAAAAGGACCTCCCACACCAGATTTGGACAGAGCTATGTCAAGATTAACATAAGAAAGAAGCCAAATGACAGAGGACTGGAAATCCTTCCCCTCCTAGGCTAATGTAACAATCAGAGCATGTTTGAGAGGACCCGGGACAGGATGTAAAATCATGCCAAAGAAAGATGCTATGTAAACGGCCTATGAATACTATTTTGAGTGGATGACTTTTCTTAGCTCATTATCCCACTCCTGTTTTTTGCAACTGCTTTCCCTTTCTAATAAACCATTTAGGTTAGTAAACATGCCCCCTGAGGAATTCTTTGTCCCTGAACCCAAGAAACTGGACACTTCCAGCCAGTGCCTTCAGGACTCTAATCTGTGCCAGTAACACTTGGTTCCAAGTTGCTGACTGTCCTCATGGGCTATTGAACAGGACCTTTAACTCCCTGCTTGTGACTTCACTGCTCTGGCTTTCTCACAGCATGGCAGCTGGTGCAGTGTCCACATCCCCAGAGGAGGTGGTGGGAGCTGCTAGTTCATGGCCAGAAACAAGCAGTGTTGCTTAGGTAGTCTGAGCAGCTACAGAAGACTCAGGGAGGGTTAGAGCTTTTGTAACATCAAAATATCAGATCACACACTTTCAACATACAGTGACACAGGATATGTTACCATTCCTAAGCAGAAGAAAGGAAGCATGGTAAGGAAATACTGGGCCTGACGGGTTTAGACTTTCTCGCTTTTACAGCAGAATTTAGGTTCAATTTTCTGAGAGGGCAAGACAGGTTTCTCTCCCAACAAAGGGCCATTTGTCAACAACACCCTGATGTTCAGGGATGAGGGAGAGAGCACACCCAAGGCCTGAGTCAGCCCCACAATGTCTCAAGGACAAATCCTGCAACCCCCTTCTGAGTCAGGTCCAGACTTGCCCAAACTTGCTCAAGTATGTCCAAAAATGATAAAGACTGAACGTTAGTCATTTAAAAGTATGCTGGTATAACTACTGTTTGCTTGATCAACCATGTTTGAGATGATCTAACGGTTCCTGAAACTCCCCTAGCTGTGCTTAAAGGGAGTCTGCATGCTCCTCTCAGGGTGTCCACCATTTTGTACAGGTGTTTGACCCCCGCATGCTGGCAATGAACGCTCTTTGTTCTTGCGTACGATTTGAGTCTGAGGTCTTCACTACCTTTCTGTTTTCAATGATTTCCTTCACTGCCTAAGCTTTGCAGCTCTGGAATTTGTTCTGTAGACCAGGTTGTCCTCAAACTCAGAGATTCACCAACCGCAGCCTCCAGAGTGCTGGGATTAAAGGTGTGTGCCACCATACTGTCTCCAAGCTTTTCTTTAGTTCCTTTTCACAACTTAGGTAGCTGGGAAGGAGCTGAGAATTCTCACACCTTGATTCACAGACACCAGGAAGAGGCCTGAGGCACTAGGCATGGCTTAAGCATATTGGAGACCTCAAAGCCCACCCTCACAGTGACACACCTCCTCCAGCAGGGCACACCTACTCCAACAAAGTCATGCATCCTAAGAGTGCCACTCCTTTTGGGGGTCATTTTCTTTCAAACCACCACAGTGACTTAAAGAAAGTCTGGATTAATCAGTACATTTGCATGATAGCTAAAATTAATTATCAATATAGTATGGAACAGGCTAGCCTTAAGCTCACAAAGACCTGTCTGACACTGGCTCCTTAAAGTGCTGCATTTAAAAAAGGTTGAGTTGCAGGTGGCTATGAATCACCTAATGTAGGAGCTGGGAATGAAACATGGCTCTACTGTGCTGCAGGAGCTCCTTCCGCTCCTTCAGCCAATAGCCATTGAGAGACCACCAATCAGTTTATAATCTTATGGAGTCTTCTGTTTGATTTTTGGGGGGGCTTGCTGGCTTGTTGGGGTACTGGGCGGGACAGAAACCCCAACAAGCCAGTCTTCATGTTACACTACTGGAAGAGTAGAGAGTGCTTTTAACTGCTGAACCATCTCTCTGGCCTCCATTTTGTTTTAACAGACTTTTATCTCTGCTGGGCAATGTGACACGTGCCTTCAATCCACGTATTCTTAAGGCAGAGGCAGGCAGATCTCTGTGAGTTTAAGGTCAGTGTGGTCTCCATAGTGAGCTCTAGGCCAGTCAGCATGATTCAGGGCAAGCCTATCTAAAAAAAGACGGAAGAAAAGGAAGAAGAAAAGAAAAAAAGGGAAATTTTTATCTCAAAGGCAAACATGTTTCTGTTTGTTATATTTCTCTGATTAGTAGATATATGAAGATGTTTTTATATTCACCTTTCCCCATCCCTCTCCTCATTTCTGCTTTTCTGCTTTAATTCTTCTTCTTCTTCTTTTCTTCTTCGTCATCGTCGTCCTCCTCTTCCTCCTCCTCCTTCCTCCTCCTCCTTCTTCTTCTTGGTTTTAACAGATATTTATTCCCTACTGCTTATAGAGGCTGGGAAGTTCAAGATCAGGGTTCCCGCATGGTTGGCCTCTGATGAGTGCCATCTCCCTGGTTTCTAGAGAGCTGCCTTTTCATCTGAGAGAAAGGTTTTTCTTTTTGGTTTCTGAGAGTTCTTTATATATTCTGCATGTTACTCCTTTGCCACGTTCATTACACATGTGGCTGAGCACGCCCCTTTTAGCTTCGCTTTGTAGCTCTTCCCTGGTGCCTCATTAGCTTTGCTTTTCATTAGATTCTATTTTTTGAGTTTAGGTGTTTTTGTTTTTGTTTTCTTTTTTTAGTAGAATAGCTTTTCTCAAAAGCTTAGTGATTTGTGAATGAGTCCTTTAACTTGTTTTTCCCCATTGAAGGTATGCGTCACTTACTTCCAGCCATACACAAGGCAGGGAGGCATTCCACAAAGCTGTCACTGCACAAAGTGTGGGCAGTGAGGAGAGGAGGGTCCAGTCGAGGCTAGCTACACTGTGTGGAAATTTAGATTCTTAGACATGAGAACTGCTCGCACTGCCAGGAGGTTGTGAGTTGTCCAGGGAAGCGCACTGTTCTCTGCGCAAACACACTTTCTCATTACTCATCTCTAAGTGCAAGCAGCTGTGTTGCCGGCTGCGCTGTCTGATCAAAGTGATGTGGCTAGGAGGGAGGGCGGAGAGATGAGAGAGAGAAGAGAGTGGGAATCCCTGTGCCTGCCGTGTCTTAGGGTGGGACTTTAAATTGTAACCCTGCTATCAATTCCAGGTCTCTATGTCTCTGAGACGACTGCCCCCCTCCGGGTGGCCATGCACCTCTGTCTATCCTATGACAGATCCTCCTTCCTGAGCCCAGCTTGGTTATGGTTTAGTTCTTCAGCTGGATCCTATCTACCATGATTTTCTTTGTCTGTGATTTTTCCTGGTGTTGTAGTTTGAATGAGAAACGTCCTCCCTAGACTCAATTCTTTGAATACTTGGTCCCCAGTTAGTTTGGGAAGGTATGGGACCTTCAGGAGGTTCTGCCTTGCTGGAGGAAGTAGGTCAATGGGGGTAGGCTTTGAGATTGTATAGCCTCGTCCCACTTCTCTCTCTCTCTCTCTCTCTCTCTCTCTCTCTCTCTCTATCTCTATCTCTTTCTTTCTCTCTCTGCTTCTTATGTTTGGATGAAATGTCATTCACCTGTTTTCTGGTCTCCAGGCCGGCCTCAGGCTCCTCCTGTTCTTCCTTCTCAGCCACAATGAACTGTATCCCATCTGGAAGTGTAAGCCAAAATGAACTCTTTCTTCCCTAAGCGAATGGCCAGGGTATTCGACCACAGCAGCAGACAAGCAGCTAACACACCTCCTTTCTGGTTCGCTACCTTGTTTCTAAAGAAAGGTACCCTTTCTAGGAATCTGGATGAAGGAGAGACTGCCACACGTGACAGGTCAGCTATCTCTTCTCTCCCCAGTGGTGGAGATCCCGCTGCGGGACCCCTGCTTTCCAGGCCAGCTCTCTGTCCCTGAGCTCTGCACTGCCCTCTCCAAGTCATCTCGCTGCGGACCAGGAATCCTCCCACCTGATTTATTTCCACTTCCATCTGGTGTTTCAGAGCCGTTAAATGGTTCTCTTGAGCAAGAGAGAAGAGGGGGGCGAGGTTTGCCTAATTAAGGTGATAATCTCATTCAGGAGCTGTGTGGGAGCGATTATTTACCTAGGCTAAAAAGGATAAATAAAAGAATGCAGACATGATAACAGGCCTATCTTCAAATTTATCTCTGACAATAATGTGGACTGGAATTCCCCCACAGGCCCCATCTTGACTTAGGAGCTGTGTGCATCAATTGTGTTGGACGAGAATCCGCATATTCATATCTGAGTTGATGTGTAAGTCTCAGGACTTACACAGTCACCACTCACTAATGAGTCCCAGGGAACAGAACCATCCTTCAACAGAGCTGGCTTTCTTATGTAGAAACACAGACTGTAAATCACCCAGAGCTTTGACTTGTGGCTCATAGCTCAGGGGCAATATTTTTCTAAGTTACTCATGCCTATGACAACTCTACACCCATGCAGCTCCTTGATTGAGGCTTGCTACTGTGGGCAGGGGAATTCCTCTCATGGGCTGGGACCTGGATGAGCAATTCTGTCTTTTCTCTTAGTCACTTAGTCCAGACTTCCTATTTTCTGATTCTCCCTGTGAGAATAGGAAAGGATTGGAAAGATCAACTCTATACCTGGGTGAGTTTCTGTTAATTTAGTGTTCAATCCTGAGGTGACATCTAGCAGGCATGGTGTCCCACATCAGTAACACACGTGATACTTTGTGGGGGGACTGTAACATGACGGGCCGGCTTGTTGGGGTTTCTGTCCCGCCTGGTACCCCACAACCGGCAAGTCCCAGAGAAAATCAATCACACAGAGATCTCTGTAATTTATAAAACTGAGTGGCCCATTAGGTCAGGCTACTTATTAGTTCTTATGATTTATCTTAACCCATTATTCTGATCTATGTTAACCATATGGCTTGGTACCTTTTTCAGCTGGGCAGGTTCCATGTTGCTTCTCTGGTGGTCTGTGCAGGAGTGCGGAGGGAGCTTCCTGCTTTCCAGAATACTCCCAGTCTCTTTGCTCCACCCCTACTTCCTGTCTGGCTTTCCCGCCTATACTGCCTGCCTGGCCAATCAGTGTTTTATTAAAATATGATTGACAGAATACAGACAATTCTCCCACACCAGGGGACCACTTTCTTGTCAAGAAGGAAAGCAGGTGACCCCAACTTCCATCAATCTTTCATTATAACCTTCCCCCGTGAAGGAGTGTCACTATATCCATACGCAGTACAACAGAGAAAATGAGCAAGGAATTTCTTCTCCATTACTGGTTTAAGCAATGCTATCCTAATTTGGGTAAAGGCATTGATTTTATTACATGGAGTAAAGGCTGCTTTTTAATACTGGCCGGCTGTAAGCTCACAACAGAGAGTTTGTCCTTGAATGCCTCAGTGTCTCAAATGCTGAGGTGACAGGTGAGCCCCATCGCCCTGAACAGAAAATGGTGTTGCGTTTGTTGAGGTAAGTTCTCACGTAGCACAGACTGGCCTGGAACTTGCTATGTAGCTGAGGCTGGTATTGAACCCATCCATGAATCTCCTGCCTTCTCCTGCCAGGGGCTGGGATCACATGTGCGAGTCACCATGCTCAGCTAGAGGAAGTATGAACTCTGCTCTCAAACTGAGGGTTTTTGGAAAGGATTCTACTCTGAGAAAACTAATGACTCAGAGAGTTTTTTTTGGCTGTCCTGGAACTAGCTCTATAGACCAGGCTGGCCTTAGACTCACAGAGATCCACCTGCCTCTACCTCCGGAGTGCTGGGATTAAAGGTGTGCGCCACCACTGCCTGCTGGATTTTATATCTTCAGTGGTGATAAGGCCTTGAATACACTAACACTGATGCTCAGGGACTCCAGAAGGACCTGGAGTTTACTGTAGAGATATTCAGATTCTGAATTTTTTTTTAAAAAAAAACATGTTTATTATTCTAAAATTATGTATACATGTGGGTATATGCACATGAGTTCAGGTGTCAATGGGGTCTGTAGGGTTAAAGGCCACTGAAAAACACTTTGACTCTGTTTTCAGGGCCAGGGCGCATTTCTTTCACTGGCTCTGGTTCCAGGGCTAAGTGTGTTTCTTCAGCTCTAGTTTCAGGGCCAGGGTGGGTTTCTTTGGCTGGCCCTTTTACCTATATTCTCCCCTTTTTTGTCTATCCCTTTTACCCTACAGGGTCCAAAAGAAGGCATTAGGTCCCTGGGAGCTAGAATTATAAGTGGCTGTGAATGAGTCAGTGGGTGATGGGGAATTCAGTTTGGACTGTCTGCAAGAACAAGTGCTCTTAATTGCTGAGATATGGCTCAGCCCCAAGACATGGAAACTCAAGCTTGGCACAGTTCTGGTTTTTGTTTTTTGGTTTTGTTTTTAGACTCAACTTCCCTGGACTCATTGGGAATCCAGATTTGTGGAAACTTAATTTTTTTAAAAATTATTGCAATTATTTGTATGTGTGTCTCTCTCTGTGTGTGTGTCACAATACACATGTGTATGTCAGAGGACAACATGTGCAAATTGGTTCCCTCCTTCCACCATGTGGTTTCTGAAGATGGAACTCAGGTTGTCAAACTTGGCAACTAGCTTTTTCTCCTGAGGTATTTTGCAGGCCTGAAACTGTACCTTTTGTATGAACGAAGTCACAGTATGAGAAGACATTTCTCGGTGAGTGAACATTTGCTCGTTTGTTTAAAGACAGTGTCTCACTTTGTATCTCTAGCTGGACTGGAACTTGATGTGTCGACCCGGCTGGTCATAAACTCACAGAGATCTTGAGCTAGGCTGGCTGGCCTGCGAAGTCCAGGGATCTTTCTGTCTCTATTCTCTGCAGGGCCAGGCTTTCAATAGCGACACTCCTGCTCTGAACTCAGTTCCTCATGCTTGGGCAGCAGGCACAGGCACTTTAATAACTAAGCCACACCATGACCCCCAGTCCTGAGGATGTGTTTAAATAACAGCCCATGCCTTCCCCAGGCCTTGCCTGGGAGGGAGTAGTGAAGAAAATATCAGCTGTTTTCATGGCTTGTGGCTCTCCCAAATGGAGCCCAAGTCACCAAAATCTTATTCCTTGAGAGAAATTAAATACTTCAGTTTTTAATTAAATATTTGAATTTCTCCAAGAGAAATGAAATCTAATTAAAATTTTCTCTTTAGGGGAAGGCAATAATGAAAGTTAAGCAGTTATTAAATGACATTATCTTCAACAAACTCTAGATTGTTCTGATATGACAAAATAATTTCAGTTCTGTGGAGGATTAAATGTGTACATCTCGTTACTATGAGTTGACTCATACAATGGAGGAGTAATAAACATATTAGACAAGGCGGCACACCCTGAGGTTTGGCAGTTGGTGGCTTGATATGACAATTCACAGACTTAAGTATTCTTTCTCATAGCACTGTAGTGATTTGAGCAGAAAAATATACCATAAAAAAAAGTTTACAGGACCAGAGATATAGCTCAGCAGCTAATAGTACTTACTGCTCTTCCAAAGGACTTGAATTTGGTTCTCAGCACCTACACTGGGCTCACAATAGCCTATAATTTCAGGGTATCCAGTGCCCTCTCTGGCATCCATGGGCATTGTAGTACACATGTGCGCACACACACGCATTAATAAATATGAAAAACAGCTTTAAAAAAACAAAAGAATGCTTCAGTAAGATGAAGACTGATTAGGGCTAACAATATTTGCTCCGCTACTGAAGTTACTTAATTTCATAACCAAATGAACTCGCAGAGTTATTCTAGAATGACTACTAGTGCACCAAATTATCACTCCGTGCCTATAAATAATCTTTATTGAACAACCCGTGTGTCCAGGTTCAGTGACAGATACCTGGCATTTACTACTGCTTCTAATCCTCACAAAATCCCCTATGAAGTAGTATGATAGTTAATTGTCAGCTTGACTGGATTTATGATTAGCTAGGAAACTGAGGAACGCCTGTGGGTGTGCCTGGGAGAGTCTTTCCAGCAGGGATTATCTAAGAAGGGAAGATCCATCTCTAACGTGAGTGGTACCATCCAATTCAATAAGGCCCAGCTCCTGATACCACACACACACACACACACGAGAGAGAGAGAGAGAGAGAGAGAGAGAGAGAGAGAGAGAGAAATTCTGGCCAAGAATATAGATCTGTAATAGTGTTCGCCTAATGTGACGGAAGCACTGAATTCCATTCCCAGAACTACAACAGACAAACATAAAACACATACACACACACACACACACACACACACACACATTTAAACTCTAAACTGAAGGCTTTCTTGATATATGTGACTTTGGCTTTATTGTAACATGGTCGGAGCATCAAGGAAATTTAGAAATCAGTCAGATGTGGTGAGAAATAGTACTCCTCAGAGAAGAGCCCCCATATTGATCACCCAGTACTATGCTAGTTTAGATTTCTATTGCTGTGAAGAGACACCATGACCATGACAACTCTTATAAATGTGAGATTGCTTACATTTTCAGAGGTTTAGTCCATTATCATCATGGTACGACATGGTGGCATGCAGGCAGACACGGTGCTGAAGAAGCAGCTGAGAGCCCTACATCTTGACTCGCAGGCAATAGGATGTGGCCTCAGATATTGGGTGTGATCTGAGCACGTGTGAGCCCTTAAAGCCTACTTCCACAGTGATGTACTTCTTCCAGCAAGGCCATACTTATTCCAACAAAGCCTCGCCTCCAAACAGTGCCACTCCCTGTGGTGATTTCCTTCAACCCACCCACATTCCATTCCCTAGCCTCCAAAGGCTTGTAGCCATGTTATAATGCAAACATTCATTCTGTCCAACTCAAAAGTCTCCATAGTCTATAACACTCTCAAACTTATTTAAAAGTCCGAAGTTCAGAGTCTCTTTTGAGATTCATGAAGTCTCTTAACTCTAATCCCCTGTAAAATCAAAAAAGCAGACCACATACTTTCAACATATAATAGCACAGGATATGATACCATTCCAAAATGTAGGGAAGGCAGCATAGTAAAGGGAATGCTGGACCAAAGCAAGACTAAAAACCAGCTGGACAAATTCCAAGCTCTGCATCTCTGTGTCTGATAGCAAACGCTCTTCAGCTCTCCAACTCCTTTCTGCTTTGTGAACTGCAACACACTTCTTACCTGTGTGCTGCTTCCACTCCCTGTTAGCAGCTTGCTCAGCAGGGATCCCACAGCTCTGGGATCTCCACCATCTTGGGGTCTCCAAGGTAAATTCAGACTTCAGCTTTATAGCTTCATGATGCATTGTCCTCTCTAAGCCTCCATTCAGGAACACCCCTGCCACAGACCTGGCCTCAGTGACTTTCCTTAGTCACAAAGGCAAATTCCAAAGCCACTTTCTTCTACTTCAGAACCACATGACTGAAGCTGCCAAGTTCTACTGCTTACTGGGACTGGAACACGGCCCCCTGGTCCAATTATATCTTCACCAACTTTCTGTTTTCGATGGTTCCTTCATTGCCTAAGCTTGACTGTCCTGAAACTGAATCTATAGACCAGACTGACCTTGAACTCAGAAATCTTTCAGTTTACATCTCCTCCATCTTTCTGTTTTCAATAATTTTTTTGCTGCTTAAGCTTGGCTGTTCTGGAACTTGCTCTATAAACCAGGTTGGTCTCAAACTCAGAGATCCACCAGCCTCTGCCTTTCAAGTGCTGGGATTAAAGGTGTGCACCACCATACCTGACTCTAAGATTTCATTCCTTTTCACAAGTTGGAAACATAGGTAGGATCTTGCCCTGAGGTCACCACTCCCTTTATTCCATTTCTTAATCTACTTATCTCCTTGTACGCAGAATTCAGCTCCATCCCACTTTCTGGTGCTCCTTTTCTACTCAGTATTTTTCCTTGCTCAGAAGGCTCCTTTTCATTGTATAACTTCATTAGAATTAACATTAGTAACCACACAACAGATTCTATACTTAGCTATTTTGAGATTCTTTTGCCAATGGGATCGATCAAATACTTGCCCTGGGCAAACATTTTGGACAAGGGAGAAAAAAAAGCAGCCACATTCTTCACCAAAATATCACAAGAATGATTTCTAGGAAACATACTAAAATTTTCCTCCTCTGAAACCTCTTGAGTCAGTCCCCACAGTTGAAATCCCTCTTAGAACCACTGTCTTCCGTGTTCCTACTGGTATGGCCCCTTAAGAAGCACTTAAAGCACTCGACTGTTTTCCTAATCCAAATTCCCAAAGTCCAAATTCCTCCAAACAAAAAAGCATGGTCAGGCATTTCACAGAAATACCTCAGTCCCTGGTACCAACTTCTGTCTTAATTAGGGTTTCTATTACTGTGAAGAAACACCATAACCATGACAACTTTTATAAAGGAGAAACATTGAATTGGCATTTATATTTTCAGAGGTTTTGTCCATTATCATCATGGTGTGACATGCAGACACAGTGCTGAAGAAGTAGTCAAGTGTCCTGCATCTTGACTTGCAGGCAATAGGAAGTGGTCTCAGACACTGTGTGACTTGAGCATAGGAACCTCAAAGCCTGCCCTACAGTGACACACTTCCTCCAACAAGGTCATGCCTACTCCAACAAAGTCACACCTCCTAATAGTGCCATTCCCTTTGGGGGCCATTTACTTTCAAACCACCACAAATACCAAATTCAGCCCTGGAATCATATATATACAAGTACCATTACTTGGTCTGAGCAAGTTGTATTTGTACATTTAAGAATGTGTGTGTGTGTGTGTGTGTGTGTGTGTGTTTGCGCGCGTGCGCACATTAAAACAACAAAGAAATAGAAATGGAGGTCATGAATTTGAGAGAGAGCAATGCTGTAGGAATTCCTACAGCCAGTAGCCTTTAAGTTACCTGCCCACTTGAGCATGGCCTTATGCTGATGTAAAGCATGCGCATCTGCCGCTTTGCCAGCTGCTGGATTCAGTTGCTGTTCTCTGTTCCAGCAGAGGATATTGATTTGTGAGTCTCCCCCTAAATAAATAACCTCTATTATTCTCAATTCTGACCTAGTGTGGGATTTCTTTTAAACGTTCTTCTTCAGAGCAAGGCGGGGGTACATCAGAAGGGCTGCAAGGAAGAAAGTCATGAAAAAGAAGTGTCCAAAGATCTGATAAAGCATTTCTTCCAGATGCAGCTGTGAAGGGTGCTCATGTAAAGTTGGTGGGTTGAACAGGGGAGCTCCTCTGTCAATATGAATGGGTGCCATCCAATCAGATGGACTAGACAGACGAAGAGGCAGAGGGGAAAAGTGAGTTCCCCCTTCTTCTCAGAGCCAGTACAGCTTTTTTTCTGT
Source organism: Myodes glareolus (assembly GCF_982192425.1). NCBI lineage: Eukaryota > Metazoa > Chordata > Mammalia > Rodentia > Cricetidae > Myodes > Myodes glareolus. The sequence goes on along the minus strand of NC_142031.1, from coordinate 29,854,791 downwards.
CCTCGAGCATCACAAGTCCAGGTTCTCTTAGCCAGGGACTTCAGGCTTGCACCAACACCTCTGGTTCTGAGGCTTTAGGACAAACTGAGCCATGTGCTGGCCTGTCTGGGCCTTGCTTGAGGACAGTTTGGAGTTGGGACTTCTCAGGCTCTGTAACCCTGCAAGACAAGAACATGCCTGTAACTGTGTCCCTGTGTGTGTATGTATCTCTGTGTGTATATATTTGTGTCTCTGTGTGTATGCACATGAGTGTGAGTGTGTCTGTGTGTGTGGTGTATGTATGTGTGTAAGCATGTATGTATGTGGGCACATTCATGTGTACATATCCACAGGGAGATCCGAGGTCAATATTGGATATCTTTCTCTACCACTTTCCAACCTTATTGTATTTTATTTTTTGAGACAAGGTCTTTTGCTGATTCTGTAACCTGATAATCTGGCTAGACTAGCTGACAAGTGAGCCCCAGGAATTCCCTTTGTCTCCATACCCTCACTCCACAAGTGCTAGGGTTATGGGAGTGTACTACCATGACCAGTTTGTATGTGGGTGCTAAATGATTTGAACTCAGGTCATCATGCTTGAGCAGCAAGCCCTTTACCCACTGAGCCATCTCACAGCCCCTTAGGAATATTCTTTAGTAAGAAAATAAATTAACAAGCAAGAGATGAAAAGATGGCTCCCTAGATACAGCATTTCTTAAGGTCATCACAAGAATGACGACCTTAGTTCGAATCCTCAGAAGTCACATAAATCCCTGCTCTGTTTTCATGTCTTTAATTCCAGTTTTCTTCAGGCAAGATGGAAGGTGGAGACAGGAAGTTCCCTGGAAACTCTCAGTGCATATGCAGTGGCACAAACAGTTGTGTTGACAGAGGTTTCTGTCCCACCAGGTCCCGCAGCTGTTCAGTCCCAAAGAAACACACATAGGCTTACATTAATTGTGAACTGGTTGGCCTATTAGCTCAGGCTTCTTATTAACTCTTACATCTTACATTAACCCATAATTCCTGTCTACATTAGCCACGTGGCTTGTTACCTCTAATCAGTGAGGCATTCTCATCTTGCTTCCTCTGTTGTCTGGGTGAAAACTGCAGACTGAGCCTTTCCTCTTCCTAGAATTCTAGTCTGGTCGCCCAACCTATACTTCCCTTCCTGCCTGACTGCTGGCCAATCAGCATTTTATTAAACCAATACAAGTGAAAAATCTTTGTAGGGTGCAAGACCATTGTCCTCCAGCACCAAAGAAACTGTCTCACAAGGTAGAAGGTGAGAACCAACACCCGAGGCTGTCCTCTGACCTCCACATAGTTGCTGGGACAAATTCACACTTGCACCCACATGGGCATGCAGCCCCCTACACACACACACACACACAGAGAGAGAGAGAGAGAGAGAGAGAGAGAGAGAGAGAGAGAGAGAGAGAGAAAGAGAGAGAGAGAGAGAAAATCAGAGAGAGAGACAGAGAGAGAGACAGAGAGACACACAGGCACACATACACACAGAGAGAGAGACAGAGAGACACACAGGCACACACACAATGAGACCCATATAAGGTTGTAGATTTGTGTGAAGGGGTGGATAGATCTAAGTCCTTCCTCTTCTTCAGCTTGGGATAGACAGTGATCACTTAGCATAGGGAATAAGGACACCACTTAAGGGGCCTAGTCCTAGACAGAAATGTTAAGATTTTAAAAACTGTTTTTCAAGCAGGGATCACAGCTCTTGTCTCTTGAAGAAAGAGTACTTTTGAGTTCTGTGATCCCCTGGGACTCTGACCTCACCTGCCCATTCCAAGTTCTGTACTCTGAGGGCTTCACACTCTCACTGGCAGAAACATTTGTTTTGCTTGGGAGTCCGCTGAGCATAGCTTCCATTTTCTGCTACAGTTATTACTATATTTGGAGCAGAAAAGAGAATTTTGAGCCAAAAAGCACGGCACTGTGTGTGTTTCATTGAGGGAATTTTCACAGAGAACTTCCTCAAGCTTAGACTAGGTTGGCCAGGCTTGCCCATCTGCTTCCATGAACTTGACACAAATGACATTTCCCAGAGTCCCCTTTTCTCCGGGATTCCAGATTAGGATCACTATGTCAGAGGCGGATTTCTGAGAGCAGGAGATCAATGGAGTGGGAGAGTACACTGCCTGGGCGCATGCACAGATGGAGGCAGATGGCGGGGAGAGGCTCTCAGCACGTCAGGTACTCTCCTGTGAGAAATCTTAGTGCAGTTACCCGCCACAGCCAGGGTAGCTGGTCAAGAATTTCTCATTTTAGGCATAGAGAAATGGCTCAGTGTGTAGAGCCACTTGTCCTCAAACCTGAGGACCCAAGTTTCATCCCGAGGACCCACATGGTGGAAGGAGAGCACCAACTCCCGCAAGTTTTATTGTGACCTCGTACACACCTCATGGCACACACACACACACACACGTGTGTGTGTGTGTGTGTGTGTGTGTGCGCGCGCGCGTGCGCACACACGCGCATGCATAGCTATACAATAAATAAATAAATAAATAAATACATAAATAAATATTTTTCAACAAATGAATTTCTCCTTTCAGAACTGTTTGCTAAGAGGTAATGATATCCGGAACAACCTTAGATTCAGTACTGCCTGGCCCAGGCTAGGATGAGCATCAATAGCCCTCAGCCTTAGTTCCTTGGTCCTGTCTACAACATGGAATCCTCAAGTGTTCTGTCTTAAACCCCATGGTACTTAAAATGCATAGGGGCCTCTAAGATGGCTCCCCGTGATGGTTCTCTACTGGCATTCGTGACTTTGTGAAATGCCCTACCACACAAACCATGAATGACACTTTGATGCAATCCATAGAGTAAGGCGGAAGGGATGGCATGTGACTTGTAAGGTTCCATCTTTAAAGGCATCGTAATGGCTGCTTCCACCTTGCATTCTGTCAGAAAAGGCGGTTGCCGAGTACGGAGGTCACTAATGCCGCCTGAGAACTGCCACCACTTGGCAGCCACGTGGATGAGTGTCCTGGTTGGCTTTTGTCATCTAGACACAAACACACAGCTGGGAAGAGGGACATCTTCGGATGGCTTAGGCCCCAACCAATATCTGACTGCAACCTCCTGAGACTGTGGGCTGGGGACTTTCACACTGCTGCTGAACGAGTTAATACTGTGGGGCCATCAGGATGGAATTCATGTTACCTATGAGAAGAATGTGAATAGAGAGGGCAGGGGCTACATACTGCTGTGATTAGAATATGGCTCCCCCATTTGTCTTAGAAACAGTACTCAAATTCTTAAACTAGGGAGGTTGAAGTAAGGGTACTTTGGAAAATGAGAGGGTCCTGAGTGTTCTGCGCTGGTAAACAAATTGGTCTACCCATGGATTAATAGATTACTTTTTAGTGTGATGCTCAATGTTGTCAAGTGGACAGGATCCAGAATCACGCAAACATCTTGGTACATCTGTGAGAGACTTTCTGGATTAAGTTAACTGAGGTGGGAAGAACCACTCTGTGATAGCTATTCTTGTTTCTCAACATGACTACTTCTGGAATTGACTAAAACCCTAAAATGACTGAACATACTTATGAGGGATTTTTGCTTATTCATTTGAAGTGGAAAGACGAGGTACAAGACACACCTCTAATATGGGCCATACCTTCTGCTGGAAGCCTGTATAAAGGACATGGGAGAAGGAAGTCACCCTCTTTGCCTGCTTGCTCTTGCCTTCAGTAGCAAGTGCATTCCCCTACTGGCGTTAGAGCCAACTTCTTCAGGATTTCAGTGTATACTGACGACCAGCTGAGACATCCAGCCTCGTGAACTGAACAGCTACTAGATTCTCGAACCTTCTATACATAAGCAACCATTGCTGGCTTAGCTGGACTACATTCTAATATTCTTATATACATATATGTGTATGCGTGTATATATTCATTCTGTAAGTTTTGTTACTGTAGAGAACCTTGACGAATACAAGTCTAAATGTGGATGGCCCCATTCCCTGGGCTCAAGTGTTGAACTGAGTGCAAAGGAGAAAGCTGAATCCCAGTGACCCTCCCCCATCCTCCACCGTGGATGCAGTGTGACCAGCTGCCCCATTCCCCTGCTGCCACTCTGTCTTTCCTTTCATGATGGAGCACACCCTGGACCTGGGAGCTCAAATAACCCTTTCCTTCCTTACGTTGTCTTTGGGAACAACAGAAAAGTAATGGATACGGGAGGTCACCGGGACAGTGACCTTTCTACCACAGCTGGCTCCTCGGCCCCTTCTTCAGCCCCCTCATCTTTCCGTACCTCATCTATGTAAGTCACCCCATTTGTGGAGTTCAGTCACAGCAACAGGAGGCAGACCAAGACATTGCCCAGTGTCCTGTCTGCTATGCCAGGAGATACACACTTGCCTCTCAGCACGGCCACTGTTAACATTCAGTCAGGCTCCCGCTTCCCTTCCAGGCGTCTACCAACAGCCCCGTGTTCCTCAGAGGACTCGACTCTGATAGCCTTCTCCAAGAGGCCTAGCTGTTCCTTGCCTTGTGTCCAGACAAGCCCAGCCCTGATTAGGGAGGGTTTTCCTGGGTATGCCATCTTCTAGGGGCCCTGCAAGTGAGGTTGGGAACACGGCTGCTGATAAGTAGTATCTGGTGGAGAGTTTTAGGACATGGCATGTGCCTGTCATCGGACAATGTCTGAGACTGAATCTTCTTCATTTTGATTGTCATTTTTCCTATCTGAGCCTTGTAAAAAGTACTGCACTGTTATATTCGGATTTAATAATATTTCTAAATATTTGCTTATTATATTTCCATATGGCTGATACACTGTGTGAGTGAGTGGATGGAAGAGAATTGACAGTTAATGAACAGATAGGGCAGCATGAGAACCCATCCATCATTTCACGTGCTCTTCCAGAACATCCCGTGACAGCATCCCGTTCACAGGGGACAGCTGTGGAGGTTGAGGGTTTGTTTGTTTGAGTTTTGGTTTTTGGGTTTGTTTGCTTGCCTGCTTGCTTTTGAGGCAGGGTCTCACTATGTAACTTTCGCTGGCCTGGACATAACAGTGTAGACCAGGCCTTGACTTATAGATTTCAGCCAGGTTTTGGCTTTGCATCTGCTTCCCTAATGCTGGGGTTAAAAGACTACTGTGATTGGCCTGTTTACTGATTAACTTTGGTTTCTTTTCTTATTTTCTTGCCTTCTTCATTGTTTTTAAAGATAGGGTTTCCCTGTGTAGCCCTGGGAACTAACCCTGTAGATCAGATTGGCCTCAAACTCAGAGATCCGCCTGCCTCTGCCTCCCTGGTGCTGTGTTGTCTGAGGTTTCTGTCCCACCAAGTCCCCCAGCTGTTTAGTCCCAAGAAATCACACAGAGGTCTACATTAGTTATAAACTGATTGGTCCATTAGTTCAGGCTTCTTATTAACTCTTATAACAAGCATTAGCCCATTAATCTTGTCTATGTTAGCCACGTGGCTCAGTACCTTTGTCAGTGAGGCAGTCACATCTTGCTTCCTCTGTGGCTGGGTCACGACTGCAGAAAGAGCTTCCTTCTTCCCAGAATTCTCATTGCCCCGCCTCTACTTCCTGCCTGGTCACCGCGCCTCTACTTCTTGCCTGGCTACTGGCCAATCAGCATTTATTTAAAATATAATTGACAGGGTACAGACCATTGTCCCACAGAAGTGCAGGGATTAAAGGCCAGACACTGTGTCTGGCCTAATTTTTAATAAACATTTTATTTGTGTGCGTGTCTTGCCTACATATATGTCTGTGCACTATAAGGGCATCAGATCCTGTAGAATTGGAGTTATAGGCAGCTGTGGACAGAATATGGGTGCTGGGAATCATACCCAGGTTTTCTGGGAGATCAACCCAGATCTGGGAGTGCTCCTAACCACTGAGCTATCTATCCCGTCCAGAACACGGTCTTTAAAGTTGCCTTGGTTAGACCTATGAGCAAGAGGGCAAAGGATCACTGAATGTGAGGCCTAGCTAAGGCTAAGGTCCTTAGAGCTTTCTTTATCACTGCCCTGCCTCCAACTCCCTAGAAATCCAGCTCCCTGAGAACAGAAGGGCAGCTGTGTGAATAGCTGGGGACTGTGGTTTCTAAAGCCCTTGAACCGTGACCTACCCTGGCTGAGGCCACACTGGTCAGCCTGGCTGTGAGCAGACATCTACTTCACCTGGGACCCAGAGTTAAATATTATCCTCCTCCGGCTTTGCCTTCAGTTCCTCATTTCCCAGCTCTCATGATTTCCAGTGGCTTTGGTCAGAGACCCTGGCTGTTTTCATTCTCTTTAAAAGGGCTTCTGGGCATCGTGACAGCGTGTTTGGAAACACTGTGGCATATCTGTGGTGATTAAACTTCATGGAAACATCTGGATTCCAGGCTCCCACAAGCCTGGGTGGCTCCCGTGCAGCCCCCACTTAGGCCCTGGTTGAAGGAATCTCAAGTGAGCACTTGTGGCTTCTACTCCCTAGCCTCAGAGGGCAGAAAAAAAAATCGCTGGCCAGGCATTTCCACGGGAGCTCCAGGGGATCAAAGAGAGAAAAGCAAACATGGAGGCAGAATGTGCTATTTATCCTTGGAACAAAGTTGCACTGGCAGCCCTCTCCTGTCCAATAATACTTGCTTTCCTGAAAGGATTACGCTTGCCTTGCCCTGGCTTCCTCTCACTGAGTTTAGCTGCCACTCAGCTCATGACCTATGACTCCTGTCTCCGGCTCTCTCCCAACCACGGTTTTCGTTTTCTCATTGGGTGGGCAAGAATAGATGAGATTAGAATCATCCATGAGAGAAAGTGAGTTAGTGCAGCCGCTGAGAACACCCTGCATCAGGAGCTTAGGCCAAAGGCTCACATAAACGAGCCTGGGAGCCAGCCCTGTTCCTGGGGCCCAGAGGACCCTGGCACTCCAGGTCTCAGTCCTCCCTCTGAAGGGATAAGGAGGAACCTGAGGTTTCGGGGGTCTGCCTGGTGTAGGTGTCTTTCTTTGATAGAGTTCTAGTCACTTGTTTATGGACAGTTCAACTTTTAATTAAGCCATTGCACACATTCATAGTTAAATGACAGATGTAGTCATTCACTGGCTTATTTATCTCGGGGACTGAGTCTCATTATGTAATTACTATGGGATTGCAGGTGTATGTCCAGTGCTTCTGAGCATTAAACCTAGGGATATGTAGCTGCTGGACAAGTACTCTACCAACTGAACTACATTACCAGGGATTGTTTGTCTTTCCTCGGTGCTAGGATGGAGCGCAGAGCCTCTCAAACCTGATTGGCAAGTGCCACACTGCGATCCTTTTCTTAGTTTGAACAAGATTTCACTGAGTTAGTCAGTTAGATCTTAGTTAGCCTTGCTTGTTTGAGATGAGAGCTTACTGAAAAGCCCAACCTGGCCATCCGTTCATGATCATCCTGTCTCAGCCACCCAGTAGCTGGGATCTCTGACCAGTGCCACCAATCCAACTCCAGCCCTTAGCTGTCCCGAAATATCTTTCCTCTCAGAACAGAACCACACTGAGGTGCTGGGCTGGGAGTGAGCACTTTGCGTTTCTGAGGGTTCAACAGCACAGGTAGTTGAGGTGGGGAACAGGTTAGCATCCCACTCTGAAGAGCCTTGTGTGCTACACTGTCCTATGGGTGTTTGGGTAGCACGGCCAGATGCATCTGTGAGAAATCAATGTTAGTGCAAGCAAGGTAAGGGTGCTGGGACCTCGGAGTTAGGAAGGGGAATGCATGAAGGAAGCGTGGCTGGCAGTAACTTTTGCTGCAGACAGATGGGAACCGAGTGTGGGGGCCTGGAGGAGGAGGGGCAACTCATGAAGGGAGTTTGTGGAGAATGTTGGGTACAAAAGTCAGACTGCCATGGCCTGGAGGCTAAGTTTGGGGGTGAAAACTCCCACTGGTCTCAGAAGTTTGGGTATGAAAAGAACAAGTGAAATAAAAATATAGAAAAATATAGAGAAATGGTCCCAGAACACAACATTCTATCCAATAGTGATTGTTAATATTTAATTTATGTTCATTTTATGTATCTTATATTATTATGAATTGATATGAATAATTATATGTATGGGATAAGAAGAGATGCTATGATTTATGAATGTAATTTGGAATAAGTAAATCAAGCTAGTTAACACATGCATTGTCTCAAACACTTTTTTTTTCTTTTGGATTTCTTTTGGAGACAGTGCCTCACTACATACCACAGGTTGGTCTCAGGTTCTCTGCAATCTTCCTGCTTCTGCCTTCTAGAGTGCTGGGATAAACCATCATGCCTGGCTTCAAATACTTACTCTGAGCCTGGAGAGATACCTACTCAGCAGTTAAGAGCACTTGCCGCTCTTCTAGAAGACCAGAGTTTCCCTGCGCCCATATCAGGCAGCTGACACCTGCTTGCACCTCTAGCTCCAGGGACTACAGAGTCCTCTTCCAGCTTCTATGGACACCTGGACACACACACACACACACACACACACACGCACGCACACACACACACACACACACACACACACACACGCACTCACGCATTAAAAAAAAAACTATTAAATCCAAATTCTTATCCCTTTCGGGAGAAAACATTTGAAATTTACTCTCAGTGATTTTGAGATACGCAATACCATTATGAACTAAACTCACCACGTTGTATAATACAGTAAGTCCTATATTTCTTCCATCTACCTGATATTTTATACCCTTGCATCCTCCCCTCCTCCCTTCTTCCCTCAACTCCGAGACCCATAACCATCAATCTAATTCTACTATTTGCCTCTAACCTTGCCTGCTTTTGACCCCACACATACGTGGAAATGTGCAGCAGCATTTGTCTTTCTGTGCCTGGCTTGTTTCATTTAGCACAAAATCTTCTAATTCCATCCACATCACTAACGGTATGACTTCTTTGTTTTGAAGTGATGAATAGTGTCCCCTTGGGCATAAATCCCATTTTCTTTAACTATTTCTTCATCTGCTACAGACACAAGTGGATTCCATAGCCCGCCTCTTCTGCCCTGTGCAATGGCAAACACAGAGTGCAGATACCTTTTGGCAAACTGATTTCAAATCTTCTGGGTAAACACCCAGAAGGAAGACTGGTGGGTCAGGTCAGGATTCTGTTTCTTGTTCTTGGAGGAAGTTCTGTGTGGTGGTCGTGATGCTGCAGCACATTTTCAGCGACAAGGGAGGTTGGGGCACGTTCAAAGCAGAGGGGAAGGAGACAGGTGAATGATTAAAGACAGGGAAAGAGGAAGTGAAGTGGAGAGGAAAGGATTGGCAAGCAGGGGCTTGAAAGTGAGAAAAGAGCCCCCCCCACACCCAAATTCCCACATGCCTAAGGATTGGAGTCGCTCAGTTGGGAAGAAACTCTGTTGCTTCTCACATCTCATTTCATTTAAACCACAGGCCTCTGTGAGGCCCAGCAAAGCATTCCAAATGAGGCAAACGGTTCTCGGTAGAATACAGTGGAAATGTAGCCAACCCTATCCGCTAGCTTAAAAAACTCCTAGTGGAGAAACTTACCTGAAGCCAATGAACCTGTCTTTTGTTGTTGTACATTAGGTTCAAAATACTAGCTGCCTTGCTCATATCTGCAGCTGATCTCAAATTTGGTTGAGGTGTTTATGCAGGAGGCTGACTGGGTGCTGGTTGCATATAGCAATTTAGGAATGGGGAGAACTCTGGTTCAGGCCAAAAACGTCAAAAATACGTTCTGTCCAGTTAGACTGACCTAATCTTATTTATTTGTGCACAAGGGAACCATGTTCTAGAATGTGCTGCCACACAATTTGTGAAGTTAGAAAATGGGTTAAATACATAGTTTATGAGGCATGCAGAGATTCGGGATCCCACAGCCATTTGTTCTGGCTTAGTGGACACTCATTTTAAAATTTAATTTTAAATAGTGTATGTGTGTCTTGGAGTGCCCATAAAGACCAGAATCTCCGCCAAATCAGTTGGATCCCCTGGAGGTAGAATTACAGGTGGTTGTGAACTTCCAGAGGGGGAAACTGGAAACCCACTGGGTTCCTCTGCAAGAGCAGCAAGTACTCTTAACTGTTGAGCTGTCTCTCTAAGACCCTCAAACCTCGTTAAGGAAACTAAGAGCCTGAGACAATTTTTCCTTTGCCTCATTTGTCCACCCATCTTTCCTATAAAAACACTCTATTGAGCCCACACCTTCGACAGAGTTACAGAAATCAGCCTTTTATTATCTGAGGATCTGGCTGCTGTCACATAGTAGAACTCCAAACAAAGCTTCCTGTTCAGGTTGCTTGTACTGATTTTGAGGCACTTGAAATCATATTGATACATTTATTACAACCTTAACTTCCTTTTTGTTCTAACCATGCAGAACTTTCTTCATAGGAGATGTGCTTTGTGTTATTATTTAAGTAAAATACTGCAGGTCCCTGAGTGGCTGCAGCAGGCAGGGGGTCCCCAGACCATGCCACAGGTCCCTAAAGTGGCGGCAGGCAGTGGGCTGCGAGTCCCAAGACCAGCCAGTCCCAGGCAGGGATGGCGCAGTTCCCCAAGTGGCTGCAGTGGGTCACAAGGGGCAGGGAGCCACATGGAAGGTGAAAGACTGGACAGGGCAGCCAGTCCCACAAGGAGAGACAGACAGATGGGCACACCAGGAGATCACGCCGCAGAAGGTGGCTGGTCCTGGACAGGGAGCCATGTGATGGGCGAGAGACAGACAAATAGGCAGGGCATGCAGAGTAAGATTGGATATTTATTTGGTGGGTTATGGAGGGGAAAGGGAAGAAGGGGAGAAGAGCAGAGAGAGATGCAGAGAAAGAGAGAGAGAGAGAGAGAGAGAAAGAGAGAGAGTAAGGGGGTGGGGAAGGAGAGAAGCCACAGCAGCAGCTACCTCTCTAGGAGACAGAAAAGGAAGGACTCAGACTGGAACTGAAGATCAGCTTGCCTCAGGCTGAGGCGAGGGGTAGGTGTGGCTTGTCTCTTAAAGGGACAAGACAGATCCTTACACTGGGGGCTGGGGAGCCATTGTAATGATCTCTTAACGTGTTAAGCTCTCCTTAATGGTGAGCTTGCCTGACAGGTGAAAGGCCAGTCTTAGTTTCTGTCACTGTGACAAAACAACGCAAGGAAGGAAGGGTTCATTCTGCCCCCCAATTCCAGGGACAACCCATCCATGGTGAAGCAGGGGCCTGGGTGACTTTGTATCCACAGTGAAAAAGCAGAGTGAGGAATGCTCCCTTCTGCCTGCTCCCCTTTCTCCGCCTACAGATCCAGGATCCCCCACCCAGGGAATGGTCCTGCCCACAATTAAAATCCTCTTTTCCAGTCAGTGTAGCAGTCAGGAAACGGCCACAGGCCTGCCCCGAGGCTGCCCTAACCTAGATAACTGCACAAAGGTGTGTTCCCTATCTCAGAGGTGTTTCTAGATTCTGGCAAGTTGGCCGGTAACACTAGCACACCGTCCTAGGCTCAGTGCTGCTCACTCATAAGACAGAAAAGTGGTTTTTAAAAAAGAAAATCCAGCGGCTGAGGGAAAATGATTTGAGTGGTCTGCCCTATAGACATTTCACATGTAATAGTGTGTGTCTATTTCACATGTAATAGTGAGTGTCTATTTCACATGTAATAGTGTGTGTCTATTTCACATGTAATAGTGTGTGTCTATTTCACATGTAATAGTGTGTGTCTATTTCACATGTAATAGTGTGTGTCTATTTCACATGTAATAGTGTGTGTCTATTTCACATGTAATAGTGTGTGTCTATTTCACATGTAATAGTGAGTGTCTATTTCACATGTAATAGTGAGTGTCTATTTCACATGTAATAGTGTGTGTCTATTTCACATGTAATAGTGTGTGTCTATTTCACATGTAATAGTGTGTGTCTATTTCACATGTAATAGTGTGTGTCTATTTCACATGTAATAGTGTGTGTCTATTTCACATGTAATAGTGTGTGTCTATTTCACATGTAATAGTGTGTATCTATTTCACATGTAATAGTGTGTGTCTATTTCACATGTAATAGTGTGTGTCTGGAGACAAGAGGACAATCTCAGGTGTCGCTCCTTATCTTCCATTTTTTTCTTAAGATTCCCCACCCCTTCTCTCTGGCAAGGCCAGTTGATCCTGGGTATCTGGGGATTCTCTCGTCTCCCATGGGAGTGCTGGCGTTACAGACGTAGATAGCTACAGCATCCAGTTTTACCCGACTTCTGGGGATCTGAACTCAAGTCCTCCTGCTTGAATATCAAACACTCTAACAACTGACCATCCTTCTAGGAGCCTCTAGACCAGTGGTTCTCAACTTTCCTAATGCAGAGACCCTTTAATACAGTTCCTCATGTTGTGGTGAGTCCCAACGATAAAATTATTTTGTTGTTGCTTCATAACTGTAATTTTGCTACTGTTAGGAATCGTAATGTAAATGTTGGATATGCAACCCCCAAAGGGGTCGAGACCCACAGGTTGAGAACCAATGCTCTAGAAAGACTTGTAGACAACTGAAAGGCATCTCCTGCCATTCTTCTCATCTCTGTATGGGTAAAGTTTCACTTCCGGTCAGGGAGGAAGACAAAGCCTGGAGAACCCGAGTGTTAGGTTTCCTATCTGGAAGGAGGAAGCTCAGGGAATTCTTACCGTTCATAAGAGGTACCCATCAGACCTTGGAGAGTGCTGCAGGGTGGGTGCGATGGCTCGGAGGGTCAAGGTCCCTGCCATCCAGCCTGGCACCCTGAGTTCTAGTCACAGAGCCTACAGAGTAAAAGGGGAGAACTGATCGACTGCCACAGTGGTCCTCTGACCTCCACCAGTGCCCGTGTGTGTAGCACGATTAATAAAAACCCAGAGACGGAAATTGGGGTTCAACCCGAAGGTCAGAAAAGCAAAACAGCCAGCCACTTGTTCTTACCGCTACCTCAGTCCGAAATGGCGGTCCTGCCTCCAGGAACCTCAGAATGAGACTGTGAACTGTCTCTTCTCGTCTTATATTCCTCTCTAGGGCTGGGACTAAAGGCCTGCACCGCCTGGTTTCTATGGCAAACTAGTGTGGCTAGGGGATTAAAGGTGTGTGTCACCACTGCCTGGTCTGTAAGGCTGACCAGTGGGGCGTTGTACTCTCTGATCTTCAGACAAGGTGTTTTTTTTTAATTAAAATACAAATGAAATATCACTACACATGTGCACCCCACACATACCCAGGCAGCAAGAATAAATACATGCTTTTGTTGTTTTTTAACGACTGATGTAGTCTTGGAGCTGTTGATCAGTGGTAAGACATTCTTGGTGACTAGGAGGTGGTAGTAGCTAACACAGCCAAATGACTAGCTTTACTCTAGTAGGCTGCCAAGGACTAGACGGATTTAGATGGCACCTGGTTAACGATGGCCCCTGGGACTTCACAGAAATCCCTCTGCCATGGAATGTAATGGCAAAAATGAGTCACTGGGTTGAAAAAAAAAAAAACGAAAGAAAGACAAAGAGAGGGAGAGAAGTGGGAGAAAAGTTGAGTATCTTGCCTTTCTAAAACTAAGATTTTATTTTAGGTTTTCTTGTTTATTTGTTTCTTTTGAGGTCATGTAGCCCTGGCTGGCCTCAAAGTCACTTCCTATCAGAGAATGACTCTGAACTCACCATCTTCCTCCCAGGTGTGGGGTTATAGGTGTGCCCCACTGTACAGAACCTAAACTAGTGTTTCATTTGATTGTTTATCTATTTAATTGGTGATAAAACAAAACAAATTAAAAAACATGGTCCCACAGAGCTTCAAGTTCTCTACGTTGCTGAAATGACCTTGAATGTACGCTTCTCCTACCTCTACATCTCCCATCCCCCACGGCCGGGATTACAAAAGTGTGCCACCACACCCAGTTTTGTGCAGCCCTGGAGACTAAAGTCAGGGTTTTCTACACTTCTAGGCCACTGAGCTTCATCCGCACCCCCAAACCTGACATCATAAAAGAGTGTACATTTTCTTTTCATACTTACTTTTGCTGAGTAGATATGGAAAAGACTGTAGGGCAAAGCATTCAAAGAAATTTCTCAGCCTCCTGATTTTCCCCAAGTGACATCATTGAGGGTGACACCAGTGTCTCTGTCTGCCCATCCATTAGCATCTTGCTGGCCCGTGAGGCAGTTTCCTTTGTCTCGTGGTATTTAGTGTACAAGCCCGCCTTGCTCCAGCTCTCCTGGAGATCATTTACTACTTCTGGGATTAATAAGAGCTGCACGTTTGCAGCTTCTTGTAAAAGCATTGCCACAGGATGGGGACAGACTCTGGTTTCAATCACTTGTACTTTCTTACGAAAGAGAGAGAGAGAGAGAGAGAGAGAGAGAGAGAGAGAGAGAGAGAGAGAACCAGACTTCTTCCCCTCAATTATGACGACTGACTTCGCCAGTCAAGGGACTAGACAAGCCCAGGGATTTCTGTCCCTTTGTCTTGGCCTTTGCTATTGTTTGAGGTAGGGTCTGTTTCTGAGGTTGGCCTGGAACTGGCTGTTTGCTGCTTCACTGGGAGCCTCCTGTGTTAGCCTGCTGAGTGCTGGGATTGTGGGTGTCCTAGACATTGTTGTTTGTTTGTTTGTTGTTTGATGGTCTGCAGGATCTCGGATCACGTGGGTGAAAGGTCTCTAGGAATGCCTCTGAGGGATTAATCCCCGGGGGAAAGACTTCATGGAACTGTTCCCTAGCAGGAATTCTGGACCAAATAAAAGGGAGAGAATCGGCTGCGCACGAGCATGCTTTCTTCGTTGGTCCCTATCTTGATTGTAGATGTGCTGTGACCAGCTCCTATAAGCTCCTCCTATTGTGATTTTTCTGCCTGATGGATTTGTAACATGGAAAGATGAGCCAACACAAATCTCTGTCCCCTTAAAGTGGCCTCTGTCAGGGCTTTTTGTCACCACCACAGGATAAGAAACTGTAGATCTGGCTTTTGTTGCTGTCTTTTATCGGGGAGGAGGGACGTCACTGTGTTTTTTTGAGGCTGGCTTGAAATTCACTATGTAGCCCAGCCTGCCTGGCACTAACAGAAATCTTTATCTTCCTACTTCAGCCTCCAGAGTCGGGGGCAGTTGGGGTGGGGCACGTGTTACAAGCATGCACCACCCTGCCCATCTTGGTGTTGTTAACACGCCTTGGACACGGGCCTCGCTTTACTGGTCTCTCTTTCCTGGCAACTCCTACAAGTAATGGGCTATGAGATTGCCCTCCTCTCTGTTCTAGAAGCGTTGGCCTTTGAGGCCCTAGGTTCTTTCTCCACGTTTCCTACATACAGGACTTGGAGGCTGACTGCAAACACAAGGTGCGGTTGATGAAAAGGCTTTCAGGTCTGGATCCTGCCCTGTGATTTGAGGACAGTTCCCAGGAGAGTGATGAGTGGGTTGTGCAGTGGAGCTGCCTAGGATGACCGGGAGAGTTTCCTGTGACGGACAGGCAGAGTCCAGGAAGTGGCAGGTAAGCTGCCTAGGATGACCGGGAGAGTTTCCTGTGACGGACAAGCAGAGTCCAGGAAGTGGCAGGTAAGTTGAGCTACATCGATAAGGACATGCATACCATAGTGGCAGAGGATTCAGAGTAAGAATATATCCTGAATACATCTCAGTGCAAGCATCTTGTGGTCCCCTCAGGAGGGCATCATCTTGGCATACACTAAAGTGATCTAACAACAGAGCTTTTGAAGTGGAAGCAACAGAAATGGGACACAGGGAGAGTAGGGCCATAGCTACTCCCCTGTCCCATCTTGTTGTCATTGCAGCCTTTGTGCCAACAAAGGAATGTTTAAAATACATAGCCCCCCCTTTTTTTTGAAGTACCCAGTATTATGTTTAATTTTGACTTAATGCTTTTTTAGTGTATAATTTTTTTGAGAAAAAGAACAATTTATTTTTAATTGTGTTAATTCCAGATTAACAAGTTAGAACCTTCTTAGTTTTGTAGGCCATTAGTTACAGACACAGTTGAACATACATATGGCAGAGTTGTTCTAGAGGATAGCGGAGTAAATGGCAAAGAAAAATACATGTTTCTGTATGTTACAGAATGTTAGACCTGGCACAGACACCAAGATAGCCTTGTGCAGATGGATGCATGATAATTAGTGGGCATCATGGGATTAAACTAAATGAATACTCAAAAATGGTTTTGATGGTGAATTTTACTTAATGTAAAATCAATCTAATTAAAAATTAAAGCACACAATACTGTATAGTCTGAGGACAATAACTATAGAGTAAATTTCTTTTTTAAATTTAGTTTTTAAATTTCATTTTACATTCCATCCACAATTATTCCCCCAACACCTTCTCCCACCCCCCTCTCTCAGTCTCCCTACCCCTACCAACTTCCTCCTAACTGGAAAGAACTCCCATGGGAAGTCAACAAAGTCTGGCAAATTAAGTTGGGGCAGATCCAAGCATCTCCCCCCTGTATTAAGGCTGAGTATGGCATCCCACGATAGGGAATGGACTCCAATAAGCTAGCTAATGCATCAGGGATAGATCGTGGTCCTATAGCCAGGTGCCCCACAGATAGTCCAAGCTTCACCACTGTCTCACAATAGGAGGTCCTAGTTTGTCCAATGGAGGTGTCCCAGCTGTCCATCTAGAGTTCATGAGTTTCTCTGAGCTTGGTTCCGCAGTCTCTGTAGATTTCTCCACCATGATCTTGACCTCCCTGTCTCATCTATTCCCTCCTCCCTCTCTTCAATTGCATTCCCAAAGCTGAGTCGTGTGTTTGCTTGTGGATCTCTGCCTCTGGTTCAGTAGTTGTTGGATGAAGACTCTATGATGATAGTTGGGGAATTCACCTATCTGATTACAAGAGAAGTCCAGTTTGGGCTTCCTCTACACTATTGCTAGCAATCTTAGGTGGGGTTATCCTTGTGGATTCTAGAGAAAATAGTGCTATGTTTCTCCCTAACCCTACAGTGGCTTTCTCTGTCAAGATTTCTCTTTAACTGCTCTCCGACTCTGTCCCTCTTACCCCTCAGCCATCCCATTCCCTCATGGTCTCATCTGTCATTCTCTCCCCTTTACTGCAGTTTACCCAGGCGATCTCATCTAATTACCCTTCTCTGTGTGATTCATGTGTCCCTCTTAGGTTCGTCCTTGTTACCTAACTTCTTAGGATATGTGGATTGTAGTATGGTTATCCTTTGTTTTACATCTAGTATCTATTTATGAGTGAGTACATACTATGTTTGCCTTTCTAAGTCAGGGTGAACTCACTTAGGATTTTTTCTAGTTCCATCCATTTGCCTGCCAATTTCAAGATGTAATTTTTTTCTTTACAGCTAAGTAATATTCCATTGTGCAAAAGTAGCACATTTTCTTTATCCATTTTTCAGTTGAGGGACGTCTAGATTCTGGCTATTACAAATAATGCAGCTCTGAGCTTTGTTAAGCAAGTGTCCTTGTGGTATGATATAGTATGCTTTGGGTATATACGCAAGAATGGTATCACTGGAATTTGAAGCAGATTGATTCCCAGTTTTTTGAGAAACCATCATACTGATTTTCAAAGTGGCTGTACAAGTTTGTACTCCCACCAGCAGTGGAGGAGTGATCCTCTGACTCCACAACCTCTCCAACATAAACTGTCCTCAGTACTTTTGATTTTTTAGCCATTTTGATAGGTGTAAGATGATATTTCAGAGTCCTTTTAATTTACATTTCCTTGATGATTACGAATGTTTAGTAATTTCTTAAATGTCTTGCAGTCATTTGAGATTCTTCTGCTGAGAGTTCTCTGTTTAGCCCTGAACCCGATTTTTAAATAGAGTTATTTTATATTTTGACGTCTCGTTTCTTAAGTTCTTTATATATTTTGGAGGTCAGTCCTCTGTCAGATGTGAAGCTCGTGAAGATCTTTTCCAATTTCCTACTTTGTCATTTTGTCTTATTTACAGTGTCTGTTGCCTTTCAGAGGCTTTTTCGTTTCAGGAGGTCCCATTTACGGATTGTTGCTCTCAGTGTCTGTACTACAGGTGTTATATTTAGGAAGTGCTATGTATTTAAGGCTACTTCCCACTTTCTTTTCTATCAGGTTCAATGTAACTGGATTTACTTTGAGGTCCTTGATACATTTGGACTTGAGTTTTGTGCATGGCAACACATATGGGTCTGTTTGCAATCTTCTACATGCTGACATCCAGTTATGCCAGCACCATTTATTGAAGATGCTTTCCCTTTTCCATTGTACCATTTTGCCTTCTTTGTCAAAAGTCAAGAGTTCATAGGTTTGTGGATTATTTTCAGGGTCTTCGATTCTATTCCATTGGTCTACCTGTCTGGTTTTTTTTCCTTATTTATTTATTTAAAGAATTTCCATTTCCTCCCCTCCTCCCAATACCCTCCCACTTCCTCCACTCCCTCTCCTCCTCCCTCACCATTCCCAAGAGCAGTCAGGGTTTCCTGCCCTATGGGAAATCCAAGTTCCTCCCCCCTCCCTCCAGGTCCAGGAAGGTGAGCATCCAAACAGGCCAGGATCCCAAAAAGTCAGTCCATGCAGACGAAACAAGACCCAGTGCCATTGTCAATGACTTCTCAGTCAGCCCCCAAGTCAGCCACATTCAGAGAATCCGGTTTGATCACATGCTCGTTCAGTCCCAGTCCAGCTGGCCTTGGTGAGCTCTCATTTGATCAGTCCCCTTGAATCAGTGGGTGAACGCACCCTTGGCGGTCCTGACTTCCTTTTTCGTGTTCTCCTTTCTTCTGCTCTTCATTTGGACCTTGGGGGCTCAGTCCAGTGCTCCAATGTGGGTCTCCGTCTCTCTATCTCCATCGATCGTTAGATGAAGTTTCCCTCTGGTTCTGTTTTCCTTGCTCACGATCTCCCTCCCTCTGCTTCTCATTTAGACCTAGGGAGTTAAGTCCAGTGTTCCAATATGTGTCTCTGTCTCTATCTCCATCCTTCGCCATATGAAGGTTCTGTGGTGACATGCAAAATATTCATCAGTATGGTTATGGGCCAAGGCCAGTTCAGGCACCCTCTCCTCTGCTGCCCAGGGAACAATCTG
The DNA here is from genome assembly GCF_982192425.1 of Myodes glareolus. NCBI lineage: Eukaryota > Metazoa > Chordata > Mammalia > Rodentia > Cricetidae > Myodes > Myodes glareolus. The sequence goes on along the minus strand of NC_142031.1, from coordinate 29,835,816 downwards.
GGGACCTCTCCTTGGGCCTGGGAACCCCTCCAGAATCAAGTCTCTTGCAAACCGTAAAATGGCTCCCTTAGTTGAGATATAAACTTCCCTGCTCCCATAACCATCCTTCCTCCCTTCCCCCTCCCATTCCCCCAAGCCATCCCCAATCCTCCCCCTCTCCCCTCTCCCTAACCATCTCCCCTTACTTCCACCCCCCCCCCCCGTGCACCCAAGTTTGCCTGGCAATCTTGTCTACTTCTAATATCCAGGAGGATATCTATATGATTTTCGTCAGGTTCACCTTCTTATTTAGCTTCTCTAGGATCACGAATTATAGACTCAAAGACCTTTAACTATGGCCAGAATCCACTTATGAGTGAGTACATACCATATTCCTCTTTTTGGGTCTGGGTTACCTCACTCAGTAAGGCGTTTTCTATTTCCATCCATTTGCATGCAAAATTCAAGATGTCATTGTTTTTTACCGCTGAGTAAAATTCTAATGTGTATATGTTCCACACCTCTTTTAACCATTCTTCTATTGAGGGGCACCTAGGTTGTTTCCATGTTCTGGCTATTACAAATAGTGCAGCTATGAACATAGTTGAACAAATACTTTTGTAGTATGATAGGGCATCTCTTGGGTGTATTCTCAAGAGTGGAATTGCTGGGTCCTGAGGGAGGTTGACTCCCAGTTTCCTGAGAAACCGCCACACTGATTTCCACAGTGGCTGCACAAGTTTGCATTCCCACCAACAATGGATGAGTCTTCCCCTCCCTCCACATCCTCTCCAGCATAGGCTATCATTGGTGTTTTTGACTTTAGCTATTCTGACAGGTGTAAGATGGTATCTCAAAGTGGTTTTGATTTGCATTTCCCTGATCTCTAAGGAGGTTGAGCATGACCTTAAGTGTGTTTTGTCCATTCGAAGTTCATCTGTTGTGAATTCTCTGTTCAGTTCAGTACCCCATTTTTTAATTGGGTTAATTAGAGTTTTAGTGTCTAGTTTCTTGAGTTCTTTGTATATTTTGGAGATCAGACCTTTGTCTGATGAGGGGTTGGCGAAGATCTTCTCCCAGTCCGAAGGTAGCCTTTTTGTCTTACTGACAGTGTCCTTTGCTTTACAGAAGCTTCTCAGTTTCAGTAGGTCCCATTTATTCATTGTTTCTCTTATTGTCTGTGCTACTGGAGTTCTACTTAGGAAGTGGTCTCCTGTGCCTATATCTTGTAGACTACTTCCCACTTTCTCTTCTATCTGGTTCAAAGTGGACTGATTAATGTTGATGTCTTTAATCCATTTGGACTTGAGTTTTGTGCATGGTGATAGATATGGATCTACTTTCATTCTTCTACAGGTTGACATCCAGTTATGCCAGCACCATTTGTTAAAGATGCTTTCCTTCTTCCATTGTATACCTTTAGCTCCCTTGTCGAAAATTAGGTGTTGATAGGTTTGTGGGTTAATGTCCGGGTCTTCTATTCTATTCCATAGGTCGACTTCTCTGTTCTTATGCCAATACCAAGCTGTTTTCAATACTGTAGCTCTGTAATAGAGTTTGAAGTCAGGGATGGTAATGCCTCCAGAAGTTCCTTTATTGTATAAGATTGTTTTGGCTATCCTGGGTTTTTTGTTTTGCCATATAAACTTGATTATTGTTCTCTCAAGGTCTGTGAAGAAGTTTGATGGGATTTACATAGTCCCCTTTGCTAGCTGAGCAAACTCCAGGGGCCTAGATTTTCTCCATAAATTTGTCTGTGTTTTCAGAGATGGTGGCCCCTGCCCTGGTCTCTGGATTCTGCAGGGGAGCCCTGCGCTGCAGGGAGGTGCAGCCTGTGGTCACTCCTGCCTGTATCACACATCAAGAGGCAGAGGCTGTGCGCACAACAGCTTTATCCCCTCTCACACCTGGGACACCCCAGAGCTGCTGAAAAACAGACGTGCAATGGTCTCTGCATCATTATCATGGACTGAGGCTACATGTCTTTAAGACCAAGCGTATCCTAAGGATTCGACAGGTATTGGCGATTCTTAGCAATAATAAGCTTACAGCCACAGCCAGATGGAGTCAGAGTACTCCAATGTCCTCTCTTCAGTCTGGGGACAAGTGAATAGACTCTGGACTGGAGCCAAATGTTCTCCATAAAACAGTCGAAGGCCAAATAGTCCCTGAGGTCTCTGCTCACCTCCCAGCAACTGTGGTCTGTGTGTTCCCTTTCTCTACACACATTTGCTGAGCCTCAGCAACACGTGTGGCCCAGATCCAACCTGTGACCTCAAGAATCCAGGGTGCAGTGCCCAGGTGGCTGCAAACACAGCATTACCTCACGAAACCTCCTCTGTGATGCCTCCCCATCTGCCTACGATACAGTTGAGCAGTTATGAGGGGCACGTCGAGTGCCAGAGTACGGAATTTGGAGTGAGTTAAGTGTGTGTGTGTATGTTTTGCAGATAAGAAAACTGAAGTTTGGAGAAGAGGGCTTATTCAAGTTCAGATAGCAGTTCAGCGGCTGCCCAAGGTTAGAACTGGTCCCTTGACGTACTTCCACCCAGATCAGTTGCTTCCCTAGGAGAAGAGGAAAACAGGTCTATATTTACATCAGGACCCTGCAATTGTTTTCGTTGGGGGACATGCTGCATTTCAAGATTAAATAGAGCAAGCTCCTTTGGAACAAGGGTAGAACATGGCTTTCAATTCTGACGCTGTCAGATCCCCTGGAGAGCCTTTCAGAAGCACTCATGGGAGCCCCTCCTCAGACCAATTGAGTATTTGTGTGAGTGATATCCCGCCAGGCTCTGTGGTCTGATTAGCCAGTCCACCGTGCCATCGATGGCTAGAGAGCAATGCTTACAAATAGTGATGAGTATGTGAATCTGAAAATTTGATCAGCGTCTCAGTTGAGCACATCCAGAGGCGCAGTTAACAGCCGCTGTTTCTAGACCATGCTTCTAATAGCTAGCTGTTCTTGAGGGTACCAGGGATTCTGGTGAATCCTTTAGTCCTTGGTTACTGCATTCAATTTCTACCTCTCCATCAACTGCACCCTTGATTTTTCAGTTGCCTTGGCTCCTAGCAGCGCCCTTCCTTTCTTGGACTGGCTGCACATTCGCTTCCAGGCTCCCCTCCTCCCTGCTGCCCGCAGCCCTAGCGAGGTAGCTCTGTGCTGAGCTGCACAGCCTGCCTGTCTTGGCTGTTCTCACCTTTCAACCTGTGTCTTAGGACTCTTGTCCACTTCTCACTGCCCAGTCACCTGTGCTAACAGCCTAGTAGTAGGGTGCTTTGGGGTTCGCTTTAGACTGTGCTGCTCCCAGCTCGGTGCCTAGCGCCTGCTCCATAAGGAGTTTAACAAACAAAACTTCAAACTAGGCAAGCAAGGCCAAAAGCGGTAGTGGCTGTCTTCTGATACAGACGAACATTCCTTGGAGATTATGCATCAGGCTTTATGCTCTCCACATAACAGAACAAAAAGAAAAAGAAAAAAAAAAGTCGATCAAATTTAACCAAGTAAGTAAGTGGTTATTTCCTGTCTGGACTTGGGGTTTTAAAGCTGGCTCAACACAGTGTAGTCCATCTGTCAGTAATAAGAGCTGATAGGGGTTAGGAGTAGGGTTGGAGGTCGGTTTGCAGATCTGGTTCTCTTGCAACAAGGAGGGAAAGGTTGGACTTTCGGTCAAAGTGGGGACTCAGGATGGGGAGATCTTGTAGCCCAGAGCACGGTGGGAAGCACTAGGAGGCAGGCGGGAGTTGCCAGAGTTGAGCTAAGTTGGCGCGGCCTTTCAGGTTTCGTGTCTCTCCGCGCCCACGTGGGGAAGGGGGCGGGGAGCGGGAGGGAGGGCAGGTCCTGAGCCGAGGGGGCGGGTGAGTGTGTGTGTGTGTGTGGAGACTGAAGGAAATGAGACAACCTTTTCCTCCCACGGACTCAGTCTCCTCTAGAGTGTGCAGGGCTCGGGGTGTCCCAAGACCGGGTTCACGCGTCCCCAGCTCAGTCCTGACTGGGAGGGCCGCCCCAAATTGCTCTCTCTGGGGTGCACGGGTGCCCCAGTCACAGGGCACAGTCCTACTTGCCGCACCCCTCCCTGGGTGATCTGATCCCCCCCCCCCCGACTCAGTCCCCGGAAGTGTGCGCCTGCGGTCCCAGAGAAGGTAAGCTGCTCCCGCGAAGCGCGCTCAGGGTGCAAGGACACCCCATTTCTACTGAGCGGGAACTCTTCAGCGCTCTTAGGATCGGAAACCTCGGCTTTGTTCCGGAACCCCTGTCCAGGTACGGGTCCTGTTTTCTCCTCCTGTTTCCTCTTCCTCCTGGTGTCTCCAGTCTATTGCTCCTCTTTGACTGGCTCAGACTACTCTCATCCCCCTGCCTCTACAGTCAGGCTTTGAGGAACCAGTGAGTTGCAAATCTGGGCACTTCTCTAACTGCTCCAACTCCAGGAGCTTGACTGAGCGGGCTCGCCCGCGGCGGTGGCGGGCTTGGTTTTGGGTTTGTTGGGGACCACCCACCTGAAATCGGCCTGGCGTACACTGAAGTACTTACCTGGCTCCTCTCGAGCCACTAAATTCTTCGGCGACCCCCCAGATCTCCGAGATCAGAGTGGACTGTGGAGTGCAAAGGCTGTTGGCGCCCCCTAAAGCCTTAAATGGGACGGACTCTCTGCTGCTGGGGATGGGGGGGGCTCACTCCTGCCGGCAGCGCTTATCTGGGGGTGAAGGTTCTGAAGGCTGGGGTGGAGGGAAGCGCTCATTGCCGATTATGAAGACCATGAGGAGAGGAAGGCTCTGAAGCAGGCGAGAGCGAGCCCCATTGGATACTTTCATTTTTGCTCCGTATTTAAGCTCGTTTTTAACTCCCAACATCAAGCCTATGGCAGGAACTTCTAAAAGTCCTGACTGCAAAATGAAACCAGGGAGTAAGCAGACTTGAGCCACGGAAGTTTGTAAAGGGCAAAGGGTCCAGCCGAGATTTGGATCCCAGCTGGTCTGAGCCGCACACCCCAAGTTCAGCTCTACAGATGGTTCCTCTGTCCAGTCTGAGCAAGAATCTGCCACTTCCTGCCTGCACACACCCGAGGAGACCAAGCTTTTGCCTTTTATAGCAAATACATAGCGATTCCATTCAGATCCAAAGTATTTATTTACTTCCCGCTGCTGTTTCAGCTCAGTAAAGAGGGCTGTACCCTTCAGCACCACGCTTTAGCCCCTCCCTCTCTTCCAGGCAGTCAAATTTGTCTTCTGCCTCAGCAGCCTGACTTGAGGTCAAGTCCTGTGTTGAGGAGGCCAGGTCATAGGTCAGGCCATTGGTCTTGGTGATGCCTCCCTGTGGTTGTGTTTTCTCTTCTGAAAAATAGACAATGGGCCAGGTGTGGTGTAGCACACCTGTGGGCCTAGCATGCTGGAGGTAGACACAGGAGGATGAGAAGTTCAAGGTCGTCTGTGGCCACAAAATGAGTTTGAGTCCAACCTGGGTTTCACAGGACCCTGTCCCAAAATACCAAAATAAAAAAAAAAAGAAAGAAAAGTCAAGAAAATAGTAAAGACGGTAGAGTTTATTTTTATTTTGTTTTAGATTTATTTTATATTTATGTGCACGTGTGTGCCCGCCACACGTGTTTTAATTGTGCTCCTTGAGAGATGTCTGGGAGTATCTGGAGGCTTTTTTTGGCCATCACCGTGTAAATGGGGGAGGATTTGTTCCCTTGGATTGTTCAGGAGAGCCCCCTTCCCACAATACAGTTATCTGGCTCACGATACTTGGGTTGAGTCACCCTGGCTTAGCGTATCAGTTCACAGAGAGCCCGTGTTCAGCCCTCCTGCTTTCATCAGTTCGGTTTTAGCTGATTACCCCAGTCCCGTTCTCACATTCTCACGTCTCTCCCGTCTCTCCTGCACTGCAATCCCAGGGTCAGAATTCCATTGCTGCGTTCCCACCAGGCTGTGCTACCTGGCCCGCCCCACACCTTTGTTTTTCCTCCATTGCTAACAGAAAGGGCCTGGGTCTATAGGTGTTTGTCAAGCATTGACAGCAGCCCCTCTGCAAACCCTGCGCCAGTCTTCCCAGGGTGGAATCTAACCTGTGACCTCATATACCAGCCCCAGACTTCCCTGCCCAGTCTCACCCTCCCGCCCTCCCGCCATGCTCCCCACACATCCTAGCTCCCTGCGGCTCTGCTCTTCTGACCTCTTGGAATCCTTCCTCCCCATGGTTTGGCAAACACTACATTGTTCTTTGGTCTTGAACTTGGTCTCTTCTGGATGAGGCTTTTCCACTCCCTATGACAATTTCATTGTTCCCTACTACTGCCCGATCCAGTGGGCTGGGACTCTCTGAAAGTCTTACAGGAAGAGCAGTGTGCTAACCAATACGATAATTGTTCATTTTAAAACCGAGTGCCTGCTCAGTGTTGTGCTTACTTGATGAGTTTTGACTCTCCTGATCCTTCCATCCTCTCTATAAAGTTCACACTGAGGCCAGAGAAGCTGCAGAGTTTGCCTAAAGTCACACAGCTCATCAGTGGTGGGGCCAGCATTCACATAAGCATTTGAATTTCAGAACACACACTCTTCTCACTATGTAGGTAAGGGCTTTAGTTTGTATCAGACTCAGTAACCGTTCAGTGAATGTGAGCTGAGATTTGTTGACTTATTAGTGGGAACCTGAACCCACAGTTTTTCTTTTTAACCTGTACCACACTTAGGATCCAGGACCGTACTGTTCAGATGATACTGTTCGTCGGCAGCCCTGGTTTTCCTTCTCCTTTTTGCTTTGCTTGTAGTAACGAAGAGAAGGGCATTGGCCCTAGTCATCTGACCTTGCTATAGAGCTTACATGTGCTAGTCATGGCTGGGACAGCACTCTTTGAAGGGACAGCATAGAAGAATGCAATTAACACCCCCATTCGGAGGAGGGAGGATCAGGCATGAAGGAAGGGATTCTGGGTGGGGGGGTGGTGAATAAACGCTGGCTCTCCCTCCTTCTACATGGCAGACTATGCCTTCTCGTTTATCTATCAACAATAAAATTTGTTAAGGAATTTTAATGCTTCTTAAAATGGAGTATTAAGAATACCTACTGCTAACGCTGAATACTAGGTTACAGCTGGTCACTTCACCAGCTTAGAATCCTGTTTCCCTCAAAGCAGCCATGGCTTTGCAAGCCGGATCCACCCCTTTCTGGTTCTGGGGCCTTGCCGTGTTGGGCCAAGTTTGACTCCGTTGCCCAAATCCCTGCACATTTGTGTACTCTGTCTTCACACTCAGCTGTTCCTCACACAGTTTTCTCATTCCAGGAGGCTGTTCCCTAAAGTTTAATGCGATGAGATCACCTTGTGTGGTGTGGGGACCCGTTTCGTAAGGGGTCCGGGAAACACTCTGGTGAGGGTGCTTCACAGGGTGTTACAGGGTGAGGGTTTTCCTGTTCACCAGTCCAGATGAGAACTTGCAGTTTCCCACCCTAGATCCTTCCTGTCTTCTGGCATGCCCCCTGTCTAGATCACCAGCTGCTGATGCCAGAAGCAGGTTTTCCTAGGCTGTTAAAGATAGGAAGAGGGGCTGGAGACATGGCTCAGTGGTTAAGAGCACTGATGGCTCTTCCAGAAGACCCGGGTTCAATTCCCAGCACCCACATGGCAGCTCACAGCTGTCTGTAATTCTAGTTCCAGGAGCCTCATGGCAAAACACCAATGTACATAAAATATAAATAAATAAATAAATTTTAAAGATAGGAAGACAAATTCAGACCCAAGACCTGGGTTTCTCTTCTCTTTGACATTTGGATAGTCTGACCCAAAAAATAACCTGCTCAGAGTGGTGAGTGGGGAGTCAGTTGGTACAGGCCCTCTGATGTCACACACCGTTGGCTCTCTCCATGCATCATTCTTCCTGGTCTCTGAGAAATGTATCCTGCTGTTAGACTCGGTGCAAATCCCACTTGCTTATGAAGAGATGTCTTGGTCCAGTGTTATGACAGCCTGGATCTTCAGGTGTTACCTCGTACTTGGAATGCTGGTGCTTTGTGCAGCTTGGTGCTGGGTGCTGGAGACACACAGACGTGGCCTTTCTCAACTAGGTCATAGACCCTGATGTGACAGACTTGCGATCACCAGAGTGTGCTCAGTAAGCATGAGAAAAATGGGTGTTCAATAGAGTCAGTCTGTCCTGCAAGAAAAGTCAGGAAGAAGCTTGCTGGGCTTGGGGGCAGGGCAGGGACATCAAGAAACAAACACAGGCCCAACACAGAAGAGAAAGGGCTCTGCAGATCTTTAGGGGTTTGCTGGGCACTGGAGGCCCAGAGATGGGTCTGGGGAGGTGTGGCTTGTCAAACTGTCTGTCCTGGTGTTGCTATTGACAATGGAGTGGGCGGTCCCGGTTCAAGTGTGCAGACCTGTGAATGGTGACTCGGCCTCCTATCCCTGCTGGTCTGGTTTCCTCCTGGGGCCAAGGGATCAGAACCTAGTGGGTGGAGGAGGGACACTGTCTCCAGTAAGCAAAGAAAGCACAGTGGAAAGAAAGCTGAGCTCAGTAGCTGTGCCTGGCTGTTTTGTTTTCTTTTCAAAGCCCTGGCTGGTAAACTGTGTGGCTGGGCCCTTTGGAGCCCTGGCTTTGGAACAGTTTCCTGTATAGCATCTAGAAGTCTGTATGGATAGCTAAGTAAGGGGTTAAGTTTCTCAGACTTAGGGAGAGAGGGGCAGAGGTAGAGAGGGTGGGGAAGGAAAATGAGACAGAGATTTGTGGGGAACAGAGAGGATGAACTAGAAGAGATGGAGTTTGATATCCGGCCTATTCTAATGCAGCAGGTCAGTGGCTATCAGGGTTGACACACTTCCCTGAGCACATAGCCTTTTGTGTGCACTTACTGCAGAAAGCTCCCATGGGTGATGGGCTCATCTGCTTGCTGATTGCAAAACGGATGGAGGTCCCTCTGCACTCTAAACTTGACTCTGTTCACCATTCAGCACCTCCTGGGAAATGCAGGCCCTTTTGGAGAGAGGAATGAGCAAAAGCCCTAGTTAGTACAGAAGGCAAACCTGCCCCACCTTCAGGATGTTCATAAGCCGAGTGGAGAGATAGGAAGACAGCCATACAACGCAGGGGTAAGTGAGGGCAAGACAGAGATGATAATGTAATAGTCCAAAAATTGAATTTCGCCTGGAATGTCACAATGAGAGAAGGAAAAGGCTGGGGCCCGGCTGCCAGCCACAGCCAGGGCAGGAACTGGTCTCTCAACAAGACTTTATACAGTTCTGACGACTTGTCAGAGCACCCCTCCAAAGGCAGTGAAGGTGGAGGGCACGGGCCACATCCTGACCAATACTGAGCAGTACTGCTTAGATTTAAACCTAGATTTCACATTAGCACCCGGAATGGGGAGTGTCACTGGACCTCTTTGCTTCTTTTCCTAATATCTGATTGGCTTTCGTCTGTTTTTTCACTGTTTTATTGTTGCTTCTGGCTTAGTGAGGGTGGATAGCTGAGTCTACCAGGGCCCAGGCTCTGACCCTAACAACACTGGTAATGGGGTCAGAGGGAATTGATTCCACCCAGAGCTCAGGGAATGGAGGCAGGAGAGGGTATCTTCTTTGTAAGGTCATCTAGGACTCCAGGAGCAGGGAGTTCATTTATTATAGAGGTTCCAGGGGTGGATGTTAGGCCCCAGGGGTGGAGCTTTAGTTATATATATTTGTCTCCTTGATTCTACTCTCTGAGGGGTGTGAAGAGGGGGTGGGAGGAACAGAGGAGGAGGGAAGGAGAAAAAGGAGGTTAGGAGAGAGAGAGAGAGAGAGAGAGAGAGAGAGAGAGAGAGAGAGAGAATAGAAACAGACCCAGTACCAGATGCCAGCCGTAGACTCAGCCATCCAGCCCAGCTACAGGCTATCTCAGGACAGTATCTGACTATTAAATATAGGCTACGTGAGATCTTGTCTGTTCAACAAGAAAAAAGTGATTGGAGATGTCGCTCATGGTAGAGAGCTTGCCTACTTTGCCTTTACTGCTGGGTTCAAGTCCCAGGACTGCATAAAGTGGGTTTGGTAGAACAGGCCTAGAGGAGAATCAGAAGTTCAAGGTCATTGTCAGCTACTTAATCAGTTTGTAAGTTCAAGGCCAGAAAGAGAGCAAGCCAGCGGGAACAACCATTTCCTTGGCTCCATTTCCGGTCAGACTTGCCTTCTCTGCATCCGAGAGGGCTCTTTTACTTCTTCCTTCTCCTCTTGCCCCGGATTTGATCCCAGAGGCAGCCTGCACTTTGTCCTCCACTGTGAGAGGAGGCGGAAGTGCTACTCAGCAGAGGGGCCACCATAAACTTGGGAGGAAAACAAGGCTCTTCCCAGAATACAAGGCAATGAGCGAACATTGCCTTCTGCCCTGTGTTCTCCCATCACTCAGAAGGACTATAGCCTGAGGGAGCGTACTTCAGGGGATCTTGTTCCTGTTTGGAGAGGGATAATCCCAAGAACAGGCTCAGGTTGTCTGCCCAGGCGCTGATACAAACACAGTCAGCTGTCTTCTTCCTTGCTCATCTTGTTAGGACAAGACAGGTCACAGCAGCCCTCAAGGAAGGGGCAGTTGGCACCTCTAGGAGAAGACAGGCAGGTGCATTGCTTTCTCAAGGTCCACTGTCCAGTGTGCCTCTTGGCTGAGCAACCTCGAAGAGCAGCTCTCTGCGTTGGGTCCCCCGTGGTGCCAACGTGAACCCATGGATACAGATGTAATACTTGCAGCTGTGGACCCTGTGTCCTGAGGGCACCCGCTGAAGTGTCCAGGTTCTTCTGCCCCTCTGCAAAGTACTGGGCCAGGGCACATGCTTAGACATAGAAGGCAACGGTTTGTTAACAGAAGGGAAGGCCCTCCAGAGAGTGGGGATGGGCTGTGAGCGGAGGGAAAACCTGTGCTCAAAAGCATGGGGCCCTGTGAGGAGCAGCCCCTTACAGGATGTGTGCAGAGCGCTGGCTCTCACTGTTTCTTGAGTTTGTTGTATGAAGCCCAGACTTAGCTGTGAAGGATGGCTTTTATATGTTAAACTTGATACAGCGTTCTCTGGTCTCCTGCTCGGCTACTGGAAGGGGCAGGGTGCTGAACCGCCGCTGGTCTTCTTCAAGGACTTGGTCCCGCCATCTCTCCCTGAGTGAGTCAGTAATCCAGGGCAAGGATGGTTTGCAAAGCATTCTCCAGGACTGCACCCTGAGAATCTTATGCAAATTCTAAAAGTTACACCTTGGACATTGTTCTGGGAGGCACACAGGTGAAATTGGACACTGGCTCCCACAAGTGGCTTGGAAGTCTTACTGTGTTTGTTCAGTTCAACACGTGACCATTTGCTGACACCTCACAAGCCAGCCAGGCTTTGTCCTAGGTCCTGGAGACAGATATACAAGGTACTCTGTTTGCCTGGGAATTCAGAGACCCAGTGTAGAGTCAGATAGAGTCAGAGGTAGGAATGTAGCATCCCACTGTCCAGCCTTTATATCGAAATACATTCTCCAGAAGCAGAGAGTATCCTGCCAGTTCCTAAATTGCTAGGGCCCACTATGAAGGAGAGTTTTCAAAAAGGACTCAAAAAGTAAATGTCTTCCTAGTTTGTTTTCTGTGGCTGTAACTGCATACCCCAGACTAGACATTTTATTATTTTTTTAATGTCTTTTAATGTCATACATAGTTCTGAAAGCCTATGAAGGCCTCCCTGCAGGACCATGATATTGTAGATGGCATTGTATGGCCAGACAGAGCGAGCAATCTAGCTCAGGGCTTACTCCTTCTTCTTATAAAGTAACTCATGCATGCCTAGGACCTAATCCATGACCTTATCTTATCCTAATTGGCTCCAAAAGGTCACCTGCAAATGTCATTTATATGTGACTTGGGGATTAGGTTTCTAATAAGTGAATTCTAGAAAACACACAGAAGCCATTTCAGATGTGATGTTCTAAGAAGCAGAGAATGACAAAGTGCTGTGTGCTTCCAGAGGAGGGACACTTCACTGAGTCTGGACAGCAAGTAGGAAGGTCCAAAGGGAGGGGGAAGAGAGTGAGACACATAGACAGAGACTGATGAGAGTGCTGTGGTTGGGGGGGGGGGGAGAGGTGAGTCTACAAAAGAGCAAAGTCTCGATCAGGAAGGGGTCTAGATGAAGTGCTCGAATTTGACTGGGAAACTCCTGCAGGGTTTCACGTAGGAGGCCAAGTCCAGGCATCATTATAATGATAGATAGATAGACTGTGGAGAAGACACTAGAAAAGAACCAGCCGGATGTCAGATGAGCAGCCTTGATGTCACTGTAGTGTGGGGTGTGTAAAGGCCTGGAATCTGGAGTCAGAGGCCCTTGGCTTGCTTTCCTGCCTCCAGCACCCTGTGTTACTTGGGCTAGATGGCAAATGAGGGCGTCTTCTCGGAACGCAGAAACTCTGCTTCCTCATTTATGGGTAGTGCGGCTGGTGTCGGATTCTGTATGACATAAATGTATTAGCCATAATGGGCATGTGATTAATTTGATATTGTTACTCTCATCCAGGCAAGAACTAATAAGTTTCCAAGACACCAGTAACGGGGGTGGAGAATTGGGCGCAGACCCAGGAAGCTTTTGGCACTGGAGTCAACACGATCTGGTGACTGATTGGATGAAGGACTACAGAAGGGCAGGAACTCATGATGACTGGGGCAGTTTGGCCTGGGCAAGCAGGGCAAGGATAGTAGAGCCATTCATTGTCAGTGGGGGTGGAGGGGTAAAATAGGGGAGGGCCAGGGTACAGCATGGCAGGAGAGGGCAGTGAGCTCAGTTTCAGACTGGCCAACTTGGAAGCATCAAGGCCAGGTGGGCAGGGGTGTCTGGGCAGATGGCTTCCTGGGTCTGGCATTCAAGAGAGGCCTTAAAGAAGATTTATGAGCCCAGCTTTTAATGAGAGGCAGGGAAGTCATTTGATCGGGGAGTGTTATGGGGTGTGGGAAGAGGGCCATAGGTAGTGCTTACTTTTCAATCTTTATCTAATGTTTATTTTGAGACAGGGTTTCACATAGCCCAGGCTGGCCTCCAACTTTTGTTATAACTGAGGGTGACCTTGAACTTCAGATCTTCCTGCCTCTGGGATTACAGGTGTATATGACCAAGCCTGGTATGTGGTTTATGCTTGGTGAACTCCACCTATGGAACCATACCACTAGGTCCAGATAGTGCTTTTTAAGTGTGCTGTGCATTCTAAACCCTTGTAGAAGCAGAGGTTTCTCTGTCCAGCCCCATCCTACAGTCACTTTCTAATAGTCACTCAGAGGCTTTTATTAATCGTAACTCTTGGCCAATAACTCAGGCTTATTACTATCTATCTCTTACATTTAAATGAACCCATATGTCAATCTATCTTTTGTCACATGACTCATGACATTTTACCGAAACCCTAGCACATCTTCTTCCCTCAGCAGCTGGCTTGTATCTCCCCTGACTCTGCCCTTCTTCATCCCAGCATTTTTAGTTTGGCTCTCCCACCTAACTCAATCGTGTTCAGCTACTGGCCAGTCAGCTTGTTTATTAAACCAATCAGAGCATAATTTACATAGTGTACAGGAATATTCCACAGCACCCTTGTAGTAATCTTAATTATGAGCAAAGAAAAACCATCAGGAAGGGGATTGCTGTCGAGTCTTTACTTCAGAGTACAACCGCCACCAAGGAGGACTCCTATTACTGTGCCTATTTTGCACCTGAGTAAACTGAGGCACACAGGTGATGGCTGACTTCTCCATACGACTCTCCATGGCAGACCCAGGACCTTCACCCAGCTTGTCAGGATCCACGCCTGCGTCAGACTGCTCTGAGAACAGGGCTTGCCAGGATGCCACACTGAGCTGCAGGAGAGGAAAAGGAAGACTCTGTGAAGGCAGCATTGGAAGGGGACTTGCAGAGAGCAAGAGGACACAGGAGATTGCAGTGTGGGACAGAAGCATTTTCAGAAAGGAGGGGCCAGCTGCCGAGGATCAGGTCAAGTCCACACAGGGTGAAGTGCCCATTGACTAAGGGATTAGAAGACCATTGAATTCTGAGCTGGTGGAGGCGGGTGATGAGAAGGCCAGGGTGCTGAACAAGGGGAAGAAGCTGAGCTACACAGTTATTGACAGAGCTCGTGTGGAGGTCAGAAAAGAGAGAAGGGGGGTGAGTTCCAGGAAGCCAGGAAGCCCCAGCACTTAGGGGAGAATCCCTAGGAATGTAGTGGGTGTGGGAAAGTCTTCAGGTCTAGCTCAGCTCTTGTTGACCAGCAGAGGATTCACACTGGAGAGGAGTGTTTGAATGTAATGGACGTAAGCAAAAATTCTCTCCTGGTTTCTGCTGAATTAAACATCAGAGAATCCACATGAGAGAGCCATATCCCATTTCCTGGGGTGAGCATCTCTTTGCTCACTTTCCTTTCCACAAAGGCCTTTGGTGTTTTTGTCCTATGTTCTAGGCAGCAGCCACAGGCACAGTGAGATAAGGAAGTCCTGGAGGGGTCTGCTGCCCGAGACCTGAGTCTGATATCCAGAATCTATGCAAACAGCACGCCATGGTGCTGCAAGCTTGGAATCCCAGCAATGGGGAAGTAGAGACAGAGGCATTTCTAGGACTCTCCAGCCAGACAGCCTAGCGTGCTAGGTAAATTCCAGGCCAGTGAAAGACCCTGTCTCAAAAGAAAAAAAGGGGGAATAGGAAGGGTGGGCAGCACTCGAGGTGCTGACCTTGGGCCTCCACACACACATGTTCCCATACTTGAACACACGCACGCACACATAAACACAAAAAAGCCCGGGGTGGGTGTTTCAAGCACCCTACCATTCACAGGTGGAGCACAGAAGCTTTCTTTCACCATGTCCAGGGAAGAGTCATTGCTTGTAGAATCCAGACAGGTAATGTTCAGGGGCAGCATACTACCCCCACCCCCACCAGCTCCTGGGGTTTGCCCTCCGAAGAGTCCTCAAGGTACCGTGACATGCTGGGGTGCCCTATCCTCTGTGGAAGCAGGTGCTTGCTCTGTAGATGTCAGGGAGGTGAGAGTAATAGCTGGCATAGACCTTGAGGAGGAAGGAGGGGATCCCCAGGGCCCCCAGCCCTGGGAGAATTAGGGAGTGGCTTTCGGTGCATCTGCTTCGAATGACCTAGAGTGATTTGACTTCTGTCATGTAAGGTTGTCGTATGAGAAAATCTAGTTCCCTTGCTGGGCTTTGCTGCTGGGCACAGGAACACAGACTCAACGGGCCTTCCGAAGTGACTCCCTCATCTCGGGGAAAGGCTTTGGGGACCTTCCCAGGTCTTTTTCTCAGACAGGGACCATGGAGGGTTAAAGTCTTAACTCAGACACTGCTTTGCTCCAGCTCCTGATGCTAACATCCCAGAGGCTCAGGGTTAGAATTAAGATCTGGCTTCCAACCTTGTAAATATTCTGTAGTTAAAAAAAAAATGGCATCTTTGCTCTTGGAAGTTTCTCAGTGAAAGTAGTCATACCTTCACAGAGGCCTCTGACCGGCTTTCCCAGAGATGTGCTCCCCTGAATCCTAAAGGCCATAATAGCTCTTAGCGATGGGTAGACCTGCGAGCTCTGCCCAGTGGAGGACAGCGGACAGCGTGGAACTCTCCAGCCTTTCCTCCCCAAGCCTCTGAATAAAGTGCTTTGACTCCAAAAAAAAAGGCCATAGGAAAGGGTCGTGTGTGTGTGTGTGTGTGTGTGTGTGTGTGTGTGTCTATGTGTGTCTATGTGTGTCTGTGTGTGCGCACGTGTGTGTGTGTGTCTATGTGTGTCTGTGTGTGCGCACGCGTGTGTGTACATGTGTGTGTATGTGTGTGTGGGGGTCAGGTATGCTTGTATATATGGGAATGTGTGTATTGTATGTTTAGATGTAGCTGTGTGTGTATGTGTGCAGGTGTACTTATGGGAATGTGTATTTAGCTGTAGCTGTGTGTGTGTGTGTGTGTGTGTGTGTGTTCAGGTATGCTTGTGTGTATGGAAGTGTGTGTGTGTTGATCTGTAGCTGTGTGTGTATGTGTGTCTGTGTGTGTGTTCAGGTATGCTTGTGTGTATGGGAATATGTCTATGTGTGTGTTTATCTGTAGCTATGTGTGTATGTGTCTCTGTGTCTGTATATATGCGTCTCTTTGTGTATATGTCTCTGTGTGTGTCTGCATTTGTATATGTCTGTGTACGTATATGTGTCTGTGACTGTATGTTTATGGGTGTATGTGTATCTTTGTATCTTCACACCTACAGCAACTGAATTATTTTCTTCATTTTCTTCCTCTGGGTGTCAGAAAACATGAAGCTGGCATCTTTCAAAGGTTGTATTTCAAACTTGGAGGTTTTATGGGTCTGTGGAGAGACCCTCCAGGAACCAAGGATGAATGGGGATGTGGGCACAGTGCATAGGGCCTTTGACTGGGTCTTGGTGTGCACAAACAAGGCACTGTCACAGAAAAGGTAGGAGCACAGGTGCCTTGCCCCACCCTTCTTTGCAGGGGAAGCAGGCATTCTTCCCCAGGAGGGTGTGCCTATGGCTCAGTACAGATGTGGACTCCATGAAGACACATAACCCTTGATGTGGCTTTTGTCCAATCCTGTGGTTCTGAATATTCCATCAAGGGAAAAGTCTGGGCATGTGGAATGACTGCAGAGAACTGTGTGTTATATGATAATTAATAGTTTGTCATCTATACTTCATCAGTGAGAACACTGGAGTGTCATGGTACACAGAGAAACTTGGGACTTAGACTCCAGTGGGCAGTTACAGCTTTAGGCGGTACTTTAGACAGGATGCCTTGTAGATTCAGCACATACTGATTGAAAAGCTATCTTCATCCAGGTGTTGTGCCCCACACTTTTATTCTAGCACTCAGGAGGCAGAGAGGCAGGTAGATCTCTGTAAGTTTGGGGTCAGCTGATCTATATAGTGATTTCCAGATCATCCCGATCTACAGAGTGAGTTCTAGGACAGCCAAGGCTATACAGAGAAACCTTGTCTTGAAAAACCAAACCAACCAACTAAACAAACAGAAAAGCTCTCAAAACTAGAAAGAGAAATTATTTTAGCTAGGGTTACTATTGCTGTAATGAAATACCATGAGGGAGGAAAGGGTTTATTGGGCTTACACTTCCTCATCACTGTTTCGACACTGAAGGAAGTCAGGACGGGAACTCTAACAGGGCAAGAACCTGTAGGCAGAAGCTGATGCAGAGGCCATGGAGGGTGCTGCTTACTGGCTTACTCCCCATGGCTGCTCCAACCTCACCCTCCAGAGTGCTGGGATTGCAAATGTGAGCTCCGTGCCACATACAGTTGTGTCTTTATAAGAGGATGCGTTCTTCCACAGGCGTCGCCAAGCCTGCCTGGTGCTTTAATTGGGCAGCACCCTGGAAAGTGGGGACAGTGTGCTTGTGGGTACAGTTTGACTGCATGAGAAGACTTGCAAGGATTTGTTAAGCGATCTTTCTGCAACTCCAAATTTCCTAATTGATGACACATCAACACGTGGGCTAGTGTGGTCATCGTTTTGGCAGGAGACCCTTCATTCCGGAGTGGCACTAACATAGCCAGCTGGGCTTGTAAATGCACTGGGCTGGTGGTGTTGTTCACAATGGGCACAGACCACTATTGAGTGTGTCTGTTTACAAGTTTTAAAAAATAATTTTAAGTTTTTAATTGTTATTTTAATATGTATGACTATTTTGCATATATATCTGTGGACCACTTGGGTATTGGCAGAAGCCCCAGAGGTGGTTGAATCCCCTGGCACTAGATCTACAGATGACTGTGAAAGCTCCCTGGGAATCAAACCCAGGTCCTCTGGAAGAGCGTTCAGAGGTTAGCGATGGGTGAGTTTCTCATTCTCCATCTTCTTTTTAGACACAGGGCCTCTTTCTGAAGCTGGAGTTTCCGCTAGGCTGGCTGGCCAGTGAGCCCCAGGATCTTCGTGACTCTGCTTTCCCAGTGGAAAACCAAACTTTTACAGGTGCGCACTGCCATGCTGACTATTTTTAAAAGGATCTATTTGGTTTTTCTCCGTCTGTATTAATGTACGTGCATGCAGTGCCCGCAGAATCTGGAAGAGGGGATCAGTTCATTTGGAACCGGAGCTCCTCACCCAGCCTCAGTGTCTTTACTTCGTCATGTTCAACACAGTCTGCTTTCTCTGCCAGCTTCTCCCAGGCCGGGCTGATTCCCCCTTTGTTGTCGCTCGAAACAGGGGGCTGCAGTGCAGAGGGTATAAAGATTAGAATCTCAGTCTTGCCAAGAGCACATTTACTTTTTATTCAAATGAGCAAACTGTGATTATAAACTTTTGATCTTCTTGCCTCCTTCTCCAAAGTACGGGATCAAGTGTACCACCTTCTCTTGTTTATATGATGCTGGAAACTGAAACCAGGGATTCATGTGTGCCAGGCAAGTACTCTACCAACAGAGCTGGATCCCCAGCAGGTCATTCAGGATGTGAACATCTTGGTACCGATTTCCAGCATGTGAGCTCTACTTCACAGAACCAGCTGTGAATATCTTTAAAAAATTCATCTTCCCTTTCTGATGCTGTGTCTCATATAGACCCTACTGAAATGGAACCCCTGCCCCCAGGCTGGTTCCAGGAACTTTATGTCTGTAGACAGAGCCCAGAGGTGGTGGAAAGACTGTCTTTAGAGACAGGCTCCTGAGCTTTCCACCTGTTTATCAGACAGCCGGTGGCTTCTGGTCTTCAGTTTGGGGTGGGGGAGGGGCACGGTCTCAAGTAGCCCGTGTTGGCCTTGACCTCACTTTGACCAGGGGTGACTTTGAGCTCCTGCCTCCCCTGCCTCCACTTCCGGAGTACTGGGACTATAGGTGCACTACCACCCGGGGTTTAGTGCTTTTCCGGGGCTAGAACTTGGAGCACTCTGTGTATGAGGAGAGCATAATCACAGTTATGAAGTCTCAATGAAAATAATGTTACGGTCGGGGTCATCACAGCATGTGTTATGGGGTTGCAGTGTTAGGAAGCTGGAGAAGCATTCCTTTAGACACTCCTCTGGTTGTGGGGCCTAGGACTCGATCTCCGATCTCCACACTGAAGGTCTTCGGGTTTGCTGATTCCGGTGTCTCCCTCTCGGCTTGTCCCGCTGATGACTGTGTCTCGGGTGTGAACGTGCCATGGGAGCTGCATGTGTGTCATAGTTTAGGGCGCCGCAGAAATAAACTGAAGCCAAAGAGAAGTCTGGGAGCATCCAGCGCCTCCGTGAAGGGTTACATCAAACATCTTCCACACTTTCTTCCCATTCTGGAGACTTCACATAATTAAAAACATCCCCAGCCAAACACTAAATAAATTTTACACATGCTGCTTGAATTACTTTACAGGCTTATCCCAGGGTGGCTTTCTCGGAGGTTAATATTTCATTGGAATGATTCCTCTGGGCAGGCTGAAGCCAGAAACCGTGGAAACTCAACATTTGCTTTATATGATAAAACTTCAGGGCAGGACTGCCTTTTGAAACTTTTTTTTTTTTTTTTTTTGGATAGGATGCTCAGTTGAAAATAAAAAGCACTCTTAGCAGAACCCATGTGGCATGAGCCTCAGATTGTGTTTATATCTACTCAGATATAAAACTGAGAGAATGTGCCTCCAGATGCTATCATGTGATATGGGTACATAACTGTTACAATTTTTGCTTAGTGAGCAGTGCTGTGGTTTGGATGTGGTGTGTTCCCCGAAGGCTAATGTGTCTGAGGATTGGTCTGCAGTGTGGGGATACGGGAGGTGATGGGACCCTTGGGAGAGGGACCTTGGGGGGAAGTGTCTTTAGGTCATTGGTGCTGAGTATTGATGGTCTTTCTGGTTGCCATGACAAAAATGACTTAAGGAAGGAAATGTTTGTTTTGCTTCACACTTTGAGGGTGTCCTTCATCCTGGCGGGGACAGCTTGAAGGCAGGGGAATAAGGCAGCATGGCCCTGCAGCCAGGAAGTGGGGAGAACTGAATGCTGGTGCTCTGATCTCTCTCCTGTTTATTCAGGCTAGACTCCACCCCATGCTCACACTGAGAGTGGACACTTCATCCTCAGGCAAACCTTTCGGATAACATTCTCACAGCCACACTCCGGGGTGTTTCCTATGTGGTTCTAACTCCAGTCAAGTTGGTGAAGATTAATCGATACATGGTGTCACTTTGGAAGAGATCAATGATGGTCTCAGGGGATCCGTTTAGTCCCAGGAAGCTCTTCAGCTTCCTGTCTGACCATGTGACCTCCCCCACTTGTGTGCTCTTCCCACGTAGTGCCATCTTCCCTGAGGTGACTTAGCTAAGAAGGTCCCACTAGGGTTGGTTACACACTCTTTCGACTTTCATTCTCCAAACTATAAACATCAGGCTTGTGATATACGGTAGATCACATTAATTGGATTTTCAATAACAAACACGTCTTGCATCTTTAGAATAAAACATTGCCATGTCATAAAAAGTCATGAGAAAGAAAAATAAACCTCACTTTCTGTTGACCCTTTTTGCTGATACTATGTTAAGGATTTTTATGTCTGTATGTCCTAAGGATTTTTTCTTTTAATGTTTTCTCTTTGTTTGGGGTGTATGTTAAGATCATGCTAGTTTGATGAAGTGCACTGGGGAATAGACTCCTCTCTTTTATATAGAATATATATTCATTATTCTGGAAGCAATAGAGTATCCGGGCAAAACAAGTTGGATCTGAAGATCTGAGGATGGGGCTGGGGCTAGTTAAATTAGTAATTCAGCTTTTTTCCTTTTCTTTTCTCAAGTGTACATCTGTGTGTGTATGTGCGTGTATGTGTGTGTGTGTTTCTGGGGGTTGAACCTAGGGCTCCATACATGATAGGAAAATAGTATCCCATTGAGCTGTATTTTTGCTTTCTCACTTTTTATTCTTTGATGGGGTCTCACTAAACTGCCCAGAATGACTGCCCAGACTGTGGCCTAGGCAGGCCATGAACATCCTGCGCTCCCGCCCCCAGCCTCTTGAGTAGTTGGGAATACAGACCCACCTTGGAATTTAGTTTTTTCTTAGTTAAGGGCTTGCTTGAATCATCCCTGTCTTTCTGGGTGAGCTGAGGTGCATGCCTGGGCTTTATTCTGGGGACCGATGGCCAGAAGTTCACAGCACTGGGGTTGACCTGCAGCCCCTGTTACTTTCTAACTGGTCTTGATGGAAGAGCTTTCTCCATGCCTTGATTTCCCATTTGAAAAATAACAGCAATCATACCTACATCACAGGCAGAAGCATTCAACTGATTCAAGGGAAGGCCTTGGTGATGCTTGCTGAGAACACAATTAGTCACTGATACCCTGAGCAAGCCTCTAATGGAGCCTTTATGGGTTTCCCTACTGCTACCCCATTGTTGGAATTAATTACCCTTTCCCCATTGCCCCTCTAACGTTTAATTTGCATGCTCTCCTGAGTCCTTCTTGTTGCATCTTAGGAAGCTAGAGTGCAGATTTCTCCCTCTGGCCATGTTCATTCATTTCTACATTCTGTCATTCATTCAGAGGAAGTCCTCTGAGCTAGGCAAAGAGGTGAGCAAATGCAGACCTCATTCTCAGACCCCTGGGAGCAGCAAACCACTTAGCTAAATAAATGGTCCAGTGGACCTTTGTTATTATTTATTGGTGTGAGATAGGCACACTATCTATCTTGGGGCAGGAAGGTAGTCTGCCTTCAGACTGAAACGCATTTGGTTAAGATTAGAAACTGAAGGGCCTATTTCTATTGGTGACACCTGTCTAGTCCTATATGGTTGTTATATAACCATATAGGTTGTTAGGTCTCTGCCAGAGCAGCACAGGGGCTTCTGAGGGTGGGGGCCATCATGTTCAGTCTGGCTTGAGTCAGACCAGGTCAAACCAGTTCCGTTAACTCAGAGCTTTTGCTCAATGAAGACCAAGTCCTTGTCAGTGTCTGAGAAGTTACAGAAATGCTCCTGATGGTGCAGACAGTGCCAACTATGCTTTAAAGGCTGGAAATCTTGCCCCACTCCATGGTTTGATTCTGGTCATGTGACAGGGTTTGTTTGGAACGGTTCCTATGCTAGGCACTGTGCTGGCCACCACCGTTGGAAAATGGTGAGGCATAAGACCCTGACAGCCAGTCTCCTTCTGGAACAGTCTCTGGAAACACAGACTTGGTGGTGTCACCAGGGCTGCCTGGCTAAGCTACTTGCACAACACGCTGGTCATAAAACCAACTCTCGTGGGCCGAGATGTGAATGTGGAAAGCGACGGAACGTGTCTATGTTTGTGAAGATGCTTGTCCGGA
Source organism: Myodes glareolus (assembly GCF_982192425.1). NCBI lineage: Eukaryota > Metazoa > Chordata > Mammalia > Rodentia > Cricetidae > Myodes > Myodes glareolus. The sequence continues at coordinate 29,813,596 of NC_142031.1, read as the reverse complement.
ATGTGTGATGGTTTATGTTGATTGATGGAATGCATCTATGTTTGTGAAGATGCTTGTCTGGGAACGTGTGATGGTTTATGTTGATTGTCAAGTGTAACATGAGGGCCGGCTTGTTGGGGTATCTGTCCCGCCCGGTACCCCACAGCTGGCAACTCCCAAGGAAAATCAATCACACAGAGATTTCTATAAGTTATAAAGCTGATTGGCCCATTAGGTCAGGCTACTTATTAGCTCTTATAACTTATGTTATCCCATTATCCTTATCTACGTTAGCACATGGCTCAGTACCTTTTCCAGTGGGGCAGCTTACATCTTTCCTCTCTGGTGGTCTGGGCAGAATTGTGGAGGGAGCTTCCTGCTTTCCAGAATACTCCCAGTCTCTTTGCCCCACCTCTACTTCCTGTCTGGCTTTCCCGCCTATACTGCCTGCCTGGCCAATCAGCGTTTTATTAAAATATGATTGACAGAATACAGACAATTCTCCCACACCAGTCAACGAGACAGCAACCCAGAGATAAGCTTCCAGATGCACAGATTAGGTTAGCCTGTGAGTATACCTGTGTGGTAGTGTCTTGATGAAATAAAGCAGAGACATGCATCCTAAATGTGTGTGGCAGGCACCATTCCTATGGGCCGGAGTCCTAGAATGGAATAGAAAGGAGAAAATGCACTGAGCACTGGTGCTCATTGCTGTGGCATCCTGACTGTGTGCTCCTGAATGGCTGCCCAAGGCAGCAGGACTGCCGTGCACAGCAACCCCAGGCTCCTGCTGTGTGCGCTCCCACCATGGACGGTACCCACAAACTGTACAAACCCTTCCTACCTTCAATTGCTTTTGTCACAACAACAGGAACAATGACTAAGGTGGAAAGGAACAGGAGTGGGTGCCAAGGATCTGTAGGGGAAGTGGACCAAAGAAAGGGTCTCTTAAGTGTGGGGGCAATTCAGATAAGGGACATAGACAAAAAGATGAGCACAGGGAGTGAATGATCAGAAAGAATAGAAAAATACTGGAGAAAGACATACATATACACATACAAATGCATGCATCCACTTACCTTTGCATTTGCATATGTGAATACTCATATCTGTGTGTTAGGTATATACGCATGCATATCTGTGCATTTGCATACATGTACACACATGCACAGGTGCAAGAAAGTAAGAAGGGAGAGAGTGGGGAAGTTTGAGAGAGAATTATACATGCAAATGTCATTTCTCTCTAGTGTTCCATCCTCCTGCCTGTGTGGCCACATATATATATATATATATATATATATATATATATATATATATATATATATATATGTAAAGATGAAGAGCTAAAAAAGGGAAAATGAAGAATGAATCATTGTTGGAGTGTGACCATAGGAAGGAGGAAGTGATCTAATAGAAAGTGCTGGTGTCAGTTCTTTAGACCAACAGGGAGGTTGGGATGAGACCAGGATTGGGGGTGGAGGGTGGGAGTATGAGGTGTGGGGGAGTTATCTCTGCTTTCTCAGGAAAGCTGGGAGGATGATACAAACTAAAATGGTTTTCTTTTTATAAGTGCTGAGCGCTGGACAGGAGATCAGGCAAGTGGGGGTTGGAGTGATTAAGATAGGCCTGGGGAAGAGAGGGGTTGTCAGATAGGTCCTGGTGAGAACTGTGGGGTACAGTTGTAGTAACCAGACTGTGTGGAGAGAATGGCTGAGCCGAGCATGGTGTGCCAGATGAACACAAAGAAGAAAGGGGGTGGGGCCGGGGCTCCTGGAGAGGCTGGTGAACTCCCCAACTCTGACTCCATCATGGGGAAGCAGGCTCAGACAGAAGGATGTGATTTCCTAGGGGATCTCTCATCCAGCACTCCCTGAACATCAGCTCTACTCAGTTATGGGAGACTCTGGGACTAAGCAGAGGGATTAAGACATGTCCCTGTCCCTAAGGGTTTCACAGCACAGGACTCAGAGCTGAAGAAGCCTCTCAAGGTGCTGATGGGGTCCAGAGGTGTCACAGGGAATGACTTGCTGCTGGAGGGCAGTGGTCAGCAGAATGTATGTCTCATGGGTCACCATGAGAGCTCGTGAGTCCCATAGAAGAAATTTAGATATCCATACCCAAGGGGTAGGGGCTGTGCCCAGCTCCCTGTGTTTGTCAGTTGACTTGTCATCACTGCCTAAACAGTGTAAGGGAGCAATTTTTGATTCACTGTCCCAGAGGGTTTAGTTCATGCTTGGCTGACCTCTTTCTTACACACGGCAGATGAGGTTTCTAGCTCTGAGCCACTGATGCAAGTGACTCCATGCTTTTGGATAGAACATCATGGTGGCAGCAGTATGTGGTGGGGGCTACTTTCCTCTTGGTGGACAGAAATGAAAGGAAAGGCTAGTTAATATATAACCCTAAGGACATGGCCCCAGTGACCTCTACATCCCCTAACTAGGCCTCACCTTTTGCAGAATCAATAGGGTGAATGTTTATGCTAAAGTGGTAACAGTAGCTGAGTCTCACCTGAGAGCTGTGAACCTCTCAGTGGTTTCTCAGTCCTTTACCGTGGTGTAGCCCCGGCCTCACACTGGGGAGGCCAACAATCAGGTGGTTGTGCAGTCCACAAAACTTGGTGCCTTAGCAAGCCCAATCTGTCACTGAATACTGAAAAGGTTCCTCTGTTCCTTAAATTTTGATGGAAATCTGGAAATGCTGTTTCTGGTATCAGCAGCATCAGTAACAGAGTGACGAATCAACTCAGCAGCCAGTGGGTGCCTTTCTTAGGGTTTCCAAGGCTGGGAACAGATACCATGACTACTACAACTCTTATAAAGGAAATCGTTTGATTGGGTGGCTTACTTACAGTTTCAGAAGTTCAGTCCGTTATCATCATGGTGGGGAGCATGGTGACATGCAGGCAGACATGGTGTTGGCTATATCTTGATCAGAAGCCAACAGGAAGTGGACTAAGACCCTGGCTTGTATCTTGAGCACATGAGACATTAAAGCCCACCTCCACAGTGACATACTTCCTCCAACAAGACCACACCTACTCCAACAAAGCCACACCTCCTAATAATGCCACTTCCTATGAGTTTATGGGGGCCAACTACATTCAAACTACCACAGAGCCCAAGCAAGCCCAAGGTGAAATCTCTTTCTTTCTGCTTTACCCTCAATGTGCACTGCCACCAGAAGATGCTGTCCACAGTCAGGACAGGTCTTCCCAAGTTAACTAGGGCAATCAGGATAATACTTCAGTTGAGGCTCCCTACTCAGCTGGTTCAAGAGTTGACATTAAACCAACTACAACAACCCATTCATGAAGACAGGGCTCTCATTATCAAACCATTTCCTAAAAGCTGGCAATCAAACTGCTATCTGTGAACCTATGACATCTCTTATAGTCAAACCATGATGGTCAGCCCCTGATTGTTGTCATGAGTGTGGATCAGTGAGCCCCACAGGCCCGCTTTTGCATGTAGGTACAGGAGTTCGTAACGAATTACTGATCCGCGGACAGACAGGGATTGTTGTACACTGCCGGCAGGAATGTAAACCAATTGGGCCACTGAAGAAATCAGCGTGGGGTTTTCTCAGAAACCAGACTTAGATCTTCATATGACCCATCTGTAGCTTTCCTGGTGGTTTACACAAACGGCTCTGAGTCCATAGATCACAGAGGTACTTACACGCCAGTGTTTATTACAGCAACATTCACACTTAAATTATAGAACCAACCTAGGTGTCTAGTGACAGAGGAACAGATAAGGAATGCCTCTCTCTCTCTCTCTCTCTCTCTCTCTCTCTCTCTCTCTCTCTCACACACACACACACACACACACACACACACACTCACTCACACACACACACACACACACACACACAGAGAGAGAGAGAGAGAGAGAGAGAGAGAGTGTTTTCTTCAGCCACAAAGAGTGAAGTTATTTTATTTGTAAGAAAATGGATACAACTGGAAAAAATCATATGAAGAGAATTAAGTGAAGTCCCAGAAACACAAATATCACGTACGTTTTTTTCTCCTTTATAGTTCCCAGATTTTATATAGATGCGTAAATCATGTATATACATATGACATAAAAGTAGAAATAAACCTGTCTAAGAGATGGGTGGTATTGGGGGGGGTGGCTGAGAAAATGGAGGGTGTCTCGGTCTGCTTTCCTGTTGCCGTGACAAAATACCCAGCCAGCTTTGGGAGGACAGGGCTAACTTGATTTACATATCCACTCAGGATTCGTCCCGAGGGAAGCCGGGGGTAGGAACTTGGAGGCAGTAACTGAAGCAGAGGCCATGGAGGAACAGCGCTTTCTGCTTGCTCAACTTTTCTTGTCTAACCCAGGTCCATTGGCCCAGGGTTCACGGCACCTACAGTGAACTGCACCCTCTCAGCGTCAATCATTACCAAATAAAACCCCCCACAGACTTTCCACAGTTTAGCTGGAGAGAGGCGATTCCTCATCTGCGGTTTCCTCATCCCAGTGGACTCTGGCTCATATCAGTTTGAAACAAACAAAAGAATCAACAAAACAAAATCCCCAACTTACACAGAGGTGAATGGAGTGGGGGTAGGATATGTTCGATATACATTATATAAGTGTGAAAACTTTTTAAAAATTAAGAAAGCAAAACAAAACGACAACAAAAGAATTGCCCGTTGGAGAATCCGAATTCAAATTCCAGCGGTCTGCTTGTGAGCCTAGAGATCAGGAGGCTGAGGCAAGGGAGATCTAGAGCTTGAGGCTAGCCTGGACTAAAAGAGGGACCATGTGTCAAAAACAAAACAAAGCATAAAAAACAGACAAACAAAAAGAACTAAAGATCCTGTGTTTCAAATTTTGTTTTCTTCTTAAATAATAGGTTTTTTTTCTATTTTCTGCGTATAAATGTTTTGCCTGCATATATGCATGTGCACCTTGTACCCACAGAGGTCAGAAGAGGGAGTTACAGGCAGTGTGAGCCACCATGTGGGTGCTGGGAATCAGACGTGGATCACCTGCAGGAGCAGCAATGCTCCTAGCCACTGAGCTGACCCCCAGCCTGGGCTTCTTCTTCTTTCTCACTTACATCCCTGTAAAGGGAAGTGGACATAGGAGGGTACCACAGCATCCTTGTGGGGGGAAGCCATGACATCAAATCTACAAGCACAGAAACATGCAGGAGGCGTGTGTACATGGAGCAGGACACTTAGCAATCCGGGAGCTCCACCACTGGTCCTGTTTATCCTTGTCACACACATAAGCAAAGCTGGTGACAAAATGCCTCTATTCTGGGCTGAAGAGAAAGGCTTCCCGTGCAGCAGGAGCGGACTGTGGGAACAGATGGGTCAGAATTGACCAGGATTCAGCATCCACACAGAGCTGCATGGGATTTTTTTCTTTATGGTGCATCTGGGCATTGCTATCTGGGAACTGAATTCCCTTCCTTCCTCTTCCAAGGAAATGACTTGCAGGCCTCACTGATGTGGAGCCAGGCAGACTGGTCCTTCACTCGCTGGGTTGTGAGTTTTGGCTGAAGAGAAGGAAGAGGAAACGGGTGTCTCTGATCATCTGTCTCTTGCTTCCTTTCTGTTATGAACAGAGGATGCTGGATTCTCCAACTGGCTAGTCTGAATTCCTGATAAAATCCCAACCCATAGTGTTAGAGAGATGGCTCTACTGTTAAGAACACTGGCTGCGTGTGTTTCTCTGCATGTACATTGTGACTCACAACCATTTGTAACTCCATTCTAGGGGATTTGATGCTCTTTTCTGGCCTCAGCAAGCGTATGCATGAGGTCCACATAAATACCTAGAGGCAAACACTCATACACGTAAAAGATATTATCCATGGGATTTTTCCTCTGAGAGAATGCTACTCAACTCTCCAAGGACCTAGATACATCCCCAAGTCCTCTTTGTTGAACACATGATGGCACCAAGTCTAAGGTACAAGGTAATCTCCCAGACATGTGATGTGGTGTGTGTGTGTGTCCGTTCTTTTTTCCTTGCAAAAAATAGAAGTCAACTGAGGCCAAGTAGATTTAGAACTCTGACTGGCTGAAACCATCCTCATTGAGGATGACCAGTTCTTACCAGATACTTCTCTGTTCCTGGCAGCCCACCTCTTCTCAGTTGGCTAAAACAATTGCCCACCCCTGAGAGTTACCTGCATGGGAGTGGAGGGGACTTGGTTCCCAAGGAAGGCACATTGCTTCTGAGTCTAAGGTGTGATGCACCATCACCAGGGACATTTCATTTCTGTGATTACTCTGTGTACATGAACGGACTCAAGGCTGCAGACAATGTACATTTGTAACTGCGGCAATGAGGTTACCTGTAATGTGGAAGCCGCTGAAAACAGCACACCATGCACTCAATTAGCCATTCAGTCTAGGTTTTCACAAGACAGGGCGTATTGACATCTTCATCCGGAGAACAGTATGTGGTCAGGAAGCCGGGGCATGGGATGGATGTGGTAGAAGGAGGTTGTTTCTTTCCAGAATAAGCTGTGAGCCAACATAGGAAAGAAAGCCATTGTAGAGTTAAGACTTGGGAGCTGGGAAGTTAGCTCAATGGGTAAGAGCACTTAGTGCACAAGCATGAGGGCCCGAGTTTGAATCTCCAGCACCCACTTAAAAAGCCTGTGATCTCAGGGCTGTGGGTGCCATAGATAGAAACAGTGCTGGCTGATAGATAGCCTAGCTCCAGACTCAGTGAGACCCTCACTTAAGGAATGAGGTGGAGCGATATCGCAGAACGTCTGATTTCTTTGGTTTTCAGGTGTGTTCCTGGTGCATGCAGCTACACACTCGTGTATGCACACACTCTCTCGTTCACACTAGAACTGGTAGATGCTATATTGACATGTAAGTGTTGACAGGGTGCCCTTTAGAAATGACTTTTCTCTAGAAGGATGTATAATTAACCCAATGGGTTATCTTTTGAAGAAAGCTCTGGCTTTGAAAATATTCAACTCACTTGTAATTCTTCCTTTCCCTACACAATTCCCATTATTCCTAGCATCAGTGTGTCTGCAGAACTGAATCCCAGTCTTGACATGGACCTTGTACCCTGTGAATCAAGGAAATACTTTCATGGAGGTTCCCATGTAAGGTGGGCCATTCTAAGCCGGGGATTCTCTGATTACAGATTGGCTTGTGGTATCTGCTTTGGACGACTTTGCTATTAAACCTCATTCTCCAAGAGCCTGGTCACTTCTGGTCATTTCTGGTCACGGGGAACCCTGCACTGTTGGACCAGACTTTGGAGCAGTGCTCCCATGGGCAAGGCAACTTCTCTCTGACACATGGGATTGGCTTAAGCTGGTCTCTGAAGCAGTGATACTTGACCATTCTAGAACCCTGTGCACACTTTTGGACCAGCATGCTCTTTGTGGCAGAAGGCTATCCTGTATCATATGGAAAACTTAGCAGTATCTCTAGTCTCAACTGTAGATACCAGTGTCACCTTGTGTTGTAACCATGACCACCAGAAATGATGCTAAATGCTGTCAAATATGTGCTAGGAGACAAAACTGCCTGGGTTGAGAACCGGTCATCTCAGAGCTGTAAAGGGACCGAGACCTTCCTGGAGGAACACGGCATAACCCTGCACGTAGGAGTGGCTTGATGCTTCTGTCTTGCATCTCTATGCTGTGTGTCTCTTCTCAGAGTGCTGGCCATGTGAGCCCACAAAGGTCATATGGCACAACTTCTCAAACTCAACTCAACTGGGCATCTTAGAAACTGAGATTTGGATTTATTAGGTCTGGGGTGGTGCCTAAGATTAAGCAGACCTAAAAAGCTTCCAATTAATGTCGAAGCTGCTGGTTTTCAGATGATGTTCTGGCCGTAGGCCAGGTGCATGATATGGTCTCTGGGTCAACTTGAGATCACTGTGGTTTGCTGTTTTTTTTTAATTTCTTTAAAATTTTAATGATTCTTAAATTTAATAATGTGGGGGTATTTGTCTGTGAGTGTGGGTACCTGAGGAAGCCAGACAATGGTGTTAGATTTCTTGAAGTTAGAGGTGTAGGTGACTGTGAGTTGCCCAACATGGGTGCTGGGAAACAAAATCAAATGTTCTATAAGAGCAGTAGGTGCCGAATGGAGATCACAGTCAAATGCTTGGAAAGGTGAAGGAGCTTGGTGCCCCCCCCACCCACCTGGGAATTAAAGACAATCTGGCATTGTCGGAGCTTGGGTGAGTTTATATCTGTGCCTGCAGGTGTGTGGCCTGTGGAGGAGTGTCCGTAGGAGCCAAGGTGAAAGTCATAGAGGTGCCCGTGTTTGTTACTAAAGTGAATGGAGCCTGGCTGTGGGCTTCGGCTGCGGCCGTGTGATCGTATCTCTAGTGTAGAAATATACCCTGGGTGGTGAGTGGGCCCTCACCTGAGTCAGGAGGAAGAGTCATCAAAACGAGCATGTGGGAGACGGTTGCTCATCGGGAGTGATGTGGCCGGCGTCCTGGAGCATTGGGGCGGGCAGGTGGGAGGGGATGGATTTGAACTTATGATTCTAGCAGCTTCTTTCTCTGTCTGGAACCTGGGGTCCTTGAACCTGCTGAGCCCAGAAGGGGTGAGGAGCTGGCCAATGGCCTGGTCTCTCACTGTTTGCCTGTATCCTTCTGTGCTCACCTTTCAGAAATGCTAAGGGCTAGGAAAGAACTAGCCCTGCTGTGGCTCAGAGGCTGGAGGGAGGGGAGTCCCCCCCCACACCCCCGGGCAGACAGCCTGCTTCCAGAGCCCCTTAGCCCCCACCCTTCATTCAGAAATTCTGAATTTGATTTAAAAAAAAAGATAATTAAAAATATTAGGTACCTTTTCAGGGCAATTCACCCACTGTCGTGTCTAAAACAACCTTTACTGTCATCCCCCTGCCTGTTACCCTGCTTTATTGTTTTTTGTTTGTTTTACAAACCTCTCTCACTTCTGGACTCTGAGATCTCCCCATCCTGGTTCTCATCCCTGACACATCATTGCCATGGAGTCACGGACCTGGGATCCAGGAACAGCCTGAGCTCCCAAGTCCTTATGGGCATTTTAGAGCTGGATCCACGGTGGCAGCTGTGGGATGGGCATCGCTTACCCATCGCCAACGGTGGCATATTTTGACCCGAGGGACGAGGCACCTGATCAAAGTACATGTGTGTCATCGGTGCGGGCTTCCCGAAAAGATCAGGAGCAGAGCAGTCACCGAGGTGATGATGTGGCTCTAATGGACCGTTCCCCAGAGATGAACGAGGAAAAACGCAGTGAAGCAAACGAGGAGTTTCCTGAGGGAGGGCTGCAGTGGGGCGGAGAAAGGAGAAAAGTCAGGAAAAACACGTGAAGCGTTACTGCCTCCTAAAAGCCGGGCACCTCGCCCGATCAAAGGGCAAGACCCAGATGTTTGTGGCTCCCTGCCTGGGGAAGGTGGCTTCCTCTGGGACCCCGGCTTGTGGCTGCTGAGCACAGGCTGCTGGAAACAGAACCCCAGAGAAAGCAGACTGCCTCATTGCTCACTTTATGTCCCCAAACAGGAGAAGAGAGGAAGGGGGCCACGCTGAACCAGACGTGTCCAGGAGCTCTCCTCCCGATGCCATATGAGGCTGCCCCTCAGCCCCAGCACGGAGCCAGTGGCCGCGGAGCCCTTGGAGATGGCTTTGCTCAGCAGTGTCCTGGCAGCCTGTTCCTATATCTCAGGTGGGTACTGGTGTCTGCTGGCTAGGGCCTTGACCCAGCACTGAGTCCCGGGTTGCTTCCTGCTGGCCAGGCCTGGTCTTGTGTTAGAGAGAAGTGTGTGGTCACCACAGGGAGGCTCTGCGTGAGATGGAAGTTCTTCAGGTTCTTACCTAAGTGTGATATTCTCTAACTCCGCAGGCGAAGGCTCACAACAGCCTTGTCTTTCTGGAGAAATGTTTAGTTGCCTTTTGGCCATGGGCCACTGCTGCTTTCTGTCCTCAGTATATCAGCCAATAAACAAGGTACTGGGGAGTCCAGCAGCCTGAGGAAGGGTCTCAAACCTACACGGGTTTCTTTGTCCATGAGTGTGTGTGTGTGTGTGTGTGTGTGTGTGTGTGTGTATGGGTGTGAGTATGCATATGTATGTGAAAGAGTATGTGTATACATGTGAGTGTGTGTATGAGAGGGGGAATGTATATGCATGTGTGTGTGAGAGAGAGGACGTGTATGCATGTGAGTGTGTGTGTGAGAGAGAATGTGCATGCGTCTGAGTGTGTGTGTGTGTGTTGTGTTTCAGGGGTCATCTGAGGTGTCTAAGAGTCTTCTGGAGTTGTATGGATACTGTATAAAGAAGGGGCTGATGTTTTGATTCGTCTCCCTTTGGGGGAAGGGTTTTATTTTCTAACTTTTCTAGTCAGAGCTCATATTGGTAAACTTAAGAATCCAAAAGTAAAGCCCAATGCTTCTATTAACAATGGCTCAGCCACGGTCAGAGAACTTCTGAGGGCTAACCTGTCTGATTCAGCTGTGGTTGGCAAGATGGGGCGCGTCTTGTTCCTGCGGCTGTGACAGAGCACCCCAACAAAGGCAACTCAAGAAAGAAGGGGTGTGTGTTGGCTCATAGTTCAAGGTTACAGCCCATCATGGCGGGGAAGTCAAGGCAGCTCTCACAACCAGGGTCAGAAAGCAGCAAGCACAGGCATGTTGTACTTGGATCTTCTTCTCTGTCTGGCTTTCCTAACTGAGATTAATTTCCTTGCATTAAGTAACATATTAAATATAATCTCCCAAAGGCCATAAAATTGGAAGGGAGTAAGATTGAGTCTAGAAGGAGCTAGGGGAGGAGGGTGGATGAATATGATCAAAATATCATATACAAGTATGAAATTCTCAAAGGGTTAACAAAAATATTTTTAAAAAACGAGAGAATCTCTCCCAGACACTCTCAGAGGCTAACCTTAGTCTAGACAATCCCTCATGGGTGCACCAAAGTCTGTGAAGTTGACCATCAACACTGACCATCATAGGGTAGCTAGTCCATCGGTACCATGCATCCTGGATCTTCTTTCATGATGTGGAGAAGCCAACTCTGCCCCATTTCAGGAAATCCGAGACCCGCTGCCTCCTGGGCATCCACACATCAGAGAGATTTCGCTCTTATTTATTTACTCTTTTAATGGAGAAAGAGTCTCATGGACTGTCTTGGACTCTCTCTTGCCTTTCTGCCACCACGTGTGGTTTATGTTGGAGGTTGAACCCAGGGGTTTATGCAGGCTAAACTAGCACTCTGCACAGGGAGCGACACTTCCAGCCCTTTTGCTGTGTATTTGCTGTGCTGGGGATAAAGGACACAAAGCTAGGGTATGGAAGTTTGTGGCTGTGACACCATGTTTACACAGTGACTGGAGGGGGATCTACTGACTCTGTCCTGAATACTGCCCCACAGTGGGGTTGTAGGCAGGCAGCCAGAGGGTCCAGGCTTTCCACAGTCGCAAGGATACCTGCAAACCGGCTCTTGGATGAAAATGCCTCTGATGAGAACAGACAGTGCACTGAACTTTGGCTCCCTGCTCAGCACAGGAGGCCCTTGGCGAGTTTCTGTTTTGACCAGCCTGACCCTGCATTGTGACCACTGGATGTGGTAATTCATTGAATTGGCTGCTGTTTACTGGGTGTCCTGTGATCTTGTTGAGGCTGGAAAAGCCCATGGCCCTGTTTTCCTGTCTCCTTTCTTTTTCCCTACCCCATTACACTGGAATGAATTATTATGTGAAATACAGTAAAACTTTTTCTTCCTTTAAGTAAGCCTGTGCGAGGGAGGAGGCTCAGCAGGAGAAGGCATGTGCCACCAAGCCTGACAGCTTGAGTTGGGATCTCAGGAGCCACCTGATGGGAAGACAGAACCAACTTCAGGAAGTTGTCCTCTGCCCTCCACATTCATGCCATGGCACAAATGCTACCCTCTCCCAAATAAATAAATAACATGGGAACATTTTTTTTTTTAACTGAATAAGCATGGCTAAGATTTAAAGTGAATGCTAGAAAATGGGAACTTGGGTGTCTAAAATAATATTTCTCATGTGTAATAAAAAAAGACAATGATTAAAATTGCCTCTGAGTGGCTAACCAGGTGGCTCAGCAGCTAAGAAGGAATGCTACTCCTGTAGAGGATCCCCTCATTCAGTTCCTCGTGCCCACACTTGACAGCTCATAACCTACTGTAACTTCAGCACTAGGAGAATTTGCGCCCTCTTCTGGCCTCCACAGGGACCTGCACGCACGTGCACATACCCACACACAAATGCACACATACATTTTTTTTTTTAATTCTGAAATCAGGGACATGCCTCAACTATGAAGGCAATGAAAAAGCAATTTTAAAACACAAAGGAAAAAATAGTTACTGTCCTTAAAAGAATGTAGTCATAGATGAGGAGCAAAGATAGAAAGCATGGCAGGAGAGACTTGTGGGAATATCTTGATCCTGCCTTGCTCTTTCCCATGCCCTTTCTCCTCTACCTGGTTATTAGTTTCAAGGGGACCTGATGTCTCCTGCTTACCCCAGTGCTTCAGTTATATGCTGGTTGATCTTCATTGTCTACCTGAACGGATTTAGAAGTACCTAGAATTTTGGCATATTTCTGGGTTTGTCTAACAGATTTTACACAGATTGGCACGGGACAGCGAGCCAGGTGGGGAAGACTCATCTTGAATGTGGGTGGTTCCATTCATAGGCTGCGGGTCTGAGTGGAACAATAACAGGGAAGAAGGGGGAAACTCGTTCACTGGCGATGTCTTAGTGTTGTTTGCTGCTGCGGCGATGAAAACCCTGACAGAACAACAACTCGGGTGAGAGAGAAAGGGTTCGCTTTGGCTCCCCATTCCAGGTTGGAGTCCAGAACTACAGGATAGTTATAGTGTCTTGAATCTGAAGTGGCTAGTCATATCCACAGTCAAGATCAGAGAGAGGATGAAGGCATTCATGTGTGTACTCGGCTCACTGTCTTCCCTCTTAGACAGTACAGGATCCCCTACGTAGGGAATGGTGCTGCCCGTAGTGGGTTGGGTCTTTTCACCTCAGTTAACTCAGTTAAGACAACTTCCCTCAGACCTGCACACAGGCCAGCTGGAGCTAGACAACCACTGAGATTCTCTCCACCTAAGATTTAGGATTGTGTTAAGTTGGTAATTGCAGAGAACCATCAAGGTAGGTGTAACTTTTCCTGAGTGGTTTTTCTTGCTGCTGTCATTGGCCATTGACATCAGACTCCAGGATAGTCCATCTTTCAACCGGGACTTCCACCAGCATTAAACTTACCAGCCTTCAGCCTGCGTTACTGGTTCCTCTTATTCTGGGACTTCCAACTGTTTGAACAACTGAGTAGTGGTTGGCTTCCTCGGTTCTCCAGCCTGCAGACTGTGGGACTCTAGCCTCTGATTATGGGTGTAACAAGTTCTATCCGTCTTATTCATTCTGTTCCTTAGAAGAATCCTGACTAATACAAGTTGCCTCTTGTCCAACCCATGAAGCCCTTTTCTTTAGAAATATAGCTGCTACTTCTAATGCACCCAACTGTCTTAGCCTTTAACAACCCTCCCTCCTCCCTCTCCCTCTCCCTCTCCCTCTTTCTCTCTTTGTGTGTGTATGTATGTGTGAGTTTTAGAGATCATATGAGGTGTTTGAGCCTCCCAGGAGAGAGAGAGGGAGATAGAAGGTTATGTAAATCTGGGAGCCCCCTATATTTGTCTCTTTCTTAACTCGGAGTTGGGCTTTCCTGCAAGATGACTAACTTCCTGAGGTTGTTTCTGTGACCAGACATTTTTACACAGAAGCTACTTTTTGATTACACGCGGAAAGCCTCCTGCCTGCTCCAGTGAGTTTTTCATCTTTTGGTAGCTGTTTTTTGTTTTGTCTGTTAGCTAGCATTTATGGATGTTATTTGAAGAGGAAAGGACTGTTTTGTTTTGTTTTTTTATTGTTTCCTTTGGGGAGAGGTTGGCTTTACTTTCTGATTCTCTAGATAGGGTTGATGTGTATTTAGATGGAAGCCAGCAGACCCCTGTGGCCTCTGATCCCAGCAGAGCCTGTGACATGGTACTATGATCTTCCTGTTTGCTTATGAATATGTCTTATCCAGTGTTTGTGTGACATGAATCTTATATACCATAACTATTGTAAAATGTTACCATTCTTCACGACAAATAGCCACCCTCAACATTAACTATTCTAATAATTAACAGTATCAGTTCCACAAAATACTCCCTGAACAAGAATGGTAAATTGAATATCCTAGATTGGCCCCTAACTCATGGCAATGCCTCTGCCTCAGCTTTACAAGTCCTAGGGTTACAGTTGCAATCACCATACTAGATAGACTCTTTCTTTAAGGGGAAAAATGTGATAAATGATAAAATATTGAAATATATAACATAAAATTTCACAAATTTAATAAAAGAGTTCCAAGAGTAAGAAGCAATGAAGGATCAGAATTAGCAGTTTACGTAAGGAAAAAATGCAAATGGCTGATGAAACCGAGCAGTTTAAAATTCTAGTAAATACAAGAAAGATGAGGATAGGACAGGAGTGCAGGGAGGCCAGTTCTTACACGCAAAGCTGGTGGGATCACAGGCGGATGGAAGCTCTGTAGGGAACAGCTTTGCAATATCTGCCAAAAGCCTTAAACATGCATATATTACGTATTTAGGAGTCCCATTGCTAGGAATTTCTTCTCAGGGCATAATTAGAGATGTAGAGATTACTGTGAGGATGAGAACCCTCGGAATAATTTTGATGGAAAAAAATGAGAAACTGTGCTAAATATGAAGTGAAATAAATATGTAAATCGTGTGCTATTGGGGGGTAAAGAACATGCGTGTATAATGTATAGCACATGGACTTCTGCTCTCTGTCAGTTTTAAATGCGACTGCATTCTACTATAATTTGTATGTGGGTGCTAGTATCAGATGGGTGTCTGTGCACTTTTTATATTATTTTGATATCCTATCTTTTTTGGTATGTTGTTTCTGTGTTGTATTAGGTGTGCAGTACATGCGTCATACATTTGCACATGGAGGCAAAAGGACAGCCTTAGCTGCCATTCTGTAGGGTACTATCTGGTTTTTTGAATCAGAGTTTCTCTCTGAACCTGGAGAAATAGAGCCAAGCTGGCTGGCCAGTAAGCCCCAGGAATTGGCCTGCCTCCACCTCTCAGCCCTGGGATTACAAGCAAGCACACCCATGTTTGAATTTTTTTTTTTTTAAAGATAGGTTCTGGGTCTCAAGCTCAGATCCTTGTGATTGCAAGGCAAACGCTTTACTGACTGAGCTACACCCCCTCCCCTGCCTGCTTTGCTGTGTTCTGTAACTCGTTGGTGGCAGCTTATAAGAATATTTGATTCGAATATTAACCTTTACTTGTGTCAGACGTACATTAGATAATTCCCATTTTGCTGTCTATTTGAGCTTCATAGCCTCCTGGGCTCAGCCTAGACTAGACTGTTCTGTTTACCTAACTCAGAAATATGATTTTCACCTGTACATATGTCTTCTATATAGACCCCGTGCTATTGGTTAAGGTCAGTCCGATCACCCCTCCCGGTCCTTCAGTTGTGTTTCTCCTTCATGAGTTAGTTTGAGCTTCATCTTGCATCTGTGCAAATAACCATATGGCGTTGTCCACTATCTTCCTGCTTCCAACCCATAATTTGTATTTCTGTTGCAGACTAATCTATCTAAAGTGCAGGTGTGAGCATGAAATTCGCTTTACTTTGTTGCTATCTTGAGCTTGCTGTGCCAGTGTGAGGATTGGAGTGCAGATCCTCGTCACTCACATAAATGCCCGGTGGCCTGCCTGCAATCCCGGTGCATGGGAGGTGGAGACAGGGTATCCTGGAGCAAGCTGGCTGGCTAGACTGGCCAGATGGGTGAGTTCCGAGCCCAAGGGAGAGATGCTGTCTCGGTGTATAAGGTGGGGCCATCAAGGAAGACAACAGATGCTAACCTCTGGCTTCTACATGTATGTGTGCACACAAACACACACCTAAGCATGAATACACATGGACACACATCACAAGTGCATACACCTACCAAAATAATCCAAATGTGTTGTATGCTTTAACTGTTAATGCTATTTGTTGGCTACAGGTAGTGTAAAATCTTAAGTCAGTTGTCTAAATGAGTCTGTAGAGTTCTCTGCCCTTAGAGACTGGGGGGTTCTCTACCCATGGGAGACTGGGGGGGTCTCTCCCATAGGGGACTGGGGAATTCTCCTCTCCCATAGGGGACTGGGGAATTCTCCTCTCCCATAGGAGGCTGGGAAGTTTTCTCCTATAGGGGCTGGGGAGTTCTCTCCCATAGGGGGCTGGGGAGTTCTCTCCCATAGGAGGCTGGGGCGTTCTCTCCCATAGGGGGCTGGGGAGTTCTCTCCCATAGGAGGCTGGGGCGTTCTCTCCCATAGGAGGCTGGGGCGTTCTCTCCCATAGGAGGCTGGGAAGTTCTCTCACTGGTTTATTTCTCTCACCCATTCATGTTCTTTGACTTGTATTTTAGTCCTTCTTCCTCAGCCCTTGTATTGAGGGAATTAACAATTCCCATCTTAACTCTTTGCAAGCAACTCATTAACCAGTATATGATGCTTTATAGAGAGGATAATAACCTCATTAATAATAATAGACTCATTAATAATTTCTAATAGGGTCATTAGAAAGAATAAATGGAATAATTACTCATTTTGACGTAATGAGTCCTTAGTGTATGCTCAGGACCCTGATCTTTTAGGGGTTTCCCTTAATGTTACCATCTCAGTGGGCTTCTTGCTGGTCAGTCTACCTACTCCCATCAGCACGTGTTGAGTACGTCCTGTCCTCTCCTTCTCCTTATCACCCCGTGAAGAGACATAGAGGAGGTCTAATCTCACAACTGTCCCTCCATCCAGTTCTGTTCGTAGGCTTTGGTGTGCCTTCCGGTCACCTTTCCCCTATGTGAGGAGTGAACCGAATGCACTTCCTGTGCTCTGCTTTTCCCACTAAGCATTTTGTCCTGGAGACACTGTGGGTCGGGATAGAGCAACCTTCCCTGTTCTGTTAGACAACTGTTTACTCTTCCACTGCACAGATGGCCCCAAGCTTAGCCGGCCCTTTGCAGATGGCCAGTGGGAATGGCTCAGAACTCTCAAACAGAGCTGTGATAAGTAACGACAGCATACACGTTTAAGCACATTTCCAGACTTGGTTTCTCAAAGGACGATGGCTGACTCGCGTCCCATTTAAAGGAAAAATGGCACCAAGTTGCCACCTAAAGAGCTCTACTAATCTTTTAAAAGAGAAATATGCAAAGCCGCGGGACAGTGTTTTCAATTGTGTTTGGAGCTTTGACAATCTGATAGACGGGGAAGGCTCCCTGCATGTCATTTAATTTCTGTTGACCAGGGGTCAGCAAACTTTGTTTTCCTATAAAATGCCAGAGTGCTTTCAGCTTTGTGGTCCAGCTTATGTTCTATGTTCTACCAACCGCACTGTAGCACAAGAGCAGGTGAAAGGTACATAGCTGAACAGACATGCCTGGCTTCCAGTGGAGCATTGTTTGTACGCGCAGGAGTCCTGTCAGAGGTAGCTGGTGGCCCACGGTGGCCCACGGTGGCCCACGGTGGCCCAGTCATCTCAGGGGCATCTTTCATATGGCAAAGACCCATTCCTAGTGCTGTTATTCCCGTGAATTACTCAGATCCTTTCCAAATTTTCTTTATTAGTTGTTACTTATTTTGTTCAAAAATCTTTATTTCTTTATTTTGTGTGTATGGCTGTTTTGCCTGCAGGTATATATACCAGCTTTGGGGAGGTCAGCGCAGGGCACCAGATCAGATCCCCTGGAACTGGAGCTACAGACAATTGTGAGCTACCATGTGGGTTCTGGAAATTGAACCCTGGTCCTCTGGAAGAGCAGCCAGTGCTCTTAACTGCTGAGCCATCTCTCCAGCCCTCTTGTTCTCTTCCTTAATGCTTTTTCTAGGTGTTCTTTATATGTTGATCCCATGTTTCTGCTAATATAACAGACAATCTTTTCTAATTTGTCATTTGATTTTGTGTTTAGTAGTATTTTGTGAAGAGATGTTGGTGGGTTATTAAAGGTAAGTGTGTGTGTGTGTGTGCGCGTGTGTATGTGCATGTGTGTGCATGTATGTGTGTGTATGTGCATGTGTATGTATGTGTGTGTATGTGTAAAATGTGTATAGTATTGTTGTTTTTTGAGACAGGGTCTCATGTAGTTATGGCAGGCTTTGAACTCTTGATCCTTCCAATTGCTGAGATTATAACCAAACTTGACTACACTTAGCTTATCTGTTTTTCCTCTTTTGTGTGTGTGTGGTATAAGCACACGTTTGTATTAATGTAAATGTATGTATGAGTATGTATACATGTGTGCACTACGCATTGGGGAAGCCAGGGATCAATGTCAGGTGTTTTCTACTATTTCTGTCCACTTGATTTTCTGAGACAGGGTCGTTCATTGAATCTGGAGCTCACTAGTTTGGCTGGAAGAACTCCGAGTGTCTGCCTGTCTCTACCACTCCAGCACTGAGAGTATAGATATATACCACCTCGCCCAGCTTCTTATTATTACAAGGATGCTGGAGATTGAATTTGGGTCCCCACACTTACAAAGCATGGCCTTTATTAACTGACTAGTCCTCTAGAGTCCTCTAGTCTCCAGCTTGCAACTTTTGTTTAACTGGTAACCTGAAGATCCATCTGTCTTGACAGTGCAGTAGTTGGTCAGAATCTAGCTGGAGTTTCTTTGAGCTCAGTGTGAAGGAGGTGGTCTTTCAGTAGAAGGCCTTAGACTTCCATCGCTCTACTGAGCCAGTCACAAATTTGAACACATGAGAAGGTGTTGCAGTTTCGGGTTTCTGTTGCTGTCTGAGAACAGACACAGAGACTTTGTTCTCTTAGATACTGAGAGCTTCCAAAACAGTTGGCTCACAGTAAAAACCATAAAGCAAGTCCCCTTTAACTAAATGGCGTGCTTTATAGAGTTTCTCAAAAGTTCTTTATAATTTATTTATTTGTAAACTTAAGAGGGATTTATACTTGTGTGTGTGCACATGTGCACGCACATGCCGCGGTAAACATGTAGTGGTCAGAACACAGCCATCCTTCCACCATGCTGGTCCTGGGGCTCAAACCCAGGTTGTCAGGCTTGGCCGCAGGCACCGCTACCCACTGCGTTAACTTGCTGGCCCCGTTTCCTATTCTTCCGATGTTATTTCATTGTATATACATACACCTCCACACATACATGTGTGCTCCAACATACACACTGTTCAGATGTAAAGTGTCTCTCAAAAGGTTACATGCTGTGGGCTTCATCACTGGTTGGGGGGTGTTGTTTTAGCATTTTCCGGAAACTTTAGGAAGCAGAGCCTAGTGGAGGAGTAGGTCACTAGGGGGTCCTTGTAGATACATTTTCCCTGGCCTCTTCCTGTCTCCCTGTCTACTGCCTGTGTGCCGTGGGATAAGGTGACCTCTCCTCTGCCAACACTGACACTGCCATGCTCTCTGTCCAAGCAACGATGGGCTGAACCCGCTGTGTCTCGGTTTCATTTCTGTTGCTGTGATAAAATTCCCCGACTAAAGCAGCTCTGAAGAAGAAAGGTTTTGTTTGTTTGCAGTCGCAGATCACAGGTGATCGTTAAGGCAGTAACTTGAGGCAGTTAGAATATATCCTATCCCCTGTCAGGAGCAGAGAGAGAAATGCATGGTTACCTACTGCCCTGCTCACTCTTCCTTCTGTTACACAGTCCAGGACCCAAGCCCAGGGAATGGTGCCGCCCACCGTGGGCTCCAGCTTCTCACAGCCATTAAGATCAGCAAGACAATCTTCCATAGGCAAACCTGCTCTAGACAGATTCTCTATGTGACTCTCTTCCCAGGTAATTCTACGCTGTGTCAAGATGACAGCTGAAACTTCGGTTCTGCAACTATGAACCAAAGTAAATCTTTAAATTGTTTATCTTAGGTATTTCGCTGACAGGGACAAAAAGCTAACTAATAACCCAATCCATATCTATAGGCACATTCATACACTCAGACATGTAATACACTTAGGAACGTAAAGTAAATGTGTTAACTGAACTTTTAGAATTTACATTTATGATCTAATTTAAATGTCATTCATGATTTAAAATATTCACCATATTTATGATAAACACATGAGCTGGGTTCTGAGAACCTGTAGTGACTCATGGTTTCTGCCCTCCAATTTCTCACTGTCGTATGGAGAAGGTAATGGCTATGTAGCTAAATATAGTAGAAGTACATACAGTGTTTCCTAGGCTGGAGGGACTGATTAATCACTGCATTCATACAAGCATTGGGCTGTAGTCTCCAGCAGTGGTATGGTCAGAGTCAGGGATGCATCTGAGTCTTCCTTTGCCCTCCCTTTCTTGGGCCCCAGGGAAGCTGGTTTGCCTTTTGTTGTTGTGATAAAACACCATGACCAAAAGCAATGAGGAAGAGGAGGAGAGGGTTTATTTTATCTTACAGGTTATATAGTCCATCATCAAGGGAATTCAGGGTTAGGACCTGAAGACAGGAACTGAAGCAGATGTGGAGGAATGCTGCTTGCTGGCTTGCTCGGCTTTCATTTTTATACTGCCCACACCCACCTGCCCAGGCAAGGCACCTCCCTCCTTGGGCTGGACCCTCCTCCATCAAATAGCAATTTAAAAAATGCCTCAAAGAGATGGTCAGAAGCTAGCCTGATCTGGGCAATTCTTTATTTTGATTTTATGTATCTGTTTTGCCTGAATATACAGAGTCAGATAACCTAGAACTGAAGTTACAGGTGGCTATGAGCTTTTAACCACAAAGTCATTATCTCTCCATCCCCGATCTGGGCAAATCTTTATTTAGTTGAAGTTCTCTCTTTCCAGGTGACTCTGGTGTGTGTCAAGTTGACTAAAACAAGGGAATACCCTAAGGAGAGAGAAGAGTCAGCTATAAATTAGATAAGGACCAGGGGTGTGGAGCTTCTTGGTGGGGTGCTTACTGCCCAGGAGGTGGGAGGAGAAAGGGAAGGGCCAAAGGAGCAGAAGTCAGAGCAGGCCTGGCAGGGACATTCTGCTGTATTCCTTATCTGCAAGCTGGACAAACCAGGGATGGAAGAGGCTGAGGGACGCCTCCCTCAACATTTCAAAGAGGCCTGGAGTGTTGGTGAAAGAATTCCCTTTCCTATGGTGTGGGGCAGAATCCCACAAAGCGCCGTCTGTGTGACGATGGAGAACACAGTGAAGCCATCTGCCAAGTCCCTCCTGATTCCACACAACCCTACCACTCTCTTCAAGGCCCATTTCCAAAGCGTATTTCCTTCCCTCTTAAAGATTTAAAACTTTGAAGACCAGAAACCTCAGGCAGAGAGAACATGGTATGTTGGCTTGGAGACCAGCTGACCAGGCCTGATCTGGGCCTGGCCTGGTGTGGCTGCACCTTCCTACAGTTCCCTGGGCCTGCTCTGACTTCCCAGCATGCAAATGAAATCGGCCTCAGAACCTCTGCAAAGGGCCTCTTCCTGCTCACGAAAACAATGACCCTGCAGGAAGCAAGATAGAGTAATACATTTATTTTTATTTATTAAAGGAAAACAACCAACAAAAGCCCTCTTCACCCCGCTTCCTGGGTAATTAACAGATGTCTGCATGTGGTCAAGACCGGGTGGGTCATTGGCCAAGCGGGAAGTGACCTGGAGCAGGAAGTATTAGAGGGGAGAAAAAACAAACAGTCTAGAACTCGAGCTTGATGTGGGCAGAAAAGTGCGTTGGCGCGATTCACATTACACAGGCTCTGAAGCCTCAGTTTGGTACCCAGTGAGTCCCAGTAAAGCCTTCGCTCTGGCTGGTTGCTTCCACTGTACTTCTCTTGGAATCCGTATCTGGGACGCTGTATGTAAAAGGAAGTGTTTTCTGATGTGAGAAAAAAGTTAGTTGGGCTCGAATTACAATAGCAGTTTCCGAAGTGAGGCCCGTTGGGTAGGCATGGTGGCCCATGGCTGTGACCCCTGCACTCAGGAATTGGATGCAGGAAGAACAAGAGTTTAAGACCAGCCTGGGCAACATAGCGAAACCCCATCTCATAAACAAACCAACAACAGTAGAAGTTAGGCCGAGTATGAAGTTAGCATGATTGTTTTTCTACTCTTTGTCTCAAGCATGGTTTTCCATCTCAGCACCCCATGGTCTCAGTTTTAAGTATGGGTACCAGTACTTACCCTCTATCCAAATCTGTGCTAATATTTAAAGATAAAAGACTAGCACAAAGACATTTACCCTGATCCTAGCAACGATTCAGTAAATAAGAGCCTCCCATCTCTGTCTGTCTGTCTATCCATCCTTTTTTAAAATCTTTGTTCTATCGCCTATCTACCCATCTGTATTTCTTCCAATCCATTATCATCTGTATGTCACCTGTCAATCACCTATCAAACTTCCTCTTTGCCTTCTCTCCCCATCCTTCCTGCTTTCATCCCGCCCTCCCATCCCTGAGAGTATATGCACATGTGTATACAGTACAGTATGTATTTCTTTGTGAACATTCTTTGGGTTCAATGCCAGGAAAGGACTACCTTGGTTTTTTTTCCTTTTTCTGTGATGAAATGCCTGGTAAGAAGCAGTAAGAGAGAAGAAGGTTTCGTTTTGGTTCATATTTGAAGGATAAAGTTTATCATGGTAGAGAAGTCACGGTGGTAGGACCCTGTGACTGACTCAACACGTCTTGATGGATCAGGAAATGAAGAGCGCAGGATGTGGGACAGGACTGTCCATCTCCTGGCTCACTCATCCAGGGACCCACTTCCTCCCACTGAGCCCACCTCCTAACAGTTTCATAACTCCTCCAGACAGGCCACCAGCTGGGAACTAGGTGTTCAGACAGAAGCCTGGAGGGACATTTCACATTCAAGCTATCACAAGGGATACAAAGTGACTCCGCTCGTGATGGGTTGGGAAATGAAGGACTTGTCCAAGCTTTTACACTGTGTCTATTCAGTGTTGGGGCATGTGCCCAATGTGACTGTGTCAAAACTCATGGTCTGAGACCATGGTCTTGTAACGAATATGTCTCCAAGGCATGGGGACAGGGGCTTTGGCAGAGATAGTCTGCTGACTGCATTAGTGGCCTGAACTCTCCAGGGGTCTTTAAAGTAGTCTACTCTAAATTTATTTCTGACCTATCAATGTGACTGTTTGATTTAGAGCTCTGTGTTTGGATCCCCACAGCCTTTTAAACGCCAGGTGGCCGTGGCAGCCTGTACATTCAGTGCTGGGAAGGCAGAGATGGGAATGTCAGGAACAAGCTGGTTCACTTGGCTTAGCCAGAAGAGCAAACTCCGGGTTGAGAGATCTTGCCTCTAAAAGTCAGGTGGACAGCGACTGGGGAAGACCTCTGATAGCTCCTTTGTAGGCCTTCATTTGCACATGTACACTTATGTAGGTTCACTGCACACAAGCTCACAGGAATCTAAGAACTGGGAATGACTTGGGAAAGGATGTGTTAACTCCCAGGAGTTCTTGCTTCCTGACTGTCGGTATTTTATTTTACATGCAGGCCATGTCTGCACTTTCTGTGACATAAAGTTCAGGAGTGGAAGAGAAAGGACATCTTCAGGGAGAGGCTTGGGGCCTGGTGGGGGTGGGGCAGGTGACTACACTGTCAAACATGCGTGCCTTCTCAGCATGGAAAGAACCAAGAACATGTCTGTCAAACTCAGTGAAATCGGTTCTGTTAAAGCCATCCATGAGACTGGCATGGTGCATGCCTGGGATCTCAGTTCTTAGGAGACAGAGGCAAGAGGATCAGGAGTTCAAAGCTGGCCTGGGCTACATAAGACCCTATTTCAAAAATACAAAATAATTTTTTAAAAAAAAAATCTGCCACCTTTTTCCTCTTACACACACTTTCCACTGTGAAAACAGCGTACCCTAGAGCAAAGCTCATAGCCAGAGTCCAGGCTTCCTTAGATTCATAGCAATACTGGCAGAGCCCTGGTGACTGTGTGGGTAGAGGAAGGACTCTGGGCTTCCTGACAAGGGGTCTCCTCAGGTACAATGACCTCATCTGTCCTCTGCAGCGGTGGCAGGAAAATCAGCGCTGGTAGCCCCTGGGGGTAGGCATTTGAGGCTGATCAAGCCTGCCTGAGAGAGAACGGGGCTGTTTGATCTTTCCGCACAGAGCAGCCAAGCCAGGACACAACCCCTGGGAGAGGTTTGGTTCTGGTAAACAGCAGAACTCATTTTCCAGCAAATAGATTTTCATTTTGCTTTTTCCCAGTGATACATTTCTGAATTATCACTGGAATGAGGTCTGATAGGGTCACCCAGACTGAGCCTCTCTTGCCTTTCAGAGATCCACCCCCTAAGCCCTGACTCAATTCTGCCAGGTCTGTCTGCTACTGATCCAGGGTATGGCACATGCCCCCAATTTGCCCCATTCCAGTTCTCCCCCCCGTGTGTGTTTGTGTGTGTGTGTGTGTGTGTGTGTGTGTGTGTGTGTGTGTGGTGCACTCACCTGTGAGGCCATATGTGAAGGCCAGAGACTGAAATCAGGCATCTTTTTCTTTCAGACTCTCCCCTTTATTTTGAGGGGCAGGGTCTCTTGTTGAACTCACTGATTTGGCTCAGCTGCCTGGGCAGTGAGTCCCTGAGACCTACCTGTCTGCCTCTCAGGGCCAGAGTTATGGTGATGTGCCCCCAGCTCAGTTGTTACATGGGCGGTGGAAATGCAAACTTAGATCCTTACATTTGTGTTGCAGCTGACACTCAACCCACTGAGCCATCTCCAACCCCCCTCCACCGTCAGAATTTTATCACATGCTGTGGGACTTGAGGTTCTGCAAGGCTGAGATGGACCCAGGCTGAAGTGACTGATTGATAGGAGTGCCCTCCTCCTGCCGCACAACAGAAAGATGATTTGTGGGCTTTAACCTCATGGGAGGTTCTTAATTGCCCAAGTCATGTCTCTTGTGTCTGAGAGCTTAACAATTTTCCATTTTTGCTCTGGCCCAGTATCAGTGAGTCTTTGAATCCGACTTATCTCAGGCTGACATTAGATAGCACATGTCATCAGAGGAACATGAACTGGTCATAGATGTGCTCGTTGGTTTTGTCAGTTTGACACAAACCATGTGATAGAGGAATTGCCTCCACCAGATTAGTCTGTAGTCAAGTCTATGGGGCATTTTCTTGATTGACTGATGTGGGGTGGGGCAGCCCACTGTGGCTGGTGCCTCCCCTGGGCAGGTGGTCCTGGGTTGTATAAAAATGTTGCATAAGCAAGCTGAGTAATCTGGAAGCAAGGAGATGCCTGCAAGCCCGAGAATAGCATTCCTCCACGACTCCAGCTTAAGTTCCTGCCTTCAGGTTCCTGACCTACTTGAGTTCCCACCCTGGCTTCCCTCAGTGATGCACATGGAAGCCAAACAAATCCTTCCCTCTCCAGTGACTTTTGGTCACTTTTTGTTTTGTTTGTTTATCATAGTAATAGAAAGCAGGATTTGCAAAACCAAGAGACCAAGATCTTAACCCCTCTCTTTAAGATTGGCATCTCATGCTTTCCCACACAGCTACGCATCTTTCACACCTGGGTACGGGTACCCTCTGGACCACTTCCCCTGACCTCCACATGGCTGACTCATCACAGCTGTCAACCCATGGCTCAGAAGATAGGTTTCTGTAGGAAGGTTTCCCATATCCGATGATACTCATCTTTCGTTGCTTTGACCACAAACAAGGAATGACTTAAAGGCTGGAGGATTTTTGGCTCATGAATTCAAAGTTTTCAGTCAGCCATAGTGGGAAGCTGTAGCAGAAGGAGAGAACACTGGATTCTAGGGTCTTGTTTTCTTACCTTTGTGTGGGTTGCAGAGATCAAACTCCAGGCTTGCTCAGCAAGCACATTATCTGCTGAGTCATCTTGTTAACCCATCTTTAAATCATTAACGTGTAAAAGATGAGAAACAGCGTACAGGCTATCAGTAAACAAGTCAGTGGGTCTGTCCTACCGGTGTTGTTCTATCATGGTAAACACACAGATCTGAAAATCTCACTAAGATGTCCCCCTGCCCGCCCCCCACGTGCATGTGGGTGGCCTTGTAGCTCAAGCTGGCCTTGAACTTGAACTCAGCAGCAGGGGATGAACTTAACCTCCTGACCCTCCTACCTCCCCTCCCAGGGTACTGGGATTACAGGTCTGTGCCACCGTGCCCAGCTTTGAATTTACAAAGCAATGCTGTGTCATTTGTGATCTCATTTCTATGTTTGAAGCCACAAAATGTGGCTTCATTCAATCAATCAAAATGTTGATTCATTTTCCAAGTGACTACAGAATATGGAAAATCTATTTGCTGACGTGTATGTAAATCCTGTTACCTGGGTCAGGCATTTCTTCATGAAAAGGACTCTGTTCACTCAATGGTTCTCATTCTGCTGAGTGCACACCACAAGGGTCACTGAGGACCCCACTGAGCATACACCTCAACTATAGAACAATTGTGTCTTTC
Source organism: Myodes glareolus (assembly GCF_982192425.1). NCBI lineage: Eukaryota > Metazoa > Chordata > Mammalia > Rodentia > Cricetidae > Myodes > Myodes glareolus. The sequence continues at coordinate 29,787,143 of NC_142031.1, read as the reverse complement.
TCTAGCTGGGCTCCCCAGGCCCGCCTTCTCTTTCAGTGAACTTGATGAGGTCATTCCTCCGTGCCTATCCTGCTTTTAGATGTGTGATGGATCGCATGAGTTATCCATGGCTGTATACTAATTATCACAAACTTAGGCTCTTCAGACAGCATAGATGGCTGGAGAGATGGCTCAGAAATTAAGAGCAGACACTGCTTTGGTAGCGAACCTGAGCTCAGTTCTCAGCACCCACAGCAGGCAACTCATGACCACCTATGACTTCAGCTCTAGGAGACCTGGTGGCCTCTGGCCCATTCGCCCACAATCCCCCATATAAACATAAATGTAGGTGTGAATAAATTGCAAAAGTTGCAACACATACACCTCGAAGTCTCTGGGGTTTGGAAAGCTGTGTGTGGCTTAGCTGTGCTCTCTAGCTCACCGCCCTTCCGAAGGCTGCTGGGAAGCCAGGCTTGTAATACCTCACCCCAATTTTCATCCTGAGGGTGATTCACTTCCAAACTCACCCCCAGGGCCGTTGGCAAGTTCAGTCCTTGGAAAGCTGTTAGCTGGAGGCCATTGTTGACTTCATGATACTTGGACCTCTGCATGAGCAACTTATCCACAGCAGCTGACTTCATCTTCCTGAGCAAAGAGATGGAGGGAGGGGGTGGGGGGAGACAGGGAGAGAGGGAGAGAGAGAGAATTTGAGGGATGGGTATTGACCTCATCTTAAAGTCACCTATTGCTTTTGTCATACTGTCCAGAAATCAGTTACTAGGGACTGGGAAGACTGCTCCTTCAGTGAAGTGCTTGCTCTACAGGCATGAGGGTCTGAGTTGGACCCCTAGAATCCACATTTTACAAACCAGGCAAGGTGGCAGGTACTTGTCATTCCTGCACGGGAAGGTAGAGACTCCAGGTGGATCACTGGTCAGCTCACCTAGGCTTCTTGACACGTTCCAGGCCAGCAAGAGACCTTGTCTCAAAAGAGCAAGGCAGATGATGCTTGAGGGCTACCCAGGATTGACCTTTTCACTCCATATTCTTATACTCTCTCTGTCTCCCCCCCCCACTCATGCATGGTCGCAAACACACTCGTGCATATCCACTTGCTAGCTCTAGACTTCGAGAAGAGGATGACTAACCAAGGGCATGGATACCAGAAGCTGGGGGCACCCCATGGCGATTAGCCGGGCTCTCTAGCTCTAATTCAGAGGCTTGTGTGAGAGAGTTGGCGGACAAAAACCTCAGGCACTCAGGAAGACAGTCTTCAATAAGACACATAACTAACTGAACACAGCTGCTCCATGTGAGAAGGGCTAAATTATAGTTTTTCTATCTTTTAATTTCTTAGTTTTTGGTTTTGGGTTGGTTTTCCTAGCTGTCCTGGAACTAGCTCTGTAGACCAGGCTGGCCTCAAACTCGAAGAGACCTGCCAGCCTCTGCCTCCCAAATGCTGGGATTAAAGGTGTACACCACCAATGCCTAACTTTCCTGGGTCTTTTAACTTTAAAACTTATTCTAAATTTAGTATAAAAAAAAAAGTTGTCCCTGACCCTGCAAGGAGACATGAGTCCTGTCCAACGCGCTGTCCCCCTTCCTCTCGCTGCAGAAAACCCTGAGCGAGCTGCTCTGTACTTCGTCTCTGGCGTGTGCATCGGTCTATTCCTGACCTTGGCTGCCTTGGTGATGAGGATCTCCTGCCACACTGACTGCCGGCAGGGTCCCCGGAGGAGGTGCTTGCAGGACCAGGAGAGTAGCAGCGACAGCAGCGACAGCGAGGATGGCAGCGAGGACACGGCCTCGGACCTGTCGGTGCGCAGACACCGCCGCTTTGAGAGGACTTTGAACAAGAACGTGTTCACCTCTGCAGAGGAGCTGGAGCGTGCGCAGCGGCTGGAGGAGCGCGAGCGTATCATCAGGGAGATTTGGATGAACGGGCAGCCCGAGGTGCCTGGCACCAGGAGCCTAAACCGCTACTACTAGGGCACAGTGTGGACCCCAGAACCTTTGCAGGCCACCAGGAAAAGAGAGTGGGTTGTGCAGGCAGGGACAGTTTGTATAAGGGGAGCCAGCTCTGCTAATGTGTCTGACCGGCCTGCTTTCCCAGGGGCACCGGGGTTTGCTTTAGACTCTTAACTCTGGAGAAACCCAAGCAGGAGCACCTGCCTTTCTAGACACCAACGTGAGAACACCAGCCCAACCTTTCCAGGTCTGGGAATGGTGCTGAGACTTCCTCTCCAGCCACCTGACAACCATGTGACAAGCTGAAAGGACAGATGGTCCTTCCTACTTTCTGAGGCGCTCAGAAGTTTGCGCAGACTTTCCGCTGCATTTCCTTTACAAAAGGAAAAAAAAAATCTCATGGCTGGAGAGCTGGGGATATCAGGGTGAACTTGACCCAGAAAATGCAATGGAAGTGGTTTGATTGAGATAGCATGATCTGTGCTAATTATTTAAAGCTAATTTTTAAAATGAAAAAATCGTGGCAACCTCTGCATTTTGACTGACAACTCAGGGATTAAAATCCTATTGTTTAGTCTAGTTCCCACCTCATTCATGAAAATGAATAGAATTTACGGCATTATGAGATGTATTGGTGACTTAGGATAACATCAATAACCTCAAAGGATAAAGGGTTTTATTTTTTAGTTGTTTATAAGGTATGTATTGACAAGTGTATTTGAAAATGCTGCATAAAAACAAGCCGTGTGCCCTTCCATTTTGGAAAGAAGAAAAGTTCCTCATGACTTCAGAGACTTGTGCTATTTAAATAATATTTTGTTTTTTTTTTAATAAAAAAGCAGTTTGGATTTCCAAGAAAAGAATGGAAACCAGAGGTGAGGATGAAAGCCAAAATTAAAATGGTATCTAAAATAAACATTCCATGAACATCTCCTTTTGCTTCATGTCTGTCTGCCTGCGTGGTCACACGTAAGCCTCTATGATCACCCTGCCGGGTGGTATGAGCAAGTATGGCCTCTACAGGACCCCTGAAGGATTAGGAATTAAAGGAGCCTCCTCGGTGATAAGAGCTCTTTGTGTTATGTACAGGTTGTGGTTGACTTATTGTTAAGCAGATAAAGGAACTGAAGATTTACCTAAAGCAAAGATAAGATAGTGACCCCACCCCCATTCCCTGGCAGAGAGAAGCTGGTAGGGAGGGAAAGCTGGCAGGCCCTTGGGAAGGATGGGAAGAAGACTATACCACATTGGAAACCGGGTGACAGAATGAGACAGTGGTTCTCGCCCTGTGGGTCCTGACCAAATATCCTGTGTATCAGATATTTATATTAGGATTATGGCTTGTAACAGTAGCAAAATTACAGTTACAAAGTAGCAATGAAGTAATTTTAGGGTTGAGTACCCATCACAACTTGAGGAACTGTATAAAAGGGCCACAGAATCAGGAAGGTTGAGAAACACAGTTCTAGTGCAAAATAAACAGGAACCTAGAGGTCTACCAGCCCTCCCACCCCCCTTGCCATGGACAAGGACCCTTATTGAGTCCAATTGCATGATCCAGAGCCGCCTTAGTGGGAGGGCTCCTCCTCTGTGCATTGCCTTAGCACCACGCCTAAGAGATGGGCAGGCAGCTCTGCCACGGAGTGTGTAGCATTGTCAGTCACAGAGGCTAAGAACTAACTGCATGCTTGCAATCTCCAGTCGCCAAGGGCCTATACAGTTTGCCTAAGATTTTCTGTGGCAAGTCTGCTTATATCATCGAGATTATCTTCTTTTGGCCAATAACGATGCTAAAGATCGTAGTAAGTCAGCATCTCTGGATCAGGATGTGCATCCTTATCATTTGAGTCCCTCAGGACCAGTCACAGGGATCACTCCGTTTCCCGGGCTTTAGAGTGACGTTTTTGGTTCTGGTCTCCATCTTTTAGAAAAATGGAGTAGTCAGTATCTACCTTCATCTCCAGGAGGTACCCAAGCTGGTCACAGGGGAGGTTGTGACCCTCACTAGACAGAGGCTGCAGTAGAGGATGTGCTGAGCAGGGCTCTGGGATGTGCACCTTGCTGTCCCACGGCACGATGAATTAACTTCATACATTTTCACCATGTCCATGATGTTCCCATCATCGGGATGGTGGAGACACTACCCAAGAGTTACTGGGCAATAGTTTAACCAGCACTTTCACGTTCATATAAGAAGAACTGTCCAGTTTCATATTTTAGGTTTAGATTTATAACACAGTTCCTTATTTTAGTTTCTGTGCAAGTCATCTGTGCTTATAATAGAGAGATACCCAACTTAACAGGCTTTACTGATGTAGAAAACTCAAAGGGCAGAGCTGAATCTAGCTTCAGGGATGTCTGGGTTCAGAGACTCCCCACCAAGAGCTTGGCTTCCCCTAGCTCTCCCTGATCTCTTTGTTCGTTTCTTTGTTTCTGCTGCAACTGCAACCATACCACACTTGTTTGGCTTGAATGCTAAGCTTCAACACAGCACACAGGGAATGGCTGTGTGCGCATGTGTGTGGGGAAGGGGAGACGGAGAGAGTGTAGAAGGGCTGTGTTGGCTACAATTATAGATCTCTGATCTGTAAATCTACTGAGAAGTATCGGCTGACAAAAGTCTGGAAAAATTTCTTGGAAATTAAGTGTCTCAAGTTCCCCAGAAAGCCTCTTTAGATGTAAGGCAGAACCCATCCCCTCCCGTAGGTGCATTTTCCTGAGCTGAGCTGCGGAGGTAGCTACTGTCTGAGCCACTGCCATTGCTGGAGTGTGCTGTGGGCACCTGTAGATTTGCGACAATTCAGTATAGGACACAGGGAGCACCTCACTGTGTGGCAGCGAAGTATGATGGAACCTAGCTGTATAATGTGCCCAACAGTGGGATTCCACAGAATTCATGAGCTTAAAAATGCTGTTTTTTCAGTCATTAAGTTCTGAGGGATTTTGCTACAAAACAGACAACTGTATACTTTCATGCTACAGCTCAATGTTCCTTCTAGACTCAAATGAAAATTTAATTGCTATGGAAACCTTGCTGAGAAGCGGAACCCATATGAGGTGCTAGGTCACGAGGGCCCTCTCCTGATGGATGAATTAGTACCATCACGGAGACAGTGAATTCACTGAGATGGACTTGATCTCTCTCTCTCTCTCTCTCTCTCTCTCTCTCTCTCTCTCTCTCTCTCTCTCTCTCTCTCGTGGGCTTGCCTTTCTGCCATGTTACAATGCACCGAGAAAGCCATCACCAGAAACTGGGGGTGTAGCTCAGGGGATGTCCCCTCACTCTTTCACTTCCAAGTCTCTTCTAAGTGACCAAAAGAATCATTATGCTACACTTCCCTGGGGGAAATACTCTCCCTATACTTTAGCAAGTGACAAATGGCGCCTTAAAGGCGGGAACCATTAACAGCTCCTCCTCTCCTTCCTTGAACACCCCAGGTAACTAATTAGCAAGCTTTCTAAGATTGACCACAGATTGTGGTAAATCATGGTCAAGCCTACTAACATTTACCTCAGACACTGTGCTAAATCGTAGTCATCACCTTGACGTAGACATCTAGAAAACCTGAGTCATGGTGGAGGACATTGCTGGGTATGTCTGAGGAGGTGTTTTCAGAGAGGATTGGCGGGTGGGTTGGTGGCCAGAGTGAGAAGGCCCAACTTGACTGTGGGAAGGCCATCTCTTACATTTCCACCCCAAGTGGGAAAGCCTGCCTTCACATTGGGTTTGAAGCTTTTGTGCCCCAGCTGAAGTTAACTGATGTTTATAAGAGATTTTTATCCAGTTTTTTTTCAACAAGAATTCACATTAGATTCAAAATCAGCTTGTTTTGACAGGCATCTATCTCTCTGTGAGAAATATTTTCTAATTTATTTATGTATTTATCACATCGTCTCTCTTCTCGTATTCTAGCATTTATTTGCATGTGTACATATCTTGAATTCAACTGTGCTGAAATTGTATGCATCCAACCAGTCTGCCCCATCTCCATGGTGATTGAGTGTACTCCACTCTGCCCCCATCTCCACGGTGATTGTGTGTGCTCCACTCTACCCCCATCTCCATGGTGATTGTGTGTGCTCCACTCCACCCCCATCTCCATGGTGATTGAGTGTGCTCCACTCTGTTCCCATCTCCATGGTGATTGTGTGTGCTCCATCCAGCATGCACTCATCAGAATGGCAGCTCTGAACAATCTGAACATCTCTACTTGGTTTTCTTAGTCTGCTCTGAGCAGAGCAAAACTAACCTCATGTCTTAAGTATTTTTCATCTTCTCAGTCCATACTGTGCTTGCACAAAATGAAAACAAACACCTCTGGAAAGTTCTGGGTAAACAAGGGGTTTGACTTACCATTGCCAGACTAAATCAGCCTTTCTGGATCAGCATACATCATTTCCTGGCTCTAAACATTGAGTTTAATACTGTAAATGGTAGCATCAAGCCTATCAGCCTTTATGGAGTAGATGGTCTCTCTAGGTCCTCTGGTAAATTTCCATCATAACTTTACATTATTGCTAAGTTATTACTTTATTGCTAAGTGTAAATTAGCAATAATTTACAACTGACAACTGTAAGTTTAAAAGTGCAAATTGCTTTTCTTTTTAGACTCTTGTATGGAAATATCTTCCTTCTGCTAGATAAAGTCAAAGGTTCCTGTTGCTTCCCAGTGGTTTCCAGAACATTCTGACTGTATGTAATTTTTATGAACTTGTCTTATTACTCTGTACTCTGAGCCCCTGACAATGAACCACATTGTAGTGTTGGTGCAAAGAACACATCTCTCAATGCAAAGAGGACAAGAGATGGTTTACGATGGAACCGGATTTGAGGGACCGTAGCCTGGAAACACACTTAGGTTACTCCAACATAAAAGGGGTTTCATGAAGTTTTAGAGTTGCCAAAAAAAGAAAGCCATCCATCAATCAAGGCTGCGCCGCCTAATTTTTAATGTCACCTTGACCCAAACTCAAGCCATCTGGGGAAAAGGAAACGCCCCCACCAGACTGACCCTTGCATAAGGCCGGACCATGTTTTCTTGATTGATGGTTGAGGGTGGAAAAGTCCAGTTCATTGTGGGTACTATTCCCCCTGGGCTGGTGGTCCTGGGTTCTGTTAGAAAGCAGGCTGAGGAAGCCATGAGGAGCAAGTCAGTAAGCAGCATCCCCCACCGCCATGGCCTCTGCATTAGCTCCAGCCTCCAGGTTCCTACCCTGACTTGTCTCAGAGCTGAGCAGTGATGTTCACTGTCAGCTGAAATGAACGACCCCGCCTCCCCCACCTCCGCTCCCAGCTGTTTACAGTCCCAGTGTTTCATCACAGCCGTAGGAACTCTAAGACAAAGACAGTTTAAACACATCGGTGGAACATTCAGTGGCACCTACAGCGCAGCAGAGGGATCCCAGCTCCAGGCTTCAGATACTATCTGATGACTCAGCGTTTTGGTGGACGGGCTTAGGGTTGGGTCAAGTTTTAATGCATTCCAACGGTTTTTTATCTGTAGTTAAGATGCTACAACTTGCTAGGAGCAAGGCGTTAGGTGACGTGCAGGTGAGACAAAGAGTAACTGGTAGGCTAGTGATTGAGCAAGATACTTTGTAATTAGGCCCTGGTTCTGCAGCATTCCGATCTCTCCACAGTCATTGATGTTGACGTATTAATCAGTCAGCCAGCCTTTACAGCCAACTTTTTTTCAGTAATTCTCATTCATAGCACTCAACTCTGTTTTCAGTGTACACACAGGACCCACCTCAGAGTAGTACCTCCTTCAGTATTGCTACTGTGCTTGCGTGCGTGTGTAAGACATGGTGTGTGTGTGTGTATGGCGTATAAGACATGGTGTGTGTATATATAAGACATGGTGTGTGTGTGTGTATAAGGCATCGTGTGTGTGTGTATAAGGCATGGTGTGTGTGTAAGACATGGTGTATGTGTGTGCACATAAGACATGGTGTGTGTATATTTGTGTAGTGTATGAGAAATGGTGTGTGTGTATGTGAAAGGCATGCTGTGTGTATGTATAAGACATGGTGTGTATGTGTGTGTGTGTGTAAAGCATGGTATGTGTGCATAAGACATGGTGTGTGTGTATAAGACATGGTGGGTGTGTGTATAAGACATGGTGGGTGTGTGTATAAGACATGGTGTGTGTGTGAAAAACATGGTGTGTGTATAAGACATGGTATGTATGTATGTGTAAAACATGGTGTGTGTGTGTGTGTGTATAAGACATTGTATGTATGTGTGTGATGTATAAGACATGGTGTGTGTGCATAAGACATGGTGTGTGTGTATGTGTGTGATGTATAAGACATGGTGTGTGTGTGTATGTAAGACATGGTGTGTGTGTATGTGTGTGGTGTATAAGACATGGTGTGTGTGTGTAAGACATGGTGTGTGTGTATGTGTGTGGTGTATAAGACATGGTGTGTGTGTGTAAGACATGGTGTGTGTGTGTGTGTGTGTGTGTGGTGTATAAGACATGGTGTGTGTGCCTGTGTGTGACTAAGACATGGCGTGTGTGTGTGTGCGTGAGTGTGTGCGTGCGTGCGTGTGTTGAGATATGGTCTCTCTGTTGTGCTCAGGCCAGCTGTGTAAGTGGCTGGAAACACAGGTGCACAACACGGTACCTGATGACATATTTTGAACTACCGAAGTGATGAGTGAAGTCTCGGAGCACACGCGCTACAGTCTTCTGCAGCATTGCTGCTCCATAGAGCGGAGACAGGGATTGTTTCTGGAGGTCACGGACATCTGTTTCATCTATCTCTAGCCATTCTTTAGCTGCTAACAGTTCTTTATGTTGTTCAAATTTGGACACCCCTTGTCTTCCTCTACACGAACCGAGATGCCCGTGGGGTGGGGCTGTCAGCTAGAAACATCCTCCGATTTCAGTTCTATCTGGAGAGTCCTTAAAAATTCTTTGGTGCTTAATTAATAACTCATTAAGTCCAGTTAGTGCTGAACATACGAATGCTAGCGGGTGTGAGGACATCCACTGAGACACAGGGGCTACCAACAGCCACAGCCCAGAGGAAGCTGACCCTCCCTTTCCAGGAGCCATCAACTGCCGGGAACTCCTCGGCCGAGGGTGGGGCTCTGTGCAGATAACCAGAGCCGCTGTGAGCTGTGAGTGCAATGGTCCTATCGCGTCCAGAAGACAGGACTTCACAGCTCTCATTCTCTGCATCCCCAGGCTCTGCATTCTTTCCTCTCCTCTCCCCAACGTTCTCTGCCTTGGGTGGGGTCTAGAATCCAAAGGGAGAAGCCATTCTTCAGCTACAGTGGTTTAAGTGTAAGCTCGCTGATGACCAATAATTAAGCTCTTTAAACTGAACAAAGAAAGGGAACCATCAAAAGCTTGAGTTTTGGGAGCCGCCTCGTGAATCTACATAAAGTCCTATTTATCTCCATCTCTGACACTCCTGCTTTCGAGACCATCTGTCTCCCCTATCTAATCTGAGGCATTTGACCCCTAAACACATCCAGTAATTTTTTATTGAGAAGCGAGCATTATTCACTCCCCAGAAGAAACCATGAGATTGAAGCCTGTTTTTTTTTTCTTTCCTCCCCTATGATCCATTTCTGTTTTGTTTTCTTGTACTCAGTCATAGACAGACACTTGGGCCTCTGATGGAGTACGAAAGTGAAACACAGACTTCACTTTCAGCTCCCGTTAGACGAATCAGTGGGAGCCTCTGCAGGGGTGGGGGGTCTAAGAAGGAAGACTGCTCTGCTTTAGATATTAGGCAGTCAGTTCAGACTCACAATCATAAGGCCCTTCCATAGGGAAAAAAAGATCAGATAATTAACCAAAATCTTCTTTTATTATCTTAAAACCGTGTGCGTATTTCCAGTCTTCTCCTGGATAGTCCCCTGCATCACACCTTCTTATGTCATCAAAGCAGATGCCTGCTTCTTAAAAAGAAGAATGGTGGCCACCACTCTGGCTGGTTGACCACACTCCAGTGAATGGTTCTATCACCGTGAGTGTGTGGGCAGCACAAATTGGACTTCGTGGCTTATTGTTTTTAAAAAAGAAGACACACATGTGGGGGTGGAGGTGGATCTTGGAGGAGTGGAGGTAGATCTGATGAGCATACATTGTATGAAATTCTCAAAGAATTAATAAAAATATAATATTAAAAGTAACTTAACAGGAACTGATCTCATTAAAAACAAAACAAACAAAATGATAGCCGTTGAGGTCAAGATTCCCATAAAACAGGCGTTAGAGTGTAGGTGGAATCCAGGGAGGACATTCCTTCTTGAACTACTAGAATGGATAGGTGAATTTGTGAATCAGGAACTGTGGTAGTTTGAATGGAAAATGTCTGCCATAAGCTCAGACATTTGAACACTTGGTCCCCAGTTGTTGGTGCTGTGTGGGGAAGCTCAGGAGGCATGGCCTTGCTGGAGGAAGTACATCACTGGGGGTGGGCTTTGAGGGTTTAAAACCTCACCCCACTGCTGTTCACTCTCTCTGTTTCTGGATCTCTGAGCTTCCTGCTCTTACCCCAGGCCTGCTGCCTGCTGCCTTGCCTCCCTACCACGAAAAGCTCTTATCCCTTTGGAACTATAAGTAACAATAACCTGTTTATCCCATAAGTCACTTTTGGTTGTTTGGCATTTATTACACCAACAGAAAAGTAATGCATGCAGGACCTTCGGTAGGAAGGGGATTCACGAACACAAACCTTTTCTCTTTGTGATGCCACCTTCACTTGGTAGGAGTAAGCTTTCACTTGTCTGTTCTGGAGGGATAGATGGAGGGCCCAGGCAGATGGTCCCACCTTCTTGATCATTCCTCTTGAATGAGGCAGAAAGTAAACAGGGCATCCACAAGTGACAGAAGCAAGATGACACAGACTCTAAGCTGAGCCACGTGCTCCTCGATGAAAACAGTGTTTTACGAAGCTTATGGAGCAGAGTCCAGCAAACTTCAGCGCACGGACTGAGCTCAATTGTCACCTGTTTGTGCGGCTTGCAAGCGAAGGTTGGTGTTCAAATGTTTAAATAGTTACATTTCAGATGGTTGTATAGGGAGCTAAATTTTGTAAACGCACTCTTTAGGCACATACAGGAAAGGTGTGGGGTCTGTAAGAGGGCTCAGCAGGTAAAGGTGTGTCAATACAGCCTAATGGCCTGCATCATGTACAGGCAGAAGGAGGAAACGACTCCGTGACGTCCTTTGACTTCCACATGTACACCGTGACTAGAGCGCCCTGCCCCATCATGCACACACACACACACACACACACACACACACACACACACACTAAATAAGTAAATAAATAAATAAAACAAAAGCTGTGATGGGCTGAGAAACACCCCTCCCATGTTTTTACAGAAGAATCTTTGGAATCTCTCCACCATTTAAACCATGTGGTGTCTTTTCCAGTAAGACTCTTGATCTCCTGCCTCTTGTATTAAGGCAATTTTTCCTGCAACCAATCAAGACCTCATCTGCTCATTACCTTTTCTGCAATTTGCATGCAGCGGTCTCCTTGACAACAGGCACCTTTAGTGGAGGCGTGAAATTCAGGAAATTGAAATAGGGAGGTGATCTTGGGTTACATTGGTGACTGTAGTACAAACCCAAGAATGCTTATAAGAAGGATCGGGGTCAGAAAAGGTCGTGTGTGACAGCGTAAGCAAAGGTTGGATTGATGCAGTCATGGGCCAAGGGATGCAGTCACGAGCCAAGGAATGCGGGCAACAGTAGAAGGCTGGGAAAGGAATCCTTTAGTGTCTCGAGAGAAAATGGAGCCGGGGGAATCCCTTTTTTAGGCTCTAAGACTCTTTCCAAACTGTAAGTAAGAATTTCTTTTAAGCCCTAAATCTATAGTAATTTGTTGCAGCAACAATGTGAGGCCAACACTTTCACCCAGCGTACTGCTTCTAGGACTGGAGATGAATTGGAAAACTGACTTCTCCTCTCCCATAGCACAGGGATTGCATATAGACAAACTGATTAGGAGACAACTCAGACTGTAGCAGGTATTCCTAACCGCAGAAGGGTGTCTGAGAGAGGCCTTAGAAAAGATACCCATGGGAGTGGAAGGTAGCTGGTTGGTAGACCATTTGCCTAGCGTGCATGAAACCTTGAGTTCAAACCCTAGCACCACATAAACCAGGCAGTAGGAGGGGGAAGAAGGATCATAAGTTCAAGGACTCTTTTGACTGCTTGGTGATTTTAAGGCTAGCCTGGGCTACAAAAGGCCCTTTTAGAGACAGAGGTGTGGGTGGGGGTGGTGGAGAAGTAGGTAATACAAATGTCTTTGTTACTGTTCTGTTGCTGGGAAGAGAGACTATAAACAAAGAAACTTATAAAGGAAAAATTTAATTGGGTGCTTGATTGCAATTTTAGAGAGTGAATCTATGACCATCATGGTGGGGAGGTAGATATGGCACAGGAGAAGTAGCGGCAATTTTCTAGCTTATCTACAAACTGGAGGCCGAGAAAGCTAACTGGGACAAGGCCACCCTTTATTCTTTCTTTCTAAACTTTCTTTTTCTTTTTCTTTATTCTTTGTGTCTTTCACGTCATGCATCTCTATTCCATTCATTTCCCTGTCCCTTCATGTGTGCCCTCTGCCCTTGCAACCTTCGCCTAAAAATAAAATTAAATTAGGAGAACAAAAGAAAAAACACAGGAAAATCAATCTCATCGTGGAAGCTGCAGTGTGACGTAATGAGTGTCACAGTAAACCTTTTTATCCATATATCTTCCCTTGCAAGCTCAAGGCCTCTGGTTTCTGCTACACTATTGATGCTGGACCCTCACTGGAGCTCCTCTTGGATATCCTGTTGTTACCCTGTGTTGTGGGGATCCTGAAGCTTTGGGTCTGCAGGACCAGTCCCTTCACGTGCTCCAGCAGATCATAGATGGGGCGGATGTTAGGACGGACCAACTCATAACTCTGGTTCTGGGCCTGGGTATTTGCAGGGTTGGTCAGCCCACCATCTCTCCCTTGTCCTCACCACTATGGTGAGCTCTCCAGCCTTGCCCCGGCTAGTTCATCGCTTGCAGTGATGAGCAGGGGGCGGGGCCAGTTCTTCGGCTTCCTGGGGCTGGATTCTCACACACCTACACCACCTGGGCCAGCTCTACTGCCCAGGTGAGGTGCAGGACCCACTCTCCCGAATGCTACAACTGGCAAGGGGGAGAGTCAGCTCCCTTGGCTGCCACAGGTGGCAGGGGTAAGGGGAGGACGGCATCTTTCCCTCATCCTCCCCATCACATGGCAGATGAGGGGGATGCGGCCGGGTATCCCACTCATGCCAGTTCACCTGCACAGCCTCCACAACAGGATCAGCTCCACTGTGCTGCCCAGATGGGAAGCAGGGCCCACTTTCCTGGGTGCTGCAGCTGGTAAGGGGGAGGGTCACTCCCTTGTCTATCTTAGGTGGCAAGGGGCATGGCGAGGGGCAAAGGGTAAGGGGGAAGCTTTCCCCTACCCGTGTCTCTGCAGGACAGGCGAGTAGTGCTCACAGCTTCGAGGCTGGCTCACGCAGGCCTCCACTAACAGGGTTGGCTCTGCTGTGCTGCCCAGCGAGGTGCAGGACCAGGTCTCCTGAGTGCCGCAACTGGAGAGAAGCATGGACAGCTCTCCTGCTTTCATGACCTCAGCTCTTCCTCCTGCCTCAGGCAAGGGGGCATCTGTCCCCCAACCATGCCACAACATGGGAGGTGTGAGACAGAAGGCTACATCTTTTAATCTTTCCCAAACAGTTCCACCAACTGGGGACCAAACATTGGAATAAATGAGCCCACAGAGGGCATGCTCCTTCAGAGCACTGTAAGAAGAAGCATGTAAGAAAAGCATGTGAGAAACCAGACACATAGTAAGAGTGTGACTGTCAGGGCTAGAGGGATGGCTCAGCGCTTAGGAGCCCTGGCTGGCTGTTCCTCCAGAGGACCCGACCTCATGTCCTAGCACCTGTCTCAGGCAACACACAACTGTCTGCAACTCCAGCTCCAGGAGATCCAACACCTTCTCCTGACTTTCACAGGCACCTGAACTCAAGTGCACAGACCCCTGCCCCGTGCATACGCATAATTGAAAAGAAATACATCTTTGAAAAAGTGTAGCCGAAAGCCAAAGGCAGATAGGAGACTGGAGGACTTGGGAGTCACAGTTGCCTTAGCGAGCCTCATGTCCCCAAAGGCTTCCTCCTGGATATCTAGTTGAAGCCTCATAGCATCTTCATTGACAGACAAAGAGAAGCAGAGGGCACTTAAAGTTCTAACTGTGTGCTTGTACGGCAGCCATATGAAGTCACGAACTACGTGACTTCCACTCCAGTGAGAGTCATTAACTTCTGCTCCTTAAGTTCAGATGAATTTTTCCTCCCTCCAACCATGACTCCATCTGCTCATTGTATTTTCTGAAATTTGCACATACAGGTATCCTTGGCAACCCCAATGATTTGCCACAAATACAGCATTTGGAATTCAAAATCACGTCCTCATTCCTAAAATTATTCGTTGTACAGCATAGTATCTTTTGTCACAATGTTTCTCAAATTATGTTCTGGAGGTCACCAGCTACTGTCACCTTGCCTGCCCTCTCCCCCAAATAATTTAAAATAAGTATGTGACATAGATCAAAACTGAAAATTGAATTGAATTTCTATTTCTTATGTCTCTTAGAAGAGAGTCCAATGCAGAGTTCCAAAGGTTTTCATAGAAGGTTAGGTCCATAATAATACAAATCTTCAAATTATTTATGAATAGACACACACACACACACACACACACACACACACACACACACACAATCCTGTGAGGGGTAGATGAAATTGGTGTATTGTTGAGGTGAGCATGGCTATGTCAAGGACCCTGATACCTTAGACCCACAGGAAAGCAAGGCCTTCCCCAGTCAGGTTTAGAGGAAGGGCAAGGGCTTTCCCTGGCTGGAGGACAGATGTTGACAGTGTATAGAAACTGCCAGCTTCAGCTTGCTCCTCCCAACACCCTACTGAGACCTCCTATCCAGGTTGGCTAGTCCTCCCCCTTCTCCTATTTGTGCTGTATATGACAAATGATGCTATATATAACACATGTGCTAAATTTCTAGGATCCTGTTGGTACATCTCCATCAGAGAGCATGGTCTGCTTGGTTCCAGCTGCTCTGCGCATATGTCCATCAGTTCTTCAGTCTCCCCTGTCCCAGTCAGATCAATACTAAAGCCATGCAGCAAAAATCCAAAGCTACTCTTAGAAGTTGTCTCCAAACCTTTGAGCAGTCTCTCTCAGGTGTTCATGTGTGTGCACAGGTATGTTGATGTTTATGCACACATATGTGTGGATGTCAGAGACTGGCATTACCTGTCTACTTATCCATCTTATTTTATTGATTGATTTTAAATGCATTATTATTTTTAAGAAGATGTTTTTTAATGGTCCTGGGGCTCACAGATTCAGCACAGGTCACCACCTGGGCAGCAGACCCTAGGGATCCGCCTGCCTTCATTTTCCCTGGGTTACAGACGCACGCCATTGTGCCTTGATTTTTTGCACGGATGCAGAAGATGGAGTTCAGATTCTCATGCTTGTGGCAGCAAGCACTCCATCCACTGAGTCATTGCCCCAGCCTTCTTGACTAGTTTTTGAAACTGTGAATTAAGTTACATGTGGGTCCGATGGCCTTCAATGCCCTTTTCCCTGGGATGTCTGCAGTCCCCGTCACCAACTCCTTCTAGGTGACAAGGACTGTATGTAGTCCTGACTTCTTCAGGGACCAGGAAGGAAGCCGGCATTACTGAAGGCTTCCTTGGCATCTATGATGTTGGTTTCGATCCCCTTCCCTGTCTATAAAAGTCTGAAGAGTAACAGGGTTCCTGGTACATCCTGGCTAAAGAGGAAGCTGACTCTCAAGACTCCGTCTCATCGTTTTGCAAATGAAAAGGCCGATGATTTATTAGCTAAACTGCCCTCTTCCTTCACAAGCAGTGCCCAAACACCATGTGATAACATCTTGACTGTCTCCTCCATTACAGTCTTGTTTTGATGAACCTGGTCAATCAGGATTCATATCACGAAGCCACGCCTGTTGGTTCCCATCACCCGTGAGGAGATAGTGATAGTGGCTGCTGCCATCTTGTGACGTGGGACTCTGAAGCTCATTGCAAGCACATGTAATTCAGTTCCCAAAGCTCGAACACTGCTCAGGAGTTTTGGGAGAACCTTCCAAAGTAGCTTTGAATCTGAGTCTTTTATGTAGATTGTTCACGTCAAATGCTATTTTGGTAGAAGTTGCGGTGGAGACTTGCAGGCAGTTCTGGCGGTGCTGCTATTGCTGTGTGCATCTGTCACTTTTCAGTGGCTGTGATAAAACACCATGACCAAGGCGACTTAGAGAAGCAAGTGTTTATTTTGGGCTTATGACTTCAGAGGACCAGGGTCCATAATGGTGGGGACAGCAGGCAGCAGATCTGGGAGCTGAAGTTGGGAGCTAAGGCTCACATCTCAAACTGAAAGCACCACACGGAACAAACAAACTCAAACTTGAAATGGTATGAGTCTTTTGAAACCTCAAAGCCCACCTCCAGTGACACCCTTCCTCAACAAGACCACACCTAAGCCTCCCAAAATGGTGTCAGCAAATAGAGACCGAATTTTCAAATGCCCCTTATAGGAGCACCTGAATAGAACCAACACGCTGAGGGAGGTACGGAGCCTGAACACACTCCTTTGAGCTGTTCTTTGGAAGGCTGGTTGGAATCACTAGTGAGAGAAACGTCTTCTGTGGTGGAAATAAACCGAGAAGAGAACTTAGAGTTCTACTTGAAGATTATGTTATTTAATTTGAGAAAAAAATGAAAGTGTTGAATGGTTATAAAGAATTCACATTTTAATATTCCTGAAATCCCTTGGCCTCGATTCTGGAATTTTTGCTGGCATCACTTCAACCATTATTTACTGAGCGTTCCCTGCATCAAGACGTCAAGAGGAGATAAGAATGTCTTCAATCACCCCTTTGCCGAGTATGGTATGGTAATTGTGAGATTGACAGATTGGCGGGATTAGAGCTTCTGAGTCTGGAAAGAAAGCTAGCAGCTTGCAAAGATGGCCAGGGAGCCACTTCTAGTCCCCCGGCATATTAATTCTTAGGAAAACAAACTCTGAGACGCAAGCAAATGCACATGCGTTAGCCTTTGTTAAAGTGAAGCTACTCCCGCAGAGCGCAGAGCTGAAGACCAGCATTCTCAGTCACCCGCTGCCTGTCTAGAAGGGCGCGCTTACTGATGACGCCCTCCTGTTTCTGGCATTTGAGGCCGTATCTTGTTTATTTAAGTCCTCTATAATAAATAATACATTTATATTATCATAAACGTAAATAATATATTCAAATTAAAGGAGGACCCTCATATGTGTGCTTGTGTGTGTGTATGTGTGTGCAGGTGCATATGTGTGCACGTATATGTGAACACAGTCAGCTATCATTCTTGCGGGCTTTCCACGCTGCATTAAAAAACATAGTTATTTGTTTATTTATTTGTGTGTTGCTCCTGAGTGTATGTATGTGTACCGTGTGTGTGTAGGGCCCCCAGAGGGCAGAAGAGGGCGTCAGATAGCCTGAAGCTGGAGTTACAAATGGTTGTGAGCTGTCTGATGTGGGAGCTGGGAACCAAACTTAGGTCCTCTGGAATAGCTACAAATGCTTTTAATAGCTGAGCCATCGTCCCTTTAGTCTGTCCTTGGACTTTTTGAATTAGGGTCTCTCATTGGCTTGGACCTAGCTATGTAAGCTGATCTAGCTGGCCACTCGGCCCCAGGAATTTTCCTGTCTTCACTTTCCCAGAGTTGGGATTACCAGTGCACACCACCACACTCGGATTTTAATACGTGGGCTCTGGGGGAATCAAACTTGGGTCCTCATGCTTTTATGGCAGGCACTTTATTGACCAAGCCATCTCCCCAGTCTCCAAGGGACTCTTAAAGAACAGGTATCTACCATTCTAGGGCAGCAAAAGAAAAAAAAAAGGCTGTGTGATGCTGGATTTCAGTTCATTTAAAAAGAAAATAATAACAATCCTCTTATGAAATATCCAAAAGGTTCTGGAGTTGGGCCCGGAGAAGGATGAGGACACTGAGAGAGGTGAAGAGGATGAGCCTCGGCTGGAGGCAACGGAGGAAAAACTTCGGAGCTGGAGAGAACTGGGAACAGTGAGTAGCTCCCTCTGGTTAGAAGCAGAGCACTGTGAACAAACCTGGAATGCCGCTTTGAGTGCTTCCAAGAACCTTACAAACCCAGAGAACAGGCTGGTAAGGAAGGCCATTTGTCCTCCTGTGCGGTAGCTCGGAGGTTCAGGTACTGGTTGGTAAGGATGGCCATTTGTCCTCCATGTGGTAGCTTGGAGGTTCATGCGCTCGTTTCTTTTCTCATTGCTATGATCCAATAGCTTTGAGAAACAGTTTAACAGAGGAGGGGTGCACTTTGGCTCGGCCTTCAGAGGCTTTGTGCTTAGGCAGGAGAGGCATGGTGAGTTTCATAGCAGCAGATACATGAGACTTGGGCTTTTGCCATTTCCACAGCAGAGAAAAACCAGCCAGTCCCCAGTCTGGAGCAGGGCTAGGACACAACCGTCAAGGCAGGCCCCTGACATCCTGCAGGAGCCAGCTAGACCTCCTCTGCCCCCAAAGGTCTCACAGCCTCCAAAAATAGCACCGCCAGCTGGAAGCAAGTGTTCAAACCCGAGTCTGTGGCGGGCACACACACAGAGATGCTGGCACAGTGTCTCAAGAAAGAGTCCACCTGGATTGGGAAGACTGACATCTGGAAGGAAGGGTTTAGTCAGAAGACGTTACCAATAGAGTTGGTTCAAGATGGTTAGTAACTTTAAATGCTGACAAGAGACAAGAAGGAAAAGGAGACCCTGGAGGGTGACGTTTGAATTACTTACATTGTGGTACCCTTAAATTCAGTGGTAAATAGAGATACTGACATCTACACAAGCCTCTCCTCTCTCTCTTCCTTTCCTCAGAGGTTATATTTGGAACTAAATAGTGAGACCACCCACAGAGTAGAAGGCTTGTATGTGTGCGTGTGTACGTATGTGTGTCCTTAATGGAGAAGCTGTTTAAAAGAAACAACCGTGATCTTGAGAGGGTTTGAACAATAAATCATAACAATGTAGTGACAGTAATCTAAGATTCAAAGGGCTTGGGAGACACAACTGTCAAACAGTTGGGTGATGGCGCCTCAGCTCTGAGTGAGCAAGCCCACCACACAGCTCTGAGTGAGCAAGTCTACCACACAGCAGGATCGCCAGGTTATTGCATAAACATGGTGGGGGTACAAGGACCCCGGAACTGAACTCCACTTAAGCCGCCTCTCCTCCCCTGTGAATCCTTGACTTTCCTGGAGAATCCGTGGTAAAAAGACAACACTAATTCCACTCAGACAGAAGAGGCACTTCTGTGGCAATGACCTGGGAGACGGGAAACATGAGCGTTAGGGAGCCGCTGTGGACGCAAAGCCTTGGGCAGCCTGGCAGAGGTGCTGTGAAGGGAATGGAGAAAGTTCGCGGCCGTGTTAGTGTCTGTAGTGAGACAACAATATAGGATCAGGGAGGCTGGGGCAATGTGGTGCAAACAGGGATCCTCTGCCAATGCCACAGCAGCTCCGGGAGAAAACACATTCATCTTACCACATGGTGTGTGTGTGTGTGTGTGTGTGTGTGTGTGTGCATATTTGAGTGTGAGAGCACATGTGTGTGTATAGGTGTGCATGAATGTGTATGCATGCACATGAGGAGGCCAGAGGTCAAACTTGGGTGTGGTTCCTTAGGAGTTGTCCATCTTGCTGTTTAAAACAGGATCTCTTATGGATTCGGGGCTTGACCATCCCAGTAGGCTGACTGGCCAATGAATTCCTGGATTCTGCCTCCCTAGAGCTAGAATTGCAAGCAGGTACCACACCATACCTGGCTGGTTTTTGTTTTTGTTTAATTTTATGTGTATGAGCCTTTTGTCTGCATATATGACTGTGTACTATGTATGTGCCTGGTGCCCACAGAGACCAGAAGATGCTGTTGAAGCCTCTGGAACTGGACTTAAAGACAGTTGTGAGCCACCATGGCAGTGCTGGGAATTGGACACAGATACTCTGGAAGAGCAGCCAGCATTCTTGATCTGAGCTATATTTCCTGATCCCTGTCTTTTAAATTTTGGGTTCTGGGGGTTCTCATGCTTATTCAGGAAGTAGTTTGTCAACTGAGTCTCATCTTCAGTCCTGAAGGCCACACTTCATATATGAAGAAATCTTACCCTAAAGTTATGACGCCTCCCAAGAACAAAAGTAACCAGATGCAGCTGTCTAAATAAAAATAATTATCTATCTATCTATCTATCTATCTATCTATCTATCTATCTATCTATTTTTAAACAAGACAGAGCAAGATACAAATTGCTTCAATGTTTAGGAAAATTTCATTATTGTAGTTCTGAATTTCTTAGTAGCCTTGTGGGGGAAAGGAGGGAAAATTTGATAATCAGGTAGTTAAACAAAAGAAAGAAAAGTAGGGCATGGTGACTCACACGTGACAATTCCAGTCCTTGGGAGGGTGAAGCAAGAGGATTACCAAGAGTTCAAGGCCAACCTGAACTGAATAATGAGACCTGGTTACAGAAGAACAATATCAAAATGAGTTTAGACCTTCTTTAAATTCAGAATAAAGAGTTGAATCTGCTTGTAAGAAAAACACATGTTTAAAGGGAGGGTTTGAGCGTGTGGTGGGCAGAAGGGAAAGCTGAGCGGTGGCATCCAGGTCACACAGCTCTATGACTTGTGTCTCTTCTTCCTCCTAAAACTAGCCCATCACATGCCATTCTCTGGCCTGGCTACTGGCTTTGTGAATGTACTTTTTGCTGTTATTTGCATGTGCATGTATGTGTCCACATGTGAATGAGTGTGTGCTTGTGCTTGGACCCACATGCTCATGAGAATATGAATGCAGGGGCATATGTATAAAGGTTAGAGGATAATCTCAGGTGTGGTCCACTTGGATGTTTGAAGCAGGGTCTCATTGGCCCGGAGATTATTTCATGGGCCAGGCTAGCTGGCCGTAAGCACCAGCAATCTGCCTGTCTCTGCCTCTCCCACATTGGAATTATAAGCACACAGCAACATGCTTGCTTTCTTTCTCTCTCTCTCTCTCTCTCTCTCTCTCTCTCTCTCTCTCTCTCTCTCTCTTTCTTTCCATGGGTGCTAGGGGTCAAACTTGGATCCTCATGTTCCCATGACAAGCGCTTTACTGACTGAACTCCAGTCAGTATTTCCCAGAATTTCTATGTGCTCTTCTGGATAAAGTCAACAGACCAGGACAGTTGTCCTGCTTAGTCTTCTGTCCTGGCTTCTCTGTGCTTCAAGTAGAACAGAGCGCTTGTCACACCGCTCTGCATTCCTTAGAGGGATAAAGGTGGAAGCAAGAAAGGTGGCCTCTGCCTGCCACTCAGTTTCCCTGTCATCCGAGAAATTATGTGGATCCTGCACACTGTGGGTGGGGCCAAGTGGGTTTCTTTCCATCATCAGCAGCTTCCTGGTCACAGCCACAAACCCTGCCGTTATTCCCACTGCACCTTCTCATTATACTCCTCACCCTTCATTACTGTAGTGCACACAGTGTGACTACCGCTCTGCTCCTGCCCTCCCCAGTCCCAGGCACCGGCAGCCACACCATGACGTCATTCATGCCTGCCTGGCTTGCTCTGGCATCTCCGGCACTAAGCCCCAGCGCCTGACAGAGAAGGAACACTCACCAAACATTTATGTAACAGGTATGTATTAATGCCGTTCCCAGGAGAGCAGCATGGGTCTAACGACTTGGGAGAGACAGGCCAACAATGGAACAAATGGTGACAGGAAATAAGGAACCATCAATTCAGAGGTGATAAAGAACATTCCAGGGGTGGCTGGTCCTCAAACCAGAATGCTTCTCAGAACTTTTGGGGAACTTGAGAAATAAGAGGGGTGCACAGGCAGGATCTCCCTTCTGTGGGCCAGTCTGCAGATAGAAGAAACTTGAAACTTCCCTCCAACATGCCCAGCCTTCGGGACTGCTGCTGGGGAAAGCTGGGAGGAATATTGATGAGAGGGGGTCTGGTTTCACGTTCAGGTTCAATGGGGTGACCTACAACGTTGTGCAACCGTTAAAGAAAGAATGGAACGGGACCAAACACAAACAGATGAGGCTGCTTCTTATTAATGGGAAAAGGTTGTGGCTGACTTTTGGCAAAAACTTCATTGCTCAGGAATTAGCTGCCACTGGGCTCTCACCCATTCTGGCCGCTGTGACCTAACATCTGCTAACCAGACTGACCGCCATGGAGAGGGTCAGGAAAGAGGTCCACTCTGAGGGAGGGGCCTGAGGACCACAACAGTTTCAGGTTCAGATCTTCTGCTTCCCCCCTCCCACCTACAGCAGTGCAGAGAAAGCCGAACAGTTTTTTGGGTGCTCATAATCTCTGTGACTTGAGGTGTGTGTGTGTGTGTGTGTGTGTGTGTGTGTGTGTATAAGTCATCTGCTGAAAGTCTCCTTATCCCACCCAACTTCACCCGCCCCCTCTCAGTTACCGGATGGTGTACGAATGTGGGAAAATAGGGAGCCCTGGAAATCAGTGGGGACCACTTTTCTCAGCCCCAGTCAGCTCTCTGTATGCCAGTACCTCTGCACTCCGTTTGTGTTCCCCAGGGTTCAGGATGAACTTGGACTACCCACGATTACCCATGTTCTCCCAATGCCTCGGATACCCGTTGATGATCTGGGTTCTCCTAACCTCTCAGTCCCTGCTTTCTTTCCTCTCTAGTTTTCAGACACTGTGGTTTGGATGTGTCTTTTCTCAAATCCATGTGTTGACAACGTGATGACATTCAGAGATAGCACCGCAGCGAGGTGATGAAGCCACATGGTCCTTTTTCCTCACTGGGATTAAGTCCCTGGCGAAGGAGGCTGCCTCCAGCGTTTGGCTGGCTACACACTCTTAAGAGGTTTGGGTTCGGAACTCAAAGGGGAATGCTGAGATAGACTATACTTTCAACAAGAAATTGATTAGCGGTACTATTCATGCTGTGGATAGCAGCCAGACAGTATAACCGGAGACTGCTCGTTCGTTTCCCGAACCGACCCAAATAATCACACAGAAACTATATTACAAGACAGAAGTATGACTGTGGTTCTGAAAAGCCTTCAGGCTGCTGTGGCAAGGTGAAGGTCCCTTAGAGGTCTCAGGGAAAGGGGAGGGGCTTCATGTAGTCAGTCTGTTTGGATTCCAGTGTGGGAGGGGGAGGGAAGGGAATGCTGGAAGGAATGTTTTACTCTGAGGATGGGAGGGTAAGGATACGTTTGGCTAAGGTGCACCCATTATATAGGTGGGGAATGTGCCTCCATCACCAGCCTCTTGCTAATGCCAGATGTCTGGCAACTTGAGCCTATAAACTTCCTTGGGGAAGGTAAGAAAAGTCTTCCTCACATACATAGACAGTTCTGGGCAAGGGGCTCGCTATTTCCTCTTCAGTAGCTTAATGCTGTATACACTTAGCAGAGCGACAACAGCCCTAGCTGAGGTGCTCTTGGCATGTGGTGACTGTTACCAGAGCGAGAGTCAGATTTCCTCACGGGAGGCTCCCCGTGCTCCAGCGGACGGCACCGCACGGTGCCTACACAGAGAGGCTACCGGTGCTCCAGCGGAGGGCACCGATGGTGCCCACACAGGGAGGCTACCCGTGCTGCAGTGGCCGGCGCTGCACGGTGCCCACACAGGGAGCACTAAGCGGACTCAGTGGGATCTCTGCTTCTTCGTTTGTTTTGTTTTGTGACACAGGGTCTCACTGTGTAGTCCTGGGTGTCCTGAAATTCACAACTCACTCGTAGACCAGGTTGACCGCAAACTCCCAGAGATCCACCTGCCTCTGCTTTAGGATTGCTGGCACGAAGGGTGTTTGACATGCACCCAGGCACTGGAGTAACTTAGAGAGTAGAAGGTGTTAAGTATTTTCTTAAGACGAGCCTCTCTGCCGACGCAAATGATCCCAATCAGACCAAATAAAAGATGCCTATGTTTAATGGAGTGCTGGAGAGGGGAAGAGAGAGAGAAGGGGAGACCACTCGAAACTAGGAGACCATGCGTTCATTCTCTGCGAGGCAGTTTAAATTGCCTGTGGGAGTGGTCCCGACCTTCCTTGGGAAGGGGTTACTGTTTGGTGGACTTTTTTGATCCTCCCTGGGGAGATATCACCATTTGGCAGGCTTTCTCAGAGGTGGAGTCTGGACTGAGGCAATTCCCAGGGAAGGGAGCTTATCCTAGGAGCTGGGGTAAAGCCCCCAGCCAAATAATCCAGACTTTTTTTTATAAAAGGGATGGTAGGGAGCGGAGGTGATGCTTTTGACTAAACATTCCAGATTTTTTTGGATAAAGGGATGCCAGTGAGCTGAGGTGAAGTCCCTCAACCAAACATTTTAGACTTCTTGAACAAATGGGCACCGGCTCAAGTCTGGCTGCTTCCTGTGGGCTTGAGGTAATGTGGGAGAGGGGAGAACTGGGAGTTTGTGGGCTCACGTTCAGCGAGAGGTGTGGCTGAAGTGGCATCTGGTTTACTGTCATCCTGCAGACCTCAGGCAGCTGTTTCTTGAGGGAGATGAGAACACAAATGGCTAAGAGAAAATATATTGTTATTATTGGCCCTATGAATGGGGTTAGTCGTGCGAAGGGTCATTAACTGCCAGAAAGAATGGGACAGAGACATGCCCTGGTTGTTCAGGTGAGGCTCGGGTGCATAAATGAGACAAAATAGCAGATTTTAGTTGGTAGGTGTCCTTGATCCAGGAGAGTTGGTACCAATGGTGAAGTTCCAGGAGCTGGTGTAGGTGTTGGCATTGTCTGGAGAGCACTTTGTAAGTTGGTCTTGGCCCAGACAGCAGGAGTGAATTGTAAAATATGCTTTAAAATGGGTGGGATTAAAATACACTCTGGATGGAGACTGCTATTTTTTTTTTATCAGACCTGATTTTTGATACAACAGCAGAACTTTTTTCCAGAACCTGTAGGTATCTGTAAGACAACTGGAACAGATTTTCATCTTGGTGTCATAACAAAAGGCTATTGCTTCAGGTTAAAAGGTATGAACATTTTAGAAAACAATGAAAGAAAATTGGAAACTCTGAACCTCTGAAGATACACCTGAAACCTGTTAGTCCTGGACTATGAAGTCTGTTAAAGAGGCACACCCCTTTGTATTTTAGCAGGAAATTTAACAAATGAAGTAACGAGCTACCAGTACCTTAAGTCATCAAAGGTCATTATACAGATCTGGGAAGGATAAATGAGCAGAAATGAGACAGCTTTTTTTTAGCTACGCAGGCAATCCCAAGTCTCTCCTTAGTCCTTGGAGAACACCAGCCTAGAAGCCGTACTTGCTATTAGCTGCTGAGTACAAGAGGCTAAAGATTTTCCTGTGGGGGGAAGATTTAGTCTACCTGTCTTGGCAGATTGACATCGATTCCCCAAGTGGAATCCAGAAATTTGAAGAGGTGGAAGTTTGCTTTTTGCTGTGCAGGTGGCTTTGCCATTCCCAAAGGCAAGCCTCGAGGTGGAAGGTCCTTTGCAACCATGTATCTTCTTGGAGGAGCTATAGGATGCTTCGGAAGCTGGCATGTCTCTGTGTTAGAAGCTCTTCTGTTAAGAGTCATACTCTCAGATCTGTAAAGGCATCTGAGAATTGGGTGCCATTATCCATTATATTTAAAGTAGACATATAAGCTAAATTTAGACATGTATTTTACCCAATTAGTTACAGTTACCAATGCTAGTAAATGTAAAAAGATTAAAAGGAATATTTTAATAAGTCAAAGAATACTGGCACCTGTGGGTACTCTTACCCAAGGTGGTGGTATGGTCAATATGGAGGTTACAAATGTGTTTGTATTTTTCCAGAGCTGTTGTAATCTGGAGTTATAAGTTTTATAGATCTTAAAACATGCACACATACACACAGAGAAATGAAACAAGCATAATGTGGAATTAAACACACATTCTTACAGAGACATAAAGCAAGCATACTGTGAAAACACACTCACATAAAACCAGCATACTGTGGCCACATTAATCTAACAGACAGACAAATAAAACAGTTTTAGGAACCTGTGTCAGCTGACCAACTTCAAAAATCCCCGTGTAGGTAGGTAGCAAAAGCCAGGGAAGCACAAAGGTGGTCCCATCAAGGACCAGATTAGCAGGTGCTGCAAGAGGGAGCAAAGACAAAGAAGGACATCTATTGAGTGGATGGGAAGAGGGATCCGGATCCAGATCCAGTGTAGAGAATAAACAGAGACAAACAGCTAGAGAAATAGGGAGATGCGGGAATGGGAGCGGGGGCGGGAGCATGCATCTAGAAACCAGGGGCTTTTGGAGCCTTGTTTGTTTATTTATTTGTTTGTTTGTTTCTGTTAGATGTTAGCCCCAATTTTAAAGGATTTTTATAAAAGGCAGCCCAAGGGGGTTTTGAGGATCCGGCTTCAAATCACAAGAACCCATTTAGAAGTCTATGCCAAATTTTGGGACTCAAGCCTGTTGCAGTGCACAGTGCATCCTCCGGGCCAGGGCTCTTGAGTCAAAAATGGGCGGGGTGGGGGGGTCGTGAGAGATGAGTGGCAGACACTGGCCCCTCAGTCTCACCTCAGAGAGGCCTGGCTCGTCACTTGAACTGGGCATCTGGCTCGTGCCAATCACAATCGTTTGTGACTACCATAGGAAATCTCGAAAATGGACAAAAATAAACTCAAATGGTACCCTGAACCCTAGAGGCACGTACTCAAAAAGGAGAACTCGCCAAGATGAAGCCCATCTTAGCCTGGTGGACAGTATGTGGAAGAAGGGCATTTTCCAACATGTGGTCCTGGGCCCATGGGAAGAACAGCGCCCCACCCCCACCCCGTGGAATAATATTGTCTTAAGACGAGCCTCTCTGCCGATGCAAATAATCCCAATCAGACCAAATCAGACCAAATAAAAGATGCCATGTTTAATGGAGTACTCCCAGGTGTCTCCCTGGGGAAACATGAAGAGGGGAAGAGAGAGAGAAAGGGAGACCACATGAAACTCAGAGACCACATGTTCATTCTCTTGGGGGGCAGTTTAAGTAGCCTGTGGGAGTGATCCCGACCTTCCCTGGGGAGGGGTTACTCTTTGGTGGACTTTTTTGACCCTCCCTGGGGATGGGTCACCATTTGGTGGGCTTTCTCAGAGGTGGAGTTTGGATTGAGGCAACTCCCAGGGGAGGGAGCTTGCGCAAAGAGCTGGGGTAAATCCCCAGCCAAACAATCTGGACTTTTTGTATAAAAAGGGTGTTAGGGAGCTGAGGTAATGCTTCCAACCAAACAGAACCTAATTTTTATGACACCACAGGCGTGCTATGGCAGAAACATAGTCACCTTTGTGTCTTTCCATGATGTCAGAATTGATTGAATAGCAGTAAATCCACAAGTTTACCTCCTTAGTTGGCTGTTGCCTCCAAGTACACCCGATTTCCCTACCACACTGGCCCTGGCAAACACAGGTGGTTATAGGATGGCTACAGAAGGGTCAAAGAGGAAGGAGAGCTCAAGGTGCTGGCCAGGGTGGAGGTCGAGGGGGAGCTGACTCAGAGACAAAGAGGATGCTGATGAACTCGCTAGGGTGGGGGTTTGCAGAGCCGCTGCCAGGGTCCAGGCACAGGTGATCTGAGGATCTGATTCTGCCATAGAGGTACCGAGCTTTAAAGGCACAGGGAATGGCCCTTTCAGATCAGCGGGACCAAGGGACTACAATTTGAATGGGCTGCACCAAGTAGGGGTGTCCAAGCTCAGTCAAGGAACAGTTAGAAGTTCTCCGTCAGTCCCTTGACTGAAGCAGCAGAGGACAGATGGGTTGTTGGTGGGGACCATGACCACAGCAGTGGGGTGCCTTCCTCTTTGTGGGGTTCAGGTGAGGATGTTGTACTCTGCTTGGGTCTAGTGGGTTCCAAGCATTAAGTGCTGTTACTTTCTGGTATCGTTTCAATGTGCCCATGTGCTCACAGTCCCTAATCTACTCCATATGTTTATAGGTGGTACCTTCTATTTTTACAAATAAGTTGTCCGTGCGTGCCCCACGGGTGGTGCTGGATAGGCAATGGTGTTCATGTGCACGAGGAGATGGCGTCCTTCTTTGCCAGCATTTGAACTCACAGTGGGACCAACGACTGGCTGGTAAAATGGCATCACCCAGGGCAAGGCACAGTCTGAAAGTCACTCACAGGACTTGGGATAACTCAGAGCAGGGCATGGCCAGCTCTCCCCAGTGGCCACAGCTCTACAGATTTAAATCAATAGCTTAGTGCTGTGACCAAGAATTTTGATCCTTTGATTCCCACCTCCCTGAGTGGTTTTGTGCATAGTCAGCTCTGTGAACTCAACCTTCAAGTTTTTTGCTTCATTAGCGCTATCTCTGAGAGGATTAATCGATGCAGATCTGTGTTATAACCAATAGGATTCCAGAAGAAAGGCAAAGTACCCAGAGGTCTTTGGTTTCCATATAAAGACCGGCTGCTCTCGTTGCTCTTTTCAAGTCCCCCTCATCTAAGACTCCAGGAATCTAATGAACCCTCTGGGTTTAGCAAATCCAGGGATTTGGTCCCCTTAGCTGCTCATCAGGCACAAGAGCAGAAGGTGTTGTAGGGCCGGGAGACTCAACTAGGGCAATTTTGAGAAGGTAGAGGGGAGCTGCTAACAATCATATCAGGGAATAGACACGCATTTAACTGTGCAGGCAAAGCAGGGTGTGTGTGGATCCCGCCGCTTCTCTCAAAGCGTTACCTTGCTTAAGGCAGCCCCTGAGCTGTTTGAATGCATTGATTATGACGGGATCTGTCCAACCTGTCCTCCCCTCACAGCCTTACAAAAGCTTTAGTTCATTCTAGTATTTGAATGTTGGTGACCTTATGTGTGATTCCATTTTCTTTTATAATCTGCTTTCTTACTCTCTGTGTGCATACCTACAATAATAATAATAATAATAATAATAATAATAATAATAATAATAATAATAATAATAATAATAAACCATACTGAAACGCACCAAACAATATGGAACAACGGCTCAATGGTTAAGAGTGCTTGAAGAGGCTCTGGGTTCAATTCTCAACTCCCAGGTTAGGCTACTCACAACTGTCTGTAACTCCAGAGACTCCAATGTGAGCCAAAACAAACCCATCACTTCTCACATTGCCCTTGTCTTGTGTCTTGTCACATCAATAAGAAAAGTAGCAAATCAGCGAGTCTGCCATGGGCTCACTGTGTCGGCTCACTCGCATTCCATCACACAAGCAAGACCTAGACGGTCCCAACCGGCTTTGAATCCTTCTGAAGAAAGGAGTGAGAGACTGGTCTGCTTTGTTTCTAACCTTGGTAAGGCCAAATACGGTAAGTTTTTTACCGGGTAAGACTTCCCCGGGGGAGTCTGTGCTAAGCAAGTCCTGTGACGGAAGGGTCGAGTGCCTGTCTCTGTGTGGTAGCTTCTGCCGACTGATCATGTTGCTCTGAGCATGAGGACATTCAGGATTCCAGGTTCTGCCCAGAACACCACTCAGAATGCTCTTTTTCAGCATAAATTCTGTGCTACCATCTCCCTGGCTGGAACTGCTTAGAGTGGAAAGCCTGGGTCCATCTGAAGGCCCCCTGCTCTTGGACAGGGCTCAGACCTTTTTCTACCCGGTAGGCAGTACGGACCTCAGTGAACTTTGTGGGGATTAACCTCTCTGTGCTGTGTCTGTCATTGCGGGTGTGCTCCAAGCCACTAATCATGACCTCAGGTGGCACAATTTCATATCTAACCTCTTTCATTTTATGTTTTTTTTTCTCCGTAAATTTGAGAACTCAGCGTAAAGAACAGAATAGTTTTCTTTATAAGCAAATGAAAGCTCGCCCTCTACTGGACATACTCGCAATTGCTGCTCACACTCCCGAAGGAAACTCAGCTTCCACATTCTAAAATTGAGGAAGGAAATAATCTTTATCTTTGTTTTTAAAAGACTTTATATTACAAGAAATCTTTTCCTAGGATGAGCTTTTTCCGAAGCTCCTCCACTTCCCTGCTTTCCTTTCTCCTTTACAGAGGTGTCTACTGAGTGTTGACATTCCGTTATGGCAACAGGTAGCAGACTATTCTCTGCTTTGTGGGTGCAGTGATGTTGGCATGGAGCGCTTTACTTGGTTCGCTAGTGGAGAAGTTTATTTTGTGGTTTGTTCAGGTTCTGCACAGCTTAAGCACAGTTGGTTTCCTACCGCAGCAGCATTGTCTTTTTAAAAGTTATTTTGTTTTTATTGTTTATTTATGTGTATGTGCGTGAATATGTCCATGTGAGAGTGTAATGTCCATAGAGGCCAAAAGAGGGCATCAGAGGTCTGGAGCTGGAGTTATAGGTGGTCATATCCCTTGGTATGGGTGCTGGAACAAGACTGCAGCGCTCTGAAAGAGCAGTGAATATTCTTAACGCCTGAGCCATCTCTCCAGATTCAGACTTTCTATAATTTTTTCAAATTTAATTTTAGTTTGTGTGTGTGTGTGTGTGTGTGTGTGTGTACTATGCATGTATGCATAGTGAACACACATGCAGAAGCCAGAAGGAGGATGGTAAATGTCTTCCTCTGTCACTGCTGCCTTATTGCCTCAAGGCAGGTTCTCCACTGGAACCTGGGGAAGGGTAGCTAGGGGAAGGACAGCCCAGCCCTTGGGCTGGACAAGTTTAGGGTAGGGGGCGGGTATGCCAGCCATACCCTGTAACAGGTAGAAACTGAGAGAAGCCCAGAGAACCTGACAGCCAGCAGCTGCTTTGATATGTTAATGGGCACCTTGGTTAGCCATTTGTATGGGGTTGAGACCTAACAGTTTGAACATGCCTATTAATTAATGATTGCAAGAATGTCTGACTTCCTCTCGAAGAAAACAGGTTTTTGGATTAGATGAAATCCTGCTGATACCAGAGAGTTTTATTATTGGGCAATAATATATATATATATATATAAAAAGGTAGCTTAGGATGGCCTTATTCTATGCCAAGTTGTTCTTTATGTGGGAGAAAATAGATCCTGGGGAGAAGTTCTAGGATAGGACCCTTCTGTGGGTCCTGGGAGTTGAGAGAGTCTTGGCAGCAGAGCAGGAAAGCCCTTCAACTAACAGCACACAAGCAGCAAAGTTTACGGGAAAGGTAAAAAGACTGGCCTTCAAAAGAAAAATCAAAAAAGAAAAAAAAAGAAAGAAAGGAAGGAAAAGAGGTTCCCTTTAAGCAAAACCGCGTAAAAGGACCCCGACAACTCATTCAACACGTGCAGAGGAAGAAGTCACTCTGGTCAAGCACAGGGCACAGTGCAAACAGGACATTACCCTTGTCTTTAAAGGCAAATATCAATACGGAGCAATGATTGCAGGTTGCAGAGCAAAAGTTGCAGGGTATTTTAGAAACCCTTAGAGGGCACCAATGTTATCCTGAATTCCTCTCACCCATCCTACAATGCTCTACAGGAATCCAGAAGTAGGTACTTTATTTTCGGTGGAAGAATGGGAGGGGCAGAGAAGATAACAAGAAAGACAACGTGTGAGATTTTTCTCCTGGGGAGATGTCAGGTAGGGAACCACGAAAGACCAAAAAGTGAGCTTATCAAAGTCAAACTTGGTGAACCAGTACATTTTATTGGGGGAATCTTAGAGTAGTGGGCATGACGCAAATCCACCTGCATTGCTGAAAGTCCACCCCAGCATAGAGAGCAACTCATAAAAGCTGTAACCTTGGAGTTGTAGGCAGCTCAACTGTCTCAGAGGCTCCTCTCAGAACTCAGCTTCCCAGCATCTTCCCCCACCCCCAGCAGTTGTTTCCCATCTGATCATTCTGGAGAGAGGTGGGCTGGTTAATGTTTTGTCAGCTCGACCCGAGCTAGAGACATCTAGGAAAAAGGAACTCAACTGAGGAATTGCCTCAGTGTGACCTGCAGACAAGACTGTGGTGCATTCTCTTGGTTAATTATTGGTGTAGGTGAGCCCAGCCCCCTGAGGATGGTGCCATCCCTGGGCAGGTCATTCTTGATGGTATAAGAGAGCAGACTGAGCAAGCCGTGGGGAGCAAGTCAGCAGTGTTCCTCCATGGCCCCTGCTCCATGTTCCTATCCTGAGTTCTTGCCTCGAGTTCCCGCCCCAACTTCCTTTTGTGACTGACTGTGATTGAGACTTGTCATTGAAATAAACCCTCCCCTCTTCAAGTTGCTTTGGTATTTTACTACCTCCATAGAAAGCAAGCGGTGACTGGGGGTCCTCAGGAATCTTACAAGTTTCAGTTTTTCCAGATAGGTAGAGTTTGTTTACTTTTGAGTCTCATAAACTTTCTCTCTCTGGCTGGTGGGAATGTATCTCTTCAGAAGAAATTCCTGTACACCAGCTCCAAGGCCAGCAGGCAGGATAGAGCCCAGTGTAGCCAGTCAAGGGAAAGTTTATTCCAGCTGAAGTCTACAGCAAAAGAGGAAGCTAGTTCTAGCTTAGATGGGACCCACTATCAGATAGCTCTGCAGGGCCTGATGAGCCCAGTGGAGGCATTTGCATGTTAGCGTAAGGCAAAGGGAGACCCTGGATTCTCAGGGGACTAACACACTCACATGTGTGTTTTAGAAAAGTCACTTCATGGTCAGAACAAGAATTGAATCAGAGTACTCTTGAAGCAGCTCCATTAGGAGCTGGTGGGAATGCAGGCATGCAGGCTGCTGAAGTTGAAGCGGTCCAGTGTGCTCAGAACTCAACAGTGCTGAAGAGTTCTCCTGAAATGAGAGTCTACAGTCCTCAGGGCTTGACTCTGTGCAGGGGCTGTGGGAGGAGAAGTCAGGGATGAGCTTCAGTGTGGGTGGAACTGTGCTTAGAGGGGCCCTAGTGCTGAGAGGGCGGCAGGCTTGGGCTGGGGAAGGGAGAGATGAAGATACTGTTGGATGTTAGCCTAGCTTCATTTTTGTAGTTTTAAGTGGGATTAACTAATAACCAGTCTGATCTTGAATTAGGAGAGCAATCTGCCCTAGAGACAGAGATTTGGAATATATAAGGAAGTCATTTATATTCAAACATTGGAGTTTTACCTCTACTGATTAGCTCATGCTTAAAAAATGCTGTCAGTGGAGTATGTGTGTGTGTGTGCGTGCGTGTGTTCTTCTGTGAGTGCATAGGTGGGAGTGTGTGTGCATGTATGAGTGCATACATGTGTTTGTTCATATACCTGTGTATGGAGGTGGGAGGATGATGTCACACGTCTTCCTCTCTGCCTAGAGCTCATCAACTGGCTATGCTGTCTGTCCAGTGAGATCCGGGGCTCTGTCTGTTTGTTTGCGCCCCTCCATTCCCCCAGCACTGAGGTCACAAGTGAGTGCCACCATGTTTGACAGCCTTTGTGGGTGCTGGGCTCTGGACTATTATCTTTATGCTTGTGTGACTTTATATTCTTTATACACTGAACCATCTCTTAGCCGCAGGCGTGTGTTTTAAGTGTTTGTTTCTCTAAAGCAGGGACAGAACCGAAAGCTTTAATAACAGCAAAACCAAAGCCTTGGGACCTATACCTCAGGTATATATTCTCTTTAGATGGCTTCTTTTCTCTTGTGGTTGTCTCACTCGATTTTTCAAAAGCAATTTGACTATAAATCATTCAACTTTCTTTTGGAAATCACACATTCTCAGCATTGAATATTTAGTAACAGAGTACATAAGGGAACAAGTAATGGATAAGGAATACATATTATTTCTTTGTGTACGGCTCACCCAGAGGGTGCCAGAGGCCAGGGACCAGGGGCCGGGGCATTCTATAAAACTACCCACAAAGCCAGTGTGAGTCTAGATGCTCATGGAAATGATGGAGACTATTGGTTTGCTAGCTGATTAATCAAGACTATATTAACAGAGGTTCTTCTTAAGCAAAATTTTATTTTTTTATTTATGTTTGTGTGTATAGGCGTGTGCAAGCTATACCATGGTATACACAGGAAAGCCATAGGACGACTCTCCGGAGCTGGTTACTTCTGTCATCCCGTGGAATCTGGGGGTGGCCTCTGCCACCTGAGCCACTTTGCTCTCCCAAAATCATTTCTATAGTAGAAATTTTATGACTACAAATTTAGCTTTCTTTGCAAATTCCTAATTCTGTTTACCAACATTAATCTTAAGATAAAACAAAACAAAATAACCTCCAAGACTATCAGAATTACTGTTTTGACTTTTTTTTTCAGTAAGGCACAAGAGAGTCCACTTAAAAGTGGAACCCCATATAAAAACGGGGTTCTTAGTCTCATGGAAAATCTTGGAGACTCAGAACAAATCTTCAAGTCAAAGAACCTCAAGCTTTCTTGTTTCTAAAGATTTTTGTCTGTTTTACTTTGTTATTTATCTACTGGATGTGTATGCAGGAGCCACAGCTTGTACATAGAGCTCAGGATGACTTTTGGGAGCTGGTTCTCTTCTTCCTCTCAGTGGGTTCTGGGCTTAGAACTCTGATTGTGAGACTTGGCAGCAAACACCTTGCCCCACTGAGCCAGTTCACTGGTCCTCAGAAGTTTGCAAACCTCTCCCAAACCTTGTGCACAGGTTATGCATAATCTTGAGATTGCTGGGTCTCTAAGTCTTGCCTTTGTGCCGGCTCAGCATCAATCACACCAATGTTCATTCATATTGTGAGCAGCTCTGCCTTCCAGGTGGCTCTGCCTGTCACAGTGGCTGACTATGTTTCACAGCAGAAAGGTGATTCACAGTCTGCTAAAAATTCCCCAGGTTCCTCATCCTGCCCCTCTTGTTTCCTTTTCACAAACAGTGTTCTAATCACATGCAAAACAAAGCAGATCGGTGTGCATAAGTCATTCTAGCACTTGGGAAGAAGGATGGAGGATCCTGGAGCTCACTGTCAGTCAGTCTAGTCAAACTGATGAGTTCTGGGTACAGTTGGAGATTCCGTCTCAACAATCACACGCACACACACACACACACACACACACACACACACACACACGCACACACACACACGTACATGTACACACAGACACTGACAAAGACACACACATCTGGACAGGGATATAGACACACACTCACATATATATACACATATAGAGACAGGACAATATGCAAGGCATTGCTCGGCTAAGTAAAATGCTTGTTCCAATGGGACCTCTCGCCTAATATCTTTGGTTTACTTGCTAGTAGAATGCTTTCTTTCCTCCTACAGTGACTTGCATCTCCTTTATATTCCTTTGGTTCCTTGACAGCTTTGTCCTACAAGGCACCCATGACACCAGATGGTAACTGTGAGTGGCATCCTGCCCTCTTTCATTTCCACACCTAACTAGTCACCATTCATAATATATTTTCTCTTCTAATTTGCCTTCTCATTGCTCCTTCAGCTTGGGGCTCCTTGTTTGTCTCCTTCCCTGGAGGTTCTGCTCACCTGTGTTCAGGTGTGTCCTCCCCCCATGTCATAGTGACGTTCTGAAAGGTGGATGTATGTGAGGGTTATCTATTTAACCTCCCCTAGTTGTTAATTTCCTAGTTGTTTTTTCTAACCTTGCTCCTGTTTGCCTCCTTTGGTACAATTCTAGACTCTTTCCCTTCCTTCAAGTCCATTGCATAGCTTAATTACCCCTTTGTATTATATGTGCCCCTTCAGTCTAGTTGAAGCCATGACAAACCCTTGCTTTCCCCTCAAGCCCCACATCTTTTCTCCTCCAAACACGGATGCTCCCTGTATCCATCCTTTCCTCGGTAGCGTTTCTTATCTTCAGTCTACCTCCCTTGGGTAGGTATTTGTCGGAGAACCTGCTTCCCTTGTTCGCTGTGCATTAGCTACTTTTCTTATCCCATCATGGTGGGGAGGCATGGCAGTGAGCATATCAGGCTGCTTACTCACATCTCCATGGACCCCCAAACAGAGGAGGAACAGTGGGGGCTCAGCTGGCTTTCTCTTTTTCCCTCTTTCCATTCTGTCTAGGACCCCAGCCCGTGGACTGTCACTTCCACACTCAATTAATCCTTCCTAGAAACACCCCCAAAGACAATCCCAAATGTGTGACCCCTGCTGCTCCTGGCACTTCTTAGCCCTGCCAGGTTGACAGTGAGGATTAGTACCAGCTCCTTCACCTCACTGCTGTTGCTTCACAGAAAGAAATGGAAGTTTATAATTATTATATAAATTAATAAACATAAACACTTCTTATGTATTTTCATCTCTTATCCCCTAAACTAGTGAGGAAAGTGCCTTCCTGAATATGGGACATAGTCCCAGAATTTGGTTTAAAGTAGTCTAAATCCCAATGAAGAATAGAATAGCTTTTTGGATGCCCCAGATGTTTAACACAGCTGGGAGAAAAGTACTCAGCCTCATTAGTTATTAGGGCAATGCAAATTAAAGCTGCAATAAGTATCATCTTACATCCGTCAAATGGTGTTTATCAAAGTACTGAAACACAGCAAGTAGTAGGAAGGCTATGAGAGGAAGGGAATATTTGTATCAATACAGTGTTGGTGGGCGTGCACATCAGGAGAACCTCTGCGGAAAACGGTATGAAGCCTCCTCCGAAAAACACAGAATAATCCCCTCTTAGGGGTAGATAGGCACATATTATATACATACTACAATCAATATATCCAATGTATTTGCACACCACAGAACAAGTGTGGTCACATACATGTAATGCGTTTACACGAAATAAATAAAAACACAATAAATGTTTTTAAAGATGATGTGCATATGTGTGTGGATTTATACACTTGTGAGTGCAGTGACCCTGGAGACCAAAAGAGGGCACAAGGTCCCCCAGAGATGGAACTAGAGGCACTTGTGGGCTGATGAGCATGGATGCTGGGAACTGAACTCTGGAAGAATAATATGTATTCTTGGCTGCTGAACCATCTTTTCAGCCATGCAAAATCAAAAAATAAAAGAGCTAATTTCTTTGTTTTAACTTTCAGCATAAAAAGACAGGTGGATGAGTGACTTGATCATCCTTTGACTTACACATGTGCTGAAACAACACATTATCACCTCAATATATCTAAATAGGAACTGTCGGAGGAAATTTTTTCTTTCTTTCTCTCTCTCTCTCTCTCTCTCTCTCTCTCTCTCTCTCTTTCTTTCTTTCTTTTTTTTGGTTTTTGAGACAGAGTTTCTCTGTAGCTTTTGGTACCTGTCCTGTAACTAGCTCGTGTAGACCAGGCTGGCCTCGAACTGACAGAGATCTGCCTGCCTCTGCCTCCCAAGTGCTGGGATTAAAGGCATGTGCCATCACTGTCCAGCTCAGAGAAAATTTTACATATACTTATTTCTCTCTCCACACACACATGCACACACAATACACACATACACACACGTTCATACATGCATACATATATGGGGTATGTCTGCTATGTAGCCCTGGCTGGCCTGATTGGAATTTGTTATAGTCTGTATACCAGGCTAGACTCAAACTCATGGAAATCTGCTTCTACCTCTTGAGTGCTGGGATTAAGATCATGTGCCACTGTACCTGGAAAGAAATTTTTAAAAAAGAAAGATGTAGAAGGAGCGATGGGCTGTGTTTCCACCCAGATCCCGGCTAGCTTAACCCTGAAATAATTATACGGAAACTGTATTCTTTTAAACACTGCTTGGCCCATTAGTTTTAGCCACTTATTGACTAACTTTCACATCTTGATTAACCTATTTTTAATAATCTGTGTAGCACCATGAGGTGGTGGCTTACCAGGAAGAATCTTAACCTGTGTCCATCTTGGAGAGGAGAGCTATAGCATCTGCCTCACTACTGCGGGAGCTCCTTCCGCTCCTTCAGCCAATCACTGCTGAGTTACCAGCCCATTGGGGCATGGTCTCTCCCTCTTTTTTTTTGTTTTAAAGATTCCTGCACTTATAAAATTCCTCCCCCAACCCTTAACCGTATACTAATTATAACCAGCTCCTAAATGATGTCCCTAAACCCAAGGAAAAACTTTACTGGGAGAGGGTATGTCGTTCTCTAGAATTACTTCCAGCTGTCATGGGGGCGACGTTCTTTCTGGGGGAGGAATTTTATAAGTGCAGGAATCTTTAAAATAAAAAGAGGGAGAGACCATGCCCCAATGGGCTGGTAACTCAGCAGCGATTGGCTGAAGGAGCGGAAGGAGCTCCCACAGCATCCTCACTGCCTTCTTCCTCCCAGCATTCTGTTCTGTCTTCCCCACCTACCTATATTCTGACCTATTAGGCCAAGCAGTTTTCTTTATTAATTAACCAATGAGAGTAACACATAGACTGATGACCCTCCTCCACCCCTTTTATTAAAAGCTAAATCTTTTTAAATTGAGTTGGCCTGGTTAATTATCGATTGACCACGCCCCTACAGAAAGAGAAAGAGCAGGAAAAAAAAAAGTCCAGGAACCTCCCTCACCCCACCTCCACCCTGGAAGGAACGAGGAACCTCCCTCACCCCACCTCCACCCTGGAAGGAACGTTCACGAGCAGTGCAGTAACAAGGAGCTTTTCCTGGCACGCGCTGTGGAAACAGCCCTGTAAGGTCCGCTGCACTGTGTATACAGGAAATGTCACTTAAGAATGTCCTCGTTTAATGGGCACTCACAGCCTTGTGTGGCGAATGCAGGCAGGCTTCTGGGTGATCGCTCGGTCTTCGTACTCAGGAGCTTGGAATGTGTATTTTAGTGTTTGGTGCGGATGCCAAGCTGACACTTTCTGTACAGACGAGGGCTTCCCACTAAGAGCGAGCAGCAAGCAACTTTAGGATTTAGAAAGTCATCTTCTGGGTGCAAATCCATAATCTGGAGTCAATCTGTCCAAGGGCTGTCTGCAATCTGGGTTCACTCTGTGCTCTCCACCATAGTCAAAGCCAGTCTTTCACATTCTCTCGAAGGAAAGTGACCCCCACGCTCTAGAACTGTGAACTGGGGCTTTTTTTTTTGTCTAGCACTTGAGAGGCAGAGTCAGGAGGATCTCAGTGAGTTCGAGGCCAGCCTGGTCTACAACACGAGTTCTAGAACAGCTAGGGCTGTTAAACAGAGAAACCCTGTCTCAAAAAACAAAAGACAAAAAACAAGCAAAAAAATTAATTTTGTAGTGCTGAAGAATTGAACCCAGGACCTTGGGCATGCTATGTAAGCACTCTACTACTAGCTATATCCCCAGTCAAGAAAGATTTTCTTTTAGTGGTGGCCATGGTGGTAATGGTGCCTGCTGGAGAGATGGTTTGGCTGGAGAGCTGGTCTGGCAATTAGGAGTGCTCACTGCTCTTGCAGAGGACCCACGTTTGTCTCCACATCTGATCCCTCACAACATCTGTACCTCTAACTCCGGAGTGTTAGCTCCCTCTTCCGCCCTTTACAAATTACACTACACACATTAAGATGAAATAAAAAACCTGGTCCTCC
This sequence comes from Myodes glareolus, assembly GCF_982192425.1. NCBI lineage: Eukaryota > Metazoa > Chordata > Mammalia > Rodentia > Cricetidae > Myodes > Myodes glareolus. The sequence goes on along the minus strand of NC_142031.1, from coordinate 29,747,760 downwards.
TGGAACTTCTTCCTGAATGTGCTTCCTTGTTTCATTCACCAGTGTGCAAAGAGCTGGGCTGCAAACCGGGAGCAAACGGACTTCTCCCATGTCTGATAGTGGCTAACCAAGGGTCGTGATTGCTGTGGGTGCGGAGCTCCCTTGGCACAATAACTGGCTTAGTTTCCCTTGCAAGGATGGAAGAGCCTAGGCGCTAGGCTCACTCCTGAGCTGGTTTGAGCTTTTTGCTTGCAGGTCATGTTTGCATCTCACTTTTGTTTCTTCTCTCTGTAAAAACCAAAGCTTCCTTTTTCTTTATCTCTCGCTGAATATTTCATCTTCCTGTCTAAGGCATCTTTCTGATCAGCATAGGACTACCTTCATAAAACCCTCTTTTCTAGCCGGTGCACAGCGGTGGATTGAGGCCAGGCTTTCCTCCTGCTGTCACTCAAACATCGATCACGTGCATCAAGCATAGCTGGTCTCTGCTGAAACCCCTAAAGCCAAGCAAATGGAGAGAAACAAAGCATTGTGGAGCAGGCTCAGACCTGCACTGCGGCTTTATCTTCTGAAAGAAGGGACTTGAGGGGGCCACCTTAGACATGAGTGCATCAGGTAGGGTGTAGCCATAACCTTCCACCCACAGCAGGGACCTGCTATGCACAGACCTCTATGGTAACTATGTTGAAATAAAGAATTCCAGTGTTGAAAATAAGTCAGAACAAGACTCTGCCACTGTGGCCCAAGCCAGAGATCGCTGCTTCTTCCAGTGTTTAGGCTGCTTTGTGTGTGGTGGCTGATCTTATGCTGTCGGGCTATTTGGTTTTTATTTCAAGAATGCTTCTTATTTTGAAAGGTTTTAGATCATTCCAGGATCTACTGTACCTCCACATACATGAGCACACAGGGACACACACACACACACACACACACACACACACACACACACCCCACATGAAGTTAAGGGAAGCAAATGAAAACAATGACATCCAACACAGAACAACAAATGAGAACACCCCATGCCCCAAACAGAAGGACCCCCAAGCAGCTCAAATCAGAAAACAACATAAAAGGAAGGAAGGAAAATCATAGACTCGGTGGCTTACATCTGTCACTTGGGGATGATAGGTGTTTCTAGATCAGCTTAGCACCGCACAGCAGCCTCTTCCAGGGGGAAATGTGAGGACAGAGTCCAAGGACCAAAGGTAGACCTTAAGCTCCACAACTTCTGGTATGTGCTGTCAGTTCCTGTGTGTGGCTCATACTTCTGGGCTCCCTGGTGAGAATAAAGCAGCAGTACCAGTACATGGCCCCGTGTTGTTCTCGGAGTATTTGTCTAGCAATACACAGGATATTGTAGAGGATATTCTGCTTTGTTTCAACTCATTCCAGTCCTTGTACTGAAATGCAGATCAGCAGCATCATCCCAGACTCCCATCCCAACATTTCCAGTAATTTCTAGTGAAGTGATTGGGTCGTCTTTGAGCAACTTCACTTAGCTTTCTGTCCGTCAAGTCAGGATCTTTTATCTTGCAGTATGACTCTAGAGTTGGGGGGGTATGGGGTATGCACATGTACATGTGAGACAGAGATCAGCCTCTGGCGCGGTTCTTCAGACACCGGCTATTGCTTTTTTGAGACGAGGACTCTCACTGACCTGGAACTCATCAAGGAGGCTGAGCTGGCTGGACCCGAAGCTGCAGGGATCCTCCTGTCTTCTCCCCAGTGCTGGGATCAAAGGGCATTTTTGAATAGGTTTTGAGGCCCACTGGAACTCAGATTTCTTGTGTTGGCAAGACAAGAGGCATCCGTAACAAGGGTTACTGATGCCTCTCACTAACCCCATCGTTCTTTTTGTTGTTGTTGATGTGTGTGTGTGTGTGTGTGTGTGTGTGTGTGTGTGTGTGTGTTTAACCCGAGGAATCCTTCTCTGAGTGAAGAGAGTGAAATTGTCCTAGTTTTGTTCTGTCACTGTGGTCAGATACTCTGATCCAAAGCAACTCAAAGGAAGAAAGAGCTGATGCGGCAGACACTTCAGGGTCACAGTCAGTCCCTGAGGGGCGGACGTTAGGGAAGAAACTCAAGCTTCAGGAACTTGAAGCAGAAACCATGGAGGCTCACTTGCAGGTTCTTGCTGGCTACCTTTCTTATCTAATTTGGGGAATGCTGTTGCCCACAGTGGGCTGAGCACACCTGTATCAATCACCAACCAAGACAGCCCACCACAAACATGCTCTCAGGCCATTCTCGTCTAGGCAATTCCTCCACAGAGGCTTTCCTCTCAGACGACTCTGGGCTGTGTCAAGTTGACAAGTAAAACCAACCGGGGACAGCACCCAACAAATATTTGTTTAGTGAGTAAACATGGAAATTTATCTGCACGTGAATTAATAGCTAGTACATTTTCTTCCTTGGTTCACTGTTCATCCTGCGGCTTCTCGATTTCCTCCAGTTCCATCTTGGTCCACACATCTTCATCTCACTTCGCAGCAGGAGATGGATGCCCCTGACCATGCCAAGTGTTCTGTGCCCAGGCTCTTCCCTCTTTCCTGGAATGCCCTTCCTGTCTCCTCTATCATGCACCAAATGCGCTGCACTCGCCCATTGCTGCTCAGTCTAAATACCGTGTCTACCCCATTGGATTTCCAACGTCATCTCCTCAATTGATATTAATTGCTTGCCCCGTTGTAGTTCCTAGCTATTTCTATTACAGAAATTACAGTGCCAAGCTGCAGTGATTTATCTCATGGGTGTGTTTTCCGTAGCCTAGTGAATCTTAACCCAGATGGCATTGCAAAACCACTCGCAAATGTGTATGTGAGTGTCCTCTCTTCCATTAGTGTCGGTTACCAGGGAAAAGACTCATCAAACGTTAAACTGATTACCAGAGGGAGCGACGACTATTATTGCGGATTAGGTTACAAAAAGCACTACAGCGCTTTGAGGACATGAGCTATTAGGATCATAAATATCTGTCAAATATTCCTCGCAAAGCAGGCTAAATGACTCGGGTGATTAGCATATCTATAAGGCAGAGTAAATATATTCTGAATCAGAGTCTCTATTTTATTCAATCAAGACTATAGTCACAATCATTTGAAGTCCTTTACATAAGCTTCCTGGTCCTTAAATCAAAGGGTGCATTTCCCTCAGCATTGTGTCCTGAGCCTAGCATGGTGACGGGCTGCAGGAGGCATTCAGTACTGCCTATTGACCAAACTGGATTGATTGTATTTCTACCTGTCTCTAGCAAATTATTGTGTTTAAAAGTAGAAAGTGGAGTTTATAAAACATGTAACACTGGAAGGGTGGGATTGCCAGCAGCTGTTCCAATCTGGAAAGGCAGAACAGCCTTCCTAATGACCACTGGAAGACCATCACCTAATGCCCCTGCACCGAGGAGGAATGCGCCTCAACTCTCTGAAGGATCAGGCTGGATTGAATTGTTAACAGAATGGATGGCAATGGGAAGTGTGTGGATCTGTGTGCCCTCGCTACTTTTTGCACTGCTTGTCATGATAGTCTCATGAAGTGTCAAGATGACTACCACAGAGCACCATGGTTATTGATCAGGTTATAAAAAGCCGTACAGCATTTTGAGAATATAAGCCATTAGGACTACAAACTCCTGTCAAATATTTCATGGGATGCAGGAAAAATGGGTTACTAACGTATTTTAAGAACCAATGAAAGAGGACTTTATTGTCTTGAAAGTTTTATACTAATTAGTGTGCCATTCACAGGTACAATTGGTATCAGGTCAGTGCAGCACATATGTGCACTTTTGACTGAGAATAAAACGTGGATTCTTCTATCTTTTTCTGGTCTCTTCTCCCTCACAACTCTTTATTTTTTTCTGAGCTATCATTCAAAAGTTGAATTTTGCAAGAGCAGCTTACCTCACTTCCGATACCAATTAGTTCTTTCGAGCATTGTAGGCTCAGGAGAATGTCAATGGAATTGTGGGGATCTAGAATGAAACCAAAGTCAACGTGCATGCAGCTTGCAAACACAGAGAGAGGCTGGATGGAGCAGACGGAGGTGGAACAAGACGCAGCCAAGAGTGATGGATCATGAGCTAAATAAACTTCTTTCCTTTATAAACTATCCAGTCTGTTGTCTTCAGTTATAGCAACAGAAAATGGACTAAAACAAATACCTTATAAGGCGGTTGTGGTGGTTAAATGAGACAGTGTACTTGTGAGATGTGCCTAGCATTCAGTCAGTCCTGAGCAAACCACAGCCACAGACCCTGTGACAGCTGCGTCCCTGCTACAATCAGCATCCCACACTGTCTGGGTAATGAATGTGGGGCAACACCTTGGATGGATGGCCAGCAATTTCCATCTTTTCCTAGTCACTTCAGGCCCTTCCCCGTCTCTTGAGAAACAGAACCGTCAGTTTCTCCGATTTTCTGACTGTTGTCAGCAGTCAACAGAGTCTTCGGAGTGAGCTGGCTGCGAAACAGCGCTGTCGTTCAATGCAGTTCTCGCAGGCTGCCTTCAGCTCCTGACAGGTGGGTGGTGTCCCAATCAAGAGCTATTGTCCCCCTCCAACCCACTGAAATCCCATCAGAATGCTTCTCCTGGGCTGATAGACTCCAGAGCCGTGGGGGAGTGTGTGTTGGGGGTGCATCCAATGCCAGGCAGTCTCACGGCAGTGACAGGAACTTCTCTATGCATGAAAGGAAGGTGCTGCTTGGAGAACTGGTCTTTGTTGAGATGCCGAGAGTGGCGTGAATAGCACAGTGATTGCATTCTCCAGGTTTCAGAGAGTCAGAGGGAGGGGAGGGGCAGAAACACACGAGGCAGAAGGGCTCCATTCACAAGGGACAACAGAGCACACATCTCCACGCACCTGGAGTGAAGTGCTCTCGGGCCATCTAACTGCTGGTCAGCCAGACCACCAGCTAGTGAGCTCCAGGTTCAGTGAGAGACACTGCTCCAAAAGATAAGGTATCACGATGGCCGTCCAGATGGCTCAGTGGGTTAAAGTACTTGCTGTCGAGCCTAATGACCTAAGTTCAGTCTCAGGAACCCACACCGTGAAAGGGGAGAATCAACTCCTTCAAGCTGTCCTCTGACGTTCATAAGTGTATGCTTGTGTACAAATACCCTCATCCACAAATAATGATTGAATGAATAGATACACACACGTGATAAAGAATACATACGGTGAAGGGTAACGGTGGAAGAAACCCAGCATCAGTTTCCAGCAGTCATGTGCACACAAATACTGATTCAAACATGAGTGCACACACACATGCTAATCAAACAAGCAACACAAAAGCCCCTGTTCTTTTTTTTTTTAATGTTTGTGGTGGGGGAATGGTACCCTCTAATCTGAACTTCCTTTGCAGCATTAATGGTGGTGATGGGCCACACAGCTAACGTAGTCCAAAGTGTCCCTAGTCATTCACTTACTGGCTGTCCACAGTGGTCCTGTGCATCGAGCATACTGTTTTTATTCCTGTGTCAGTAGATGAGAAGGTTAAGATTATGTGATTGGCCTAAAGCCAGTTTAGTAAGCGACCCTACAGGGCAAGGGTAGTATTGTGGGGAGGTCCTGAACCCACAGTGTTTAAAGAAGGATGTACCTTCGGGTTTAGGCAAGCGAATCGTAGGGAATAAGGCCGAGTGAGTCTCACTTGGTTCATTTATATCCTAGCCCTAAAACTGGGATTTAAACCAGTGTGTGTGTGTGTGTGTGTGTGTGTGTGTGTGTGTGTGTGTGTGTGGTCTTAGGCAAGGATTCTATTGCTGTGAAGAGACACCGTGTCCACGGCAACTCTTACACATGAAAACATTTAGTTGAGGGTGGCTTATGGTTTTAGAGTTTTAGTCCATGATCATCAGGATGGGAAGCATGGCAGTGAGCAAGCAGACATGGACCTCAGAGTTCTACATCTTGATTCGTAGGTAGCTGAAGGTGTCTGTGCACCACACTGGACATAGCTTGAGCATATGAGACCTCAAAGCCTGCCCCTTAGTGACACACTTCCTCCAACAAGGCCACCCCTATCCCAACAAAGCCACATCTCCTAATAGCGTCATTCCCTATGGAGGCCATTTTCTTTCAAACCACCAGAATATATAAAGCCTTCTGAGTCAGGTTAGTGCTGCTTATATGTATATGTGCTCAGGGATGAGCATTTGAGATTGATCTATCATCAGGGGCTCCTCCCTTAGGAAATGGATTCTCTCAACAGTCATTGAGTTGCCTGAAGCTCTTCATCTAGGGTGGGGACTTGTGAGACCGCCCCTGTTCACACTGGCATGTCAGCTGGTATTGCCATTATGCAAGGCTTGTTTACACAATCATGTTGCTGAGATTTCATGGGTGCAGCTTCCCTGGAGGTTCTAGAAGACACTATATTACAGCAGGTATCCTTTAGCGCTCTCTCTCTCTATCTCTCTCTCTCTCTCTCTCTCTCTCTCTCTCTTTAAATTTTTGGTGTATTTATTTTACCATTCATCCATTCATGGTCCTGCGGGCAAACACAGAGGAAGTTATAATCTTATACATTTATTTTTTCTTGTTTTTATTGAGCTATATTTTTTCTCCACTCCTTCCCTTCCTCCCTTCTCCCCTTCTCCCATCTCCCACGATCTCCATGCTCCCAATTTACTCAGGTGATCTTGTCCTTTTTTGTACTCTCTATGTAGATTTTGCCTTCTGTCTGATATTCCTGAGCCATAGCTTTAGTGGTTACATTTAGGTATGTCATTTGGGGCTGGGCACCCCATCTTCTCTTATTCTCTTTATTTTGACCAGCGTGGATTTCTGTAATGACCCCCAGCTGCTGCAAAAGGAAGCTTGTTTGATGAGGATGAGAGCTACACTTGTCTGTAGGTATAGGGATGAGTGTTTAGAACAAAGCTGGAAATGATATTGGATTAGGAGCACGGCAGTAGTAGGTTCTCTGGAGGGCATGTTTTGAACAGTGGTGATTCATACTCTAGACACGGTGTTCCTAGCCCATGTCGTCAAGCCTGCACATTCTGCTCGTGTAATTCAGACACCTCCGTACTGTTTGGCTTGCTAATTTTATTATGAGACATCTATCTCAGAGAAATAATCAGTTACAGAAAATGATTTTTTTGCACAAGGTGGTCATCATGACATTATTTTATAATGGTGCAAAATTTGGAAACAGACTCATTTCCAACACTGGGGGATGGTTCAACATGGTGTTATGCTCCCATAAGAACACAGGAGATCGGGCTGAGAAACTAGCTCAGCCAGGAGAGTGCTTGGCATAGAAGCATGATGACCCAAATTTGAATTCCTAGCATTCACACAAAAAAGCCAAGAGTGGTGACCCGCTTCTATAATCCCAGGAGGATTTATGGAGCTCATTGGCCAGGTGGCTTGGGGAATGGGTGATCTCAAAACTCAGTGAGAGACTCCGTCTCAAAATGTAAGGCAGGGAACAATTGAGAAGGAAACCCAGATTGACCACTAGCCTTTATGTGTTCTAGCATACAAATAAGTGCACATGAACACACACACACACACACATGCACACACATGCTCCCACACTATATTGGTTAATTTTACATCAATTTAACACAGCTATAGTCATCAGAGATGAGGGAATCTCAGTTGAGAAAATGCCTTTATAAGATCAGGGTTTATGCAATGCTATAAGACATTTTCTTAATTAGTGATTGATCAGCAAGGTACTAGTTCATTGGGGGTTGTGCCAGCCCTGGACTGGTGGTCCCGAGTTTTATAAGAATAGAGACTGAGTGATGTAGGAATACCTATCACCAGTAGCCTTTAAGTTACCTGTCTACTTGGGTGTGGCCTCTTACACTATAAATGCTGATGGAAAGCAGAAAGCGCGAGGTTACCCTCTGTTCCAGCTGCGGTATTCAGTTGCTGTTCCCCGTTCGTGCAGAGAACTGTGATCTGTGAGTCTACCCCTAAATAAATAACCCTTTATTGTACTCAATTCTGAGCTAGTGTGGTATTTCTTTTTAGTGTCCTGTCTTCAACTGGGCAGGTCATGAGGAACAAGACAATAAGCCGCACTCCCCCACCATCTTTGCACCAGCTCCTGTCTCCAGGTTCTTGCCCTGCTTGAGTTCCTGTCCTGACTTCCTCCAATGATGAACAACAACACAGAAACATAAAGCCAAATGAACATGTACATACACACACATACACATGCGCACATGTTCACGTGCACACACACACACACACACTTCCTGATGTGTTGATAGTGGATAAAGAAAGGCTGGTGACTAAACTGAGCATACAATTTATACCTTTCATTGTAATAGCAGAAAGATTAGCCGGTGAGACACAGGACATGGACCACATTAAAGAGCAGTGTTTCTTAGCTGGGATGTTTTTGTCCCCAGTAGCAGAACTTTCTCCAGAACACTGGACAACGTCTGGGGCCAGTCTGGAAGTCAGGAATGGCGAGCGCTGCTGCTGGCACCTAGTGGGTAGAGACCAGTGAACCCCCACCCCTTGTACTGCACTTTGCAGAGAGCCTGCACAGGGCAGAAAAGGCCTGGTCTCCTGCATGCTGGTCCTGTGAGACGAGAAGCCCTGGTCTCCAATATAAGCCATTGTGATTTTCCCCACCGTTTTCTCAGTAGTCCCAAATGTTTATTGATTTTTTTAAATTAAATTAAATTTTTATTGAAAAATTTCCATATAATATACTCTGATCAGTGTTTCTCCACCCCAACTCCTCCCAGATCCTCCTCACCTCTCCACTCATCCAAAGCCATGCCCTTTCTCCCCCTCTCACCCTATAAAACAACCAGATAGATGAACAAACCAGCAAAAAACAAACCAGAATATTGAAAAGAAAAAATACAAGAAACTCAGACACACCCAAACCCATGAAAAAACAAAATCAGAAAGCATACTATATAAGTAAAAGACCAAAAAGAAAATATATGCCCAAACCAAGAAACATGAGACCATGGAGGTCTTTCTGCATTGGCCATCTACTTCTGGGCACAGGACCTGTCCTGAAGTGTGGTTAATCAAGCCAGTGAGACTCCCCTGGAGAGAACAAATTTTTCTCATGCAAGAGGGTGTCAATTGCAGATAACTTCTTGATCCGGGAGTGGAGATCAGGTCCACTTCCCGCCTGACTTGGCCACGTGCAGGCCCTGGGCATGCTACCACAGTCACTACGAGTTCATATGTGCATCGGTCCTGCTGTGCCTGGACTGCACTGTTTCCTTGGTGTCTTCCACCCCCTCTGGCTCTCACAATCTTTCTGCCTCCTCTTCATCATAACTCACCAGGCCCTGAAGGGAAGGTTTTGATGACAACATTCCATTTCAGATGGTTATAACATCTCCCACTCTCTGTAATTCTTCAGTTGTGGGTCTCTGTGTTAGTTATCATAACTTGCCGAATCTTCTCTGATGATGGCTGAGCAAGGGACTGATCTATGGGCATAGCAAATGTTGGTAGGAATCAGTTTATTGTTATGTTCCTTTAACAGAATCATAATATTTGGTTTCCCCCTAAGCCCATGGCCTGGTCAGTCTCAGATCCTTAGCCACCTAAGCAGTGTCGGGTGCAGATACCATCGCATAAAGTGGGCCTTAATTTCGATAAGATAACGTTCCTTCCTGGGTCTTGTCATGTGAAAGTAGCATAATGCCAAGGGTTTGTGCTCATATCTGAAGATACCTGTGCTGGGTAGTTTTCTACCAACTTGACCAAGCTAGAGTCATTTTGGAAGAAGAAAACTTAATTAAGAAAATGCCTTTATGCAATTGTCCTTTGGGAAAGCTCATGGTGTGTTTTCTTGATAGATGGTTGATGTGGGAGTTCCTAGATCTCCGTGGGCAGTGCCACACTGGGTTGGTGGTACTGGGTTCTATAAGAAAGCAGAATGATTAAGCCATAGTAGCACTCCTCTGTACCAACTTCTGCTTCCACATTCCTGCCCTATTTGAGTTCCTGCCCTGACATCCCTCATTAATGGACTGTGATGTGGACCTAAGCTGAAATAAACCCTTTCTTCCTTAAGGTGCTTTTGATGATGGTGTTTATCACAGAAATAGAAACCCTGGCTAAGATGTTTCTGTCCTGCTCTCCTGGGGCTATGCCTGGTTTGGGAGGTCCTTCTGTTTGTGTGTTGCTTTCATTGGTTAATGAATAAAGAAACTGCCTTGGCCTAGTTGATGAGGCAGAACTTAGGTAGGGGGAGAAAACTAAATGGCATGCTGGGAGAAAGGAGGCAGAGTCAGAGAGGAACACCATGGAGCCACCAGAGTCAGACATGCTGAATCTTTCCAGGTAAGCCACTGCCATGTGGTGATATACAGATTAATAGAAATGGGTTAAATTAAGATGTAAGAATTAGCCAATAAGAAACTAATAATAATAAGAGCTAATAGGCCAAGCAGTGATTTAATTAATACAGTTTCTGTGTGGTTATTTTGGGGCTAAGCTAGCTGGGCGATGGCCAGCAGCCCTCTCCTTGCAACATATGCTCTTGTCTCAACTCTTTAAACTGTAGAGCCTCCTGGCCTCCAGAATTGTAAGATAGCAAATCCTCACGGTTTGAAGCTACTAACTTGTAGGAATTTGCTGAAGCAGCCTAAGGAGCTGGTCCCTATAGAATGTGAGGTGGTCCCCTTACTGAAGCCACTCCCCATGGTTCTCCTTACCTTTCCATTTGTTTCGCTCTCTACAGTCTCTGCAAGGGAGCTCACCTGCCATTCCCAGGACACGAGCTCCTCCAGGCCTTTGTGCCTAACATTCCACTTCCTGCTCTCTTCTCAAGCTCCCAGAAGGGAAGGGGACTGCAGAAGAGTGTCTGCCACTCATGGCACAAACAAGTTGAGGTCTGCGAAAGACACCATAGATCCCTCTACACATTTCAAGCTTGGAAAGCAGACCCTGATGGACACATCTCATAGCCCCAATTTGGACATGTTTGAGTGGGATGCCTGAAAGCAGATTGTGGGATCAACAGGGGGTTTCTTAGCACTGTCGATCAATACCACCTTCGATGATTAATCTCAGCTGCCAACGTGATGAGACCTAGAACCACATGGAAGACCTTTGAGGACATGCCTGTGGGAGGTTCTCTGCAATAGGTATGTTGAAGTGAGAGTCATCCACTATAGGTGGCACCATTCCTGACACTGAGACCTTGGATTAAATAGAGATGAGGAAGTAAGCTGAGTGCTGGCCATCTACCTCTACTTCCTGACTGGATGTGAACAGCTGCCTCAAGCCCCTGTGGCCATGACTTTCCACCTTGATGACCGTACCCTGGGACTGTAACTCAGAATAAACTTTCCTTAAATGCTTGTCAGGGTGTTTTGTCATATCAACAGAAAAAATAACCAGGTTGCAAGTTTTATGTCAACTTGACACAAGCTGTAGTCATCTGTAAGGAGGAATCCTTAATTAAGAAAATGCCTTCTTAAGATTGGTCTGTAGGTAAGCTTGTAGAGCATGTTCCTTATCAATGATTGACAAGGAAAGGCCCAACACACTGGGGATGGTGCCACCCCTGACACGGTAGTCCTGAGTTTTATAAGAAAGCAGACTGAGCAAGCCATGAGGAGCAAGCCAGGGAACAGCACTCCTCCATGGCCTCTGCATCCACTCTTGCTTACAGGTTCCTGCCCAGTTTGAGCTCCTTCTTTGTGTTCCCTCAGTGGAATATGATTCAGGATATGTTAACCAAATAATCCCTTCCCCCACCCCCCAGCTTGCTTTTGATTATGGTGTGTCATCATCACACATAATAAATAACCCTAACCGAGACAGTAACTAAGGCACCATGGGAGATGTAAAAAGACACACAGATACAGAAAGATGGCCAACAGAGACATTTCCCAAGAGCATAGCTTTTTTTATGCTTCCCCAAGATCCTCAGGATTTACTATTTAGCATGCTTTGCATTTGCTGTTGAAATCTAACAGTCACCTAAAGAATCAGGATTGCAATCAGCCAGTTTCCACTCACTGTGGCAGTGGCAGCTCCAGCATACCAAGCAGCCTCCATGGTGGTCAGACAGAATGGCGCTAGCGGGCAGTTTGCACATCTACTCTGCCTCAACAAAGACAGGGTGGGCCCCCTCCTCTGCCTACATGAATGTGTTGCTGGGCACCACTTGGTCTGATTTTTGGCTGGGCACATTGCCAGATAAGCTAAGCTTTTTCATCTTCTAAGATCAACAATGCCATTAGTGTGACTTGCTAATATTGTCAGCGTTTCTGCCGCCATTGGCCTGGGTCTGTAGAAATGGCAATGATAGTGGGTACTAAGGACACAAGTCAAGCTTGGTAGGCAGTTCTCTGTGTGTTGCCTGTACTGGCTCTGTTGCAGCAGGGCTGTGTTTTCAGGGCAGCTCTCCTGCTGTTTGTCAAAGGACTTGCTCACTCTGCTCTAACCCAGCCAGCATCCTCCTCCACATGTGGAAGTGCCCTTTCTTGTCTCTGCACTCACTTCATCCCCAGGGTTCTTCTTTAAGCCAACATCAAGGGTGGCACAACACACCAGAACCTAAGCTGAGGTTCTCCATAGCCATATCGGCAACAGGGAGGCTATAGAGTCCTGACATTCTGCTGGCATTCCAAGTCTGCTTGAATTGCAGGCTGGGCAGCCCCAGGACAGCATTTTGAGAGAACCCTTTAATGTGACAGCCCCAGGCCTTCCTAATCCACCTGCGCTCTCAGGAACCAGTCTTGTATCCTTGCTGTGTGGTGCTCCAGTCACCTCTGTGTGGAGTCTTATCAGAGACCATTATGTTTTCAATTTGCTCCCAGCTTCTAGGATTTCTTCCCCTTGATTACTCCTTGTTATACATTTGGCCTATTGTTTCTAGGCAATTACTGACTGTAAGTGGATTCATTTAGGAAGCAATTGTTCAGGTATAGCTGGAGATGTGGGGTAGAGAGCAGCCTGGATTTTCTGATCTGCTCCCCCAGGACTTTCTAATCAGGGCATTGGCAGTGGGGGAGAGAGGTCACATTTTACTCTTTCTTTTAATAATGCCTATTAGGTTTAACAAAGCTTGTGTGGGCTGCCCCCTCCATATTCTTTTCCTCTATCATCTTTTAGATAAATTGACTTTTTGGGGGAGCTGATTAAATTTCCGTCAGCCCCTCTCTCCCCAGCAGTATTGTGTCTTCATTTGATGTTTCAGAGGAAGGTTGAAAAAGATTGCACCGGGCCTGTTAGCCAGATTGCCAGTTTGTTTTAACCTCTTAGTGCAGTCTTCAAGTATTTATTTTGTTCTCCTTAATTTTCCCCTAATTTTAATATATTCAGACAAGCCCATTTTATGGATTATAGAACAGAGATAAAAGAAATTCATTATTTTGGAGAATAAGTATATGTGTTAAATATTCACCTTAAAAAAATCTTGACTTGAATATAAAGTTCAGAAATCCTTGGCTTTGTTGGCTTGTGTACACACCAGAGTCTTGGAGATAATTTTCGCTGCCTTTGGATGAGTGATAGGCAATTTGTAGTCGATTGTTCCTAGACAATGTCGCTCCGGAAGTCTTATTAGCAAACAAAATAAAGATTTGTGTCAGCTACTGTCAGTGTACGATGATTCTCGAACACATCACAATTTAAGAGACTGTTTTAAAATCGGAGTGGTTTTCATTTGAAATCTAGCTGCCGCTCTATCTATTCGCCTTTCCGTCTTGATAATTGGAAGGAAATGTGTGCTTGCTGTCATAGTCTCCTCACCTGTCCCCAGTGACTCTTCCCTCACTGGTTCTGGGCCATCATCACTTCGTGACAACTCATCTCTAAGGTCAACTCTGAACTTCTAATAGCCAAGCTCAACCTTTAGACTTGCCAGGCCTCCAGTCTGTAACTCTTGGCTTGATCTGCTTTGCTGGACATGGACAGGTTTACTCTCTCAGTTTATTATCTGAAATCTCTCCTTCCTTCCTTCCCTGCTGAGCAAGCCCATCTGCTGGTCAAGTCTTGGGAGGATTTCCTTCCAGTGCCTTTGGAATCCACCACACAGCTCCTCTATTGCCTATTAGATGCTGCTTTCCTATACTTCCTGGCTCATCCTCCATCAACCTAAGAATACGTCCAAGGAAATGGAAATAGAAGAGGGGCTGTGAGGACTAAAGAAATGGTTCAAAGAAAGGAAGGAGAGAACAAGAATTGGTCATGGGGGAGGAGGGAATCAAAATACAGCACATTCTCTCCCAAACTCAGAAGCTAGATTTAAATACATGTGCACACGTGTAGATGATACTAAAGCAGAAAGGGGTGTCTGAGGAAGTAAGGAAGGCTGGAAGCGGAGGGATCGGGAGACCGTGGGGTGAATATGAGCAAAGTTCAATGATGCAGAATCTGAAAATGTAATAAAGAATGCTATTATTTTGTCCATAGCCAAAAAGAATGAGTTGAAGCAAGGAATATTCCCAAGGCATTTGTCACCCAACGCATTTGTTTTCTCCCTCTTCCTTCATATGTCCTTTATCTCTCTACCTCTGTCTCTAACATTGACCTCTGTCTCATTCCTTACTCTTCTTCACCAAATAGACCATCTTTCTTTGAACTGTTGGTTAAGCTGGCTGACAAAGTAGTGCCTGTTTGCTTCCTCCAAATTCTCACCAGGCAGCATGACTCAGCAAGACGCCTTGACATTTGGCCTTAATCTCCTGTTAGTCAGGTTTCTATGCTGTGAAGTTTCTCCCCGCCCCCTTTCAGATTAGGTCTCTGGAAGGAGCTGCCTGCACTAAGAGTCTAGGACTGCTGTCCCCTTCTGTTGTGCAGACGTGGGGATCTCAGAGTTCTGCATATAGATTTGTCTTTTCTTTCCCATTCATTACTACATTCCCTCAAATGATTTTATGAATGAAGCATCCATTTTATACTTTGGCTATCCTCTAATGTTTTAAAGTTTTGATTTTGCATTTGCGGGGCTCTTTAAGTTGGCATGTGTCCTGTTTTAATACCCTTCTAGTGTGTGTGCATGTGTGTGTGTGAGTGTAAGAGAGAGAGAGAAAGAGCACTTATGTGCAGTGAGCATACATAGAAGCCAGAAGGTGTCAGGTCCCCTAGAACTGGAGTTACAGATGGCTGTGAGTTGCCTTGTGGGGGCTGGGAAACACAGCTCTGGTCCTCTACAAGAACAGAGAGTGCTCTTAACCACTGCATCATCTCCCAACCTTTGAACCTATCTTCCTTTCTGGCTCTGTAAGATGCTGAGGACCATCTTGAACAGTTTCTGCCCTGCCCCATTATCATCCCTTTCTCCAAGAACCCCTGTTATTTTCGCTGGGAAGTGGAATAAGCAACTGAGATCTGTAAACTAGGTGTGCTGACCGCTGCTACTAGAATGTTGGATTTAATTTTAATTGTGTTCTTATTCAGCCATAGTCCATAGACTAATTTTTTTTCTTGTGCCTATCAGATCTTTCATTGTTAAATAAAAGTTAAGTATAATGAGCGATCGACCCAGGAAATAAGTAAGAAAATAATTACAACATACAGGCAAATTTAGGAAATCGTGAAAGGTAAAAATTTAAAATTGTGGAATAAAAAGAAGGGGAAATAAATTCAAACAGGGAAGCAGCTGTAGCTTAGATACAAAACCCAGAGGATGCAAGCTGGATCTGATTGAAAGCCTGCTCCCTGAGGATTAGCTTTCATGACACCAGCAGGCACCAAGCAAGTTTCCAAAGGAGGGAAGCAATAACAGTCTTCCCCAGCTATGAACCACAGCAACAACCAATGAAACATGATTGCCTCAAGGGTGCAATAGTGGTATGCACACCTTGTCGGTAACTAACAACTCTCTAATTGGACTTAAGGCTCATTCAACAGGAGGGGCCTTAAACTGTGGTCTCTCTCTATGTGTGTGTGTGTGTGTGTGTGTCAGCATAAACCAAAGACCATGCCTGCTACTAAAAACCTAGCCAGCTACTCAGGGATAGTGAAATCGTAGATCTTGGAGGACAGCCTATAGGTGCCACTTTATTTAACCAACACAAACTCTAACTCCCTTCTAAATACCCGTCCTTATAACCATAAATATCATCATCAAGAAAACTTCTCTTGGTAAGAGATGGAGACCATTACAGAAGACCGCAGTTGATTAAAATGCAGATTTGTAAAGCTCAGTCTCAAGTAATATATCCACAACGCTGTCCCTGTACCTAAGACCCAGGGATAATTGTAAAAGAATTCAGAAAGATTGAAAGGCACATGAACAGGGAGTTTGGTGTGAGATTGAGTCTCCTAGCCCCACCAACATAGCTGCCTGATAAAACCTACACAAGGATGACACTAACATACATGCTAATGAGTACAGGGAAAGTCTCGTAAGGCTGCAACCCAGGACAAAAAACAACAGGCAGCTAAGGAATGCTGAGAGTGAGGGAAATAGTCTTCCACACAGGAGAGCACTCTAATAGGTTATCCAACACCAAATGGTCAGCCCTGAAAATGTACACAGAAGTAGCAGTATATAAACTAAACAGGATGTGTGTGTGTGTGTGTGTGTGTGTGTGTTAGGAATACACATACACATGCAAAACAGTTAAAGAAAAACAGCCATGAATTTAAGGGGAAGCAAGGGAGTATGTAAGAGGGACTGAAGAGAGGAAAGTAAAGAGGAGAAAAGAAGTCATTATAATCTCAAAAATAAAAGAGTATAAAAATAATTTTTTTTTAAAAGAAAGAATGTAATAGAATGTGGGCAAAGGGTCATATGAGTCGTGAATGTGGATATAAAGCTAATTGGCTTTCTGGTTTTAGCTCTGCCATAGATTTGTCCTTTTATGGTAGCTATGTGAATAACGATGTAACCAATAGTGCAAGGGTCATGACTTCAGAGTGGCTGTTCTAAAGGGACACAGTTCGCTGAAAAGCTCAGAGTCTGGACAAGCACTTGAGTTCCACCTTACTCTCACTCAGGGAATGTTAAAGAAATGCAAAGAACAAAAGAGCCGGAAGATGGGGAGGGAGGCTGTGAGATGCTGTTTTCTGCACACGACATGGAGATCATGCTCAGGAGCTCATGTGGCTCAGCTATCTGCGCAAGACCAAGCCAGCCAAAATTTCAGCAAGTGTGGGGATGAGTCCATGAGGCCCCATTCCCAGTGACAGGTTTTGGGAACTGATGAGGGATGGAGAATATTCTTCCTGGGTGGTATGACCACGCCCCAGTGATGGTCCAGACCATGTACCTATGAGCAGCTCTCCTTAGCGTTCGTTGTTGTTTTGTTTTGTTTTGAGTTTTTCTTAGAAGACTTGGGACATGCAGGGGAGACGTGGTGGGAGTCGGAGGAAGGAAATTGTATATTTTATACAAATAGTTCATTGTCTACATGTATGACATCTTTAATAAAACACAAAAAATAGCTTGAAATTTTCAAACGTTAATCCCAGGACCCAAGACCTATGACCTTAGGCCTTGAAGGACACTCTCTGTCAGCAACTGTGTGGAAACTCTGATGTAAAACTGTGATGGGGGGGCTTCCTGTGGACCATGGCTCTTGATACAGGAAACACCAGCTGAAATGCAGAACTCATCTCTGGCAAGCCCTGGCAAGCTGTCAAGCTAGCAAAGGCTAATGCAATAGCATCTGTAAGTGTTGAAAGAAAATAAGTAAAAACTTCTATAGCAGGAGGAAGTAACTGACAGTGGAGCCGTAGAACTGGACCAAGCTGCCGTGTCCACCCAGGAACCCTTTAACCCTCTTAAAAGCTCCCCAACTCCCCCCCCCCCAACCATATTTGCGATGCTAACAGCCTCCGAAGTCAGGCTTTCTCCAGAAGTCATCCTCGTGGTGTGGAAAACAGATGCTCACGAAGCCCAAGACCACAACCATGTCTTTCCCCCAGAGCCCGAATTCCCTGGCTTGTCTCCTTTCCGCAAAAGCCCAGTCCTCATGGCCATGGCCATGCCCTGAGCTGGGATGTGAGTGGAGAGGCAGGGTGGTTCTACTGGTTCATGTTATCATTCCCTTTGCTTACTGCCTCTGCTTATGATTCAGATTAGGCTTATGATTCAAAGGAATCACAGCCTAAAATCCTGAAGAATGTCTAGCCGACTTTTTATTCTTTTATGAAGCAGGAACCCCAAAGGACTGTCTCACCGTTAGGCAAGCTTAGCAGCATTTCTCTGTGGGTCCTGCATGCCCAGTTCACATAACATACCATCAAGTAGTCCAGGGAAGGGCAATTTCTTGCCCAAATGGCTAGCAAACTTCATAAGGAGACTCTTTGATGCCCATCTTCCTCTTGAAATAATCGGTGCTGCCAGGAGCAGACGTGTCTCATTGTCATGAAAAGTCTTAAGTTATTAAAAACATTTTAAATGCTATATTCTGTAGTCTTTGAAAGGTTTGAAGAATGCCTGTCCATCTGAAATACATCTCTGTCCTAGAAAATCTGACTAACATGACTGGCCTGTTCTAGACTGCTTGCTCCCTGCCTGCCCTGAGGAAAGCAGCTTTTGTTATGCTGCAGTTTCCTCCAAGATTAAAACATTACATTTCCCAAGAAAGACCGTTTCCACTGAAGGTAAACAACGCAAAATAGCTTCAGGAAGTCCTTGAAATTGACCATGCAAAAGTTGACACAGCAATGCAGAATTACCACCACACCTAGCAAAACCTCAACAATAAAATTGCTAGCTGTCACATTGCCAGACTGCCCACTGGTAGACTGTCCACATGATACAGTCTGGAGGGAGAATGGGAGCTGCCCAAAGAGCACACTATTGGCTCCTATTAGTCTTCCAAATCTATAGTTTTTCAAGTATATATACTGTGGAATTGGCATGTGTTTTCTGTAAATCCTAACAGCATGAAGATAGTTGTTTTGTTCAAGTTTATAGTTATTTTGGGGGCTGAAATTGTTGATCTCCTCACTCAGGGATACTTTGGCATCCTGCTCCATCCATCCAACAGATGTCGGCTTAATATTGCTTTAGAAAACCTGCCTTATTAGGGGCTAGTATTCCTTAAAGATGCTGACCATATTTTTGCCCTTAGGCAGCCTATACATTTTCAGTCACCTTGCAATCTAACAGATAATGATGAATTCAGCTACACTTCAGCATTTTTGTTGACTTTCTATATTGGTTTTTCTTTATGTCTTATGGAATTAGCCACAGTGTCTTATAGCTGCATTTTATCACTTGGCAAAAATGCTGATTCCTCTCGTCTTGTTGCTCCTGGTTTTGACAGGTGCCTCCAATGTGTCACCATTAAGATAGGTGCTTTAGAAATCATGCTGACAAGGTGTGTGTTTATTCCTAGTTTTCTAACATGTTCCCACACTCCCAAATGCATACTGAAAGCTACGCATGCTTTTTCAGCAACTCATGCGATTTTCATATATTCTTACAGTAGACTCGTTTATATTTTGTGCATTGAAACATCCTAATAGAAAAACACGTTGAAAAAGTCAAATCACATGTCCTAGATGGGTGGGTGATCATTCAAAATCACTTGAATTTCATTTGGTTGTACCTTCTTGTGTTGCAAATGGATTTTGACTGGTATTCTGGTTCTATCATTTCCCTACTTAACGATTTTGATTCTTAAAAAGAACTTATTTTCCTTATTTTTAAGTTGTGTGCATGCAGGTGCATCTTTGTGCGGCTATGTATGAGCGGGTGTGGGTGCCTGCAGATTCCGGAAGTGTCAGATCCCTACAACTGTAGTGACAGGCTGTTGTGAGTCACCAGAAGAAGGTGCTAGGAACGCAACCTGGTCCTCTACAAGAGCAGTACATGTCCTTAACTGCTGAGCCATCCCTCCAGCCCTTTTTCTAATTGTTTTTTAATAAATTTGTATGTTTTGCCATTGTGCATACAAGATACTTTTTAAAAATTGTATAGAACAATTTAAGCTCCAAGAAGGTCCACTTTTTAAAAAAATTACATCAGTTATGGGACTACAATAGCACCCAGGCTTCAGACTCAGAAAATCAAAGTGTTTTATGAATCTGTCTTGAAGCTCTTTAGACACTATCTAACTGAAAATATATTACTCTAAGCACACAAACACAAAAGTGTCACTAGAAGCCAGTCTGGCTAGCTTGAGCTCTATAACTTTGAATACATAAAGACAACTCCAGAGTCTGAGAAAGAAAATCATGATGCCAAGAAAGATGTTTACTGCAGGATTTACCCCACTGACCTCACATGGTTTCTTCTCTGAAGGAAGCCCTGAAGCCCACAGTAGTTAATGTGGTGATTTCGGTAGGGTTCTGTCCTTCTATCTTGGTAGAGTGATCAGGGCATGCAAGCATTTTCAGATTTATTTTAGTTTTTATATGTGTGTATGCACATGTGAGTGCGGGTGCCTGAAGAGGCCAAAGTAGGGCATCGTGTGCCCTGGCGCTGGGGTTGCAGGCAGTTGTGAGCTGCCAGATACAGGTGCTGGGCTCCAGACTTCAGTCCTCTGTGAGAGCAGCAAGTGCCCTTAACCCGAACCTTTTCTCCGATCCGATCTGCATCTTTATTGTACAAAAAGCTAAAAGACGAAATGTGAAATCTAAACCCTAAACCTTAATGTTTTAATGCTCCACAATAAAGAAATCACCTACATAGATTTTCTGAGAGCATAGGAATGTATTGTGATTTGTATTTTCTTTTGTGACAGGGTCTCCTGGTCCCTGGATGACTTTGAACATCTGATCTCCCTGCCTCCACTTCCTCAGTACTAAATTACAAGCCTGGACAACCATGCCTGGATTTATGTCAGGCTATGACAGAACCCAGAACTCTACAATACAATACAAGCACGTTACCAACAGAGCCAGTTCCCAGACCAGAAACGGCTCAGAGTAAAGACGGAAGGTGGGAACAGTCATATCTCGGGGTTTTCCACTGAGGTTTGGTGCCTCACTAGAAAGGCCTGTTTTTATGGATATGATGGTAGACTCCCAACAATCTACATATAATGTGTGTCCTCTTAGCATCTGCTCTCAACTGTGTGAGTTAACTGGCTACCTGACTGTCCTGGCCAGTCTTGTCTTGTCTTGTCTTGTCTTGACACTGTCTTGTCTGCTGTGGCCGGGGTGGTTAGTTCTTTCAAAAATCTCCCAGGTCTCACAACTTTAGGTTCCATGATAAATGAAGCAAAACAGAACAAAACAAAATAAAATAAAGCAGTAGATTATCTGAGAGATTTGCCGCCAAATCTCACATTAGATGATACATTTTTACAATAACATCCAGTCGGACATTGCTGAGCCATTGTGACTAGTATCAAGCATTCCCACGAGCAGGAAATTTCTATGAAAGGAAAACAAAAACTCAGTTCAGCCCCGAAATACCAACACTTCATATCTGCCAGGAGGAGAAATGACTGTTTGCTCTTAGTAATACAGGGCAATTATTCAAGTCAAATAATTTAACTACGTTTGTCTTCCTAATATTTGAGATCTGCAGCTTGCTGGCTTATTTCTTATTTCTACTCAGAGACTATTTCATTTGGTTAAGGCTCAGCAGAGGGGTGTGTGTGTGTGTGTGTGTGTGTGTGTGTGTGTGTGTGTGTGTGTCTGTGTGTCTGTGTGTCTGTGTATGTGAAAGGGAGAGAGAGGGAGGGAGAGAAAGAGAAAGAGAGAGGAGAAAGAGATGGGGTTGGAAAATTGCATCCACTTTTCTTCCACAGCCAGAGGCTGTGATGTCGAGAAGGAAATGACAGAAGATGTCACTTCTCCCATCTATTACCTTGAGCTCTGCAGTTCCCCCCGGGGTCCCACACACTCTTACAGCTGTTAAATAGGATAGATAGATGACCGAAACTCAAGTGCATTCTACAGTGGGCAAACCACAGACTCACCTAGGAGAGTCCCCAGACCTCCCGGAAAACCTGGCACTGCTTTGCTTTTATGTCCCAAATGCCTTCACAGACACTGTGCATGGATCGGTGAGACTTCTTAAGTTCTCTTAGACAGTTCTGCTAAGACTCTTTACAGTGTCATTCTGTTGCTGGGATAAAACACCCTGACCTACAGGGACTGAGGGGGAGGGAAAGGTTTATTTGGATTATGAGTTCAAGCCACATTCTGGGACTTCAGGGAAGCCAGTACAAGAACTCAAGCAACCAGTCCCATCGCAACCACAGTCAACAGTAGAGGAAAAAAAAAAACACAGAGGGTTTTGCTTGCTTCTACTCAACTGACTTTCTTCATTCTTAAACTGCTCAGGCCCAATCCATGAAACGATGCTGCCCACATTTATGCCCCCACCACCTCAATTAACAATCAAAACAATCCCTTGCAGACAGACCTCCCCCCAAGCAAACCTGATTTAGACAGTCCCCTCCAGTCATGCCCACAAGCCAGCCTGATCTAGACAATCTCCTACAGACACCCCTAAGCCAACCTGATTAGACAGTCCCTCAATTGACACTCTCTTCCCAGGTGTTCTTGGCTTGTGTCAAGCTGCCGGTTAAAGCTGACCAACACAGAAAGATTTATGGCTTGCATATGAAATGTCCTACCTATAGGCTCACTGTATTTAATGTACCATCTGATGGTGCTACTTAGGAAATTTCTGGAAACTTTCAAAAATGGAGCCCAGTTAGAGAAAGTAGGTCATTAGGGGCGTGCTTTGGAAGGGTATACCTGATCCCCAGGCTTCTCCACACTCTGCATCTTCTACATCATGATGTAAAAAGTTATCTTCCACCATGTACATTCCCCATGGACATGATGTTCTGCCGAGTGCAAGAAGCCCAAGAGACCATGGACTGGACCCTTTGAAACTCTGAGCCCAGGGACATCTTTCCTCCCTGGAGTTGTTCATGCTGGGTATATGGGTTGCTAACCGGCGTAAAGAGCAAACGGTACTTTTAAAGGCTTGCCCTCCCACAGAATGGCGTGAGAGATGGAGAGCTACATGACCTTTCTTGGGGTGGAGGATGTGAACAAATGTCTGCTTACCTACACAGAATACCAACAACAAACTAATGATTCCACCCAAGTCCAGCTTGGTGAGCCAATGACTTTGCTGGGCTTCCTTGAAGAGCATGGGTTGAAGGACCTTTACAGGCGCCTGGGAGACCCTCAGACAGCTGCTTCACTGCCGAGTCTCACTTCCTTTTGGCTGACAGCTGCATGGAAACTGCATCGTGGCGTCCTTCTTTTAATTAGCCTTCTACCTCCTGCATACCCTTGCTTTTTTTTTTTTTTCTGTCACTTGCAGTTGGGGAAGACAGGCAAGAGGGAGTAGTGGCGGCAGTTCCCGGTGAGCATCTCCTCCCTACTTCTATTCTAGGGAGGGTCAATAGCTCTGTTTCCATCACCATAAACCTTACTCCTTCTGTGTTGCTCTACCCATCCTGCTGTTTGAGCTACTGCATCAAGGCAATCTCTACTTCAAGATGGTTATGCTCAGAAGAAATAGCTGTATGATAGCAACCATACTACAAATATACTGGAGGGTGAGACTGAGAAAAGGAAGGAGGCAGAGGAGCCAAGGACAGGAGGAAAACGAGAAGGGTCCGAGCTGGCAGGGAGAGCCAGAGATGATGAGACCTGTGGACTGGGAAAGGCTCCTTTCTCATTGATGAGAAGATTCAATGAAAAAAACCCATCCTGTTCTGCAGTGTGTGGGGCTTTACACAGCTCTCTGGGTCCCAGAGCTGACTTCTCTGAGCCATTTACAGCACAACTCATGGAACTTTGACTAATGCCAGCAAGGCTCTTTAATTTCTTCCAAGGAATGGCGTATACAGGATTTTCTTTTATTACACAGATCAATCATTAGGAAGTGTTCAGTAATATTATTCAGACAGTTAACTTGACACGACTATGCTAATGGTGGCAGCAAACAAGTGAGAATTACCCTCGTAAACTTGGGGAGTAAATTAAATCCTTTTGTTAAATTCATTTATTGAAAAATTATCGATTCTCTGGGTAATAATGTGGCTCTGTGAATTGAATTTTATGTTATTTAGGGACTGAAGATTAAAATTATACTGAGTCTTGTTTCTCTTGGATGAAGGGCTATGGAATTTCGTTTAGAATGTAGAATATTATAATTGCATAAATTAGGACTCATGAG
This sequence comes from Myodes glareolus, assembly GCF_982192425.1. Classification (NCBI taxonomy): domain Eukaryota; kingdom Metazoa; phylum Chordata; class Mammalia; order Rodentia; family Cricetidae; genus Myodes; species Myodes glareolus. The sequence goes on along the minus strand of NC_142031.1, from coordinate 29,723,768 downwards.
AGGTTTTTATTTTCTTTTAAAAATTCAGGTGGTATATGGAGCCCTGGTGAGAGTTATTTGTTTTTAACTTCAAATCATCATTATTTCCTGTCCCTTTCACAAGCTTCCCTCCTGTGCTGTGTGTGTTTCTAAGGAAGAATTCAGCATGTGCTGTTACATTTTGCCCAGAGAAGTGGCCTGTCGTTCCCAGTAGCTTTTATGCTGCTTAGATGTGTCCTATGATGTGGGCACAGCTGATGGAAGAGGCCTCTGCTGATTTCTTACTCACTGTTGAGAAAAAAATAAACAAAATCGGGGTCTGAAGGAAGAACTGTCAAATCCCTGAACAAAGGAGGCTTCTGATTGTTATAGATTTCCAGGGGGTGTCTTGAACTTATACATCAAATGATTTAGCCTGGCCTAGTCTGTGTGCCAAGGAGTATGGAAGCAGACACTAGGAAGGAACACAGTCTTATCTCACAATTGCAAGGAGGAGGGGCTGGACTTGATTTTCTTGTTGAGACCTGTGTGCTGTAACTGTCACAGCCTGACAGGGCCTGTCAAATTCTTCCTAAGACAAAGGCTGCAAGAGTGGCATGGTCTGACTTCTGGGGGAGAGGGGCGGGGACCTATGATGTAATACCAAGGGACCATCTATAATTCACCTCAGAGTTAACTGTTCAAAGATGGAAGTGAAGAGCATTTCTCATGAAACTTCTGCCCCACATTTGGTGAGTACCCTGTAAGGTGTTAGCCTTTGGCTATTCTTTCAGATTCTGGTAACCATATCAAAAGCTGGAGTAAAGAAAGAGGTGAACTGACAGGAGATGAAGCAGAGCCCAAAAGAAGTGTAAGAGAAACAGAGAGGAAGCTTAAAACAGACTCCGGCAGTCTATTCAACAAAAGAAGCTATGTCTGTGGAGATCAGTGCTAGAGAGGGCATTGAGTATCTGCGGCACGAAAATGCACGGTGTGAGATCACACTGGGAGGGGGTGTGGGTTAGTTTTTATCATCTAGACATATCTGGGATGAGGGAACCTCAATGAGAAAATGCTTCTATCAGATTGGACAATAGGCATGTCTGTGTGGGCATTTATTTAATTCATGATTGATGTGGGAGGTCCCAGCACACTACAGGCAGTGCCACCCTTGGGCATTTTGTTCCTAGATTGTACAAAAGAACTCAAACTGAACGAGATATGAGGGACAAACCAGTAAGAAGTGTTCTCTCATGATCTCTGCTTTAGTTCCTGCCTCCAGGTTCCTGCCTTGAGTACCAGTCTTGTCTTGCCTTCATGATGGACTGTAAGCTGAAAGTTGACATAAACCTGTTGCGGAGTACTCTTTTTATACATTGTGAAGATGTATCTTTGCCAAGGCACCTTTCTGATTGGTTTAATGAAGAGTTGAATGACCAATAGCTAGGCAGAAAGAGTTAGGTTAGGCAAGACTTCCAGGAGAGAGAGAGAGAGAGAGAGAGAGAGAGAGAGAGAGAGAGAGAGTGAGAGAAGAAGAGAAGATGAATCTAAGCATGACAGAGATGCCAGAGCATATGGAGAGGAAACAGGAGGTGCAAGATGAAAGAGAGGTAAAAAGCCACAAGGCAAAATGTGGATCAATATAAATGGGTTAATTTAAGTAAGAGCTAGTGGGACAAGCCTAAGCTATAGGCCAAACTTTCATAATTAATAACTAGTCTCCAGGTCATTTCTTTTAGCACAAGCCTAAAAATATTTGTTACACAAACCTCTTCCTCCCCAAGTTGCCTTTGGTCATGGTGTTTATCACAGCAACAGAAAGCAGACTAGAAGAGGTCGTAGGTGGAGGCTTTTGATGCTGGCATGGACTACTCTACCGTTCTCACTGAGGCTGAGCCTGCTTGGATTTCATTGGATTGGAGAGTTTTCAGGATTGTCATGGTTCAGAGTCACCTAGCTCACCTCCATCTGGAGCTCAGATCCTCTTTAGTGACCATTGCTCTTTGCCTGAGTTCTCAAAGACGTCAATCTTCTGAGACAGACAGAGTTCTGGCAATTTATCACAGGTACATGCTATGGCTAAGCTTCTTTCCAAGTCTAGGGATGTAACTCAGTAACAGAGCAGTCACGTAGACTCTCAAGGCCCCAGGTTCAATCCCAGGTGCTGGGAAAGAGAAAAACTAAGTCAACAGTAGAAGCAAAACCATCTCGGGGAATAAAGGGATGATGGAATTTGGGTAAGAGAAGGATGTTGTGGTTTGCAAAATATATACTCAAAATATGTTATAAACTTACATGAAAATGTCCTTTTGTAACTTAGTATCATGTATAATGAGATATACCAATGAAAAATCTTTTAAAATATTTATTTTTATTATTTCTGTCTATATGTATGTATCCATGTGAGTGCATGCCACAGGAGAGCAGGTGTCTGTAGAGTCCAAAAGAGGGTGTCAGAGCCCCCAGAACTGGAGTTACAGGCAATTACGAACTGCCCAATGTGGATGCTGAGAATTGAACTCAGGTTAACTACAAGAGCATCCAGTGATCCTAACCACTGAGCCATCTCTCCATCCTCTGAAAAACTTTCTAAAAGAGCAAAAAGAAAAGAAAGCAAATAGAACAGAGTAGAATATAGGATGTGAATTTGACCTAGGAAGAAGTCATGCCTGTTTTTCCTCTCTGGTCTATAGGATGAGGGCATGTGCTTCAAATAACTGCACAACAGTCTTTTTGTGGTCTTGCTAATATTGCTTGAGGTAGCCTTCTTCTTCAGGAATTCACTGGGGATATAGAATGAATGATTCTAGTCTATAAACTAAAAACTACAAAATCAATAAAAAACTTTAAGGTTCCTGATTACGGCAGCTGGACTTTTGGGCTATCCAGGGCTAAAAAGGCTTGAAGAGTCATCACAGCTTCCTGAACCTTTTATCAGCAGGGTACACATCTTTAATTTCTGTAGACACCTGCTCCTTGGTTACTGTTGCTTACAAGTCTCTGAAATCCTCTACATTGGAGTTTCCCAAATCAAGTGCTACACAATAAAAACCGATTAGCACTGCCGTGGTGGGATACGGTCTTCCTGTGTATTGTACAGGGCCAGTGGATACACCCTTCTGGAAGATGCTACGTGCTGTGAACTGTAACTGACCTCACTTCTGGCTAAGGCCCCTTGTAGAGGACCGCAACCACATACTCCATCACAAGATGGCACTGGCATCCGGTTTCACCGCCAGGTGAACGCACATGTGCTTGGTAACTTTCCACTGCTGTCCCCGCCTACTCCCGAGGCATCACCTGGGATAATGGACAGCGGGCCAATCCAAGGGTGACACGTCCGAAGCAAGGACTGTTTCCTATATAAAGGATGGGTTCCCTCATTTTAGGGGTCCCGGCCATGTTAGCTTATGCTCTCTCTCTCAAGATGCATTAAAGCTTCTCTGCAGAAGAATCCTAGTGTCCCGCGTGGTTCTTGCTGGCGAGACGATAGCGTGGGACAGCCCCTGACTCTTTCGAATGAGGTATGGCTAAATTCTATTTTAGTTCTCTTATTGAGTGAATTGATGATTTTATAAGACCCAGAGTAAATGCTACATCAGCCAAATGTTTGGCCTTTAAGATCTCCCATAATTTAACATTCAACAAACCTTCGTTTTTTTGTTGTCATTGTTACTGTTGGTGTTGCTTCTTTTCTTCTGCAAAGAGAAAGGAAAAGAGCTTTACTAAGCTAGGATCCAGTTTACTGCAAGTGGAAAGGCCCCTTGGGAAATGTCTTTTCTACTAAACATGGACACTCTGCAGTTTGAACATGATGTCCCTCATCTCCTCAGGCACTCAAATACTTCATCCCTAGTAGGTCATACTGTTTGGGGAACTTAGGAGGGTGTGGCCTTGCTGAAGGAAGTATGACATTAGAGTCAGGTTTGAGGTCTTACAGCCTTGAGCCATTTTGAATTTGCTCTCTTTGCTTCCTGCTTACAGGACGGATGTGAGCCCGAAGCTTCAGGTCCAATAGCTGTGTCTCCTGCCTACTGTCATAATTCCTGGTCATGATGAGCTCTTATTACTCTGGAACCATAAACCAAATCATTCTATTCATTGCTTTGGGCATGGTGTTTTATCACAGCAGTGGAGAAGTAAGTAATAAACAGAAATTAATTATGAGGACACAGAGCTGGAAAGATCCTTCAAGGGTTAAGTATATGTCCTGTCCTGATCAACCTGTGACAGGTTGACTATCATCTTTCCAACTCTAATACCTATAACAAAAAAACCTGACAAAGGCAACTTGTTTATATTTTCTTCTTTTTAAAAGAATTTTTTTTTAAAGTTTTACATACCAATCCCAGTTCCCCCTTGTTCCCTCCTCTCTTCCCCCACCCCACCTTCCCTCCACATCATCCATCCACTCCTCAGAGAAGGTAAGGCCTCCAATGGGGAGTCAACAAGGTCTGTCACATCACACTGAGACAGGACCAAGGGCCTCCCCTCCTGTATTGAGGCTTAGTAAGGTATCCCTCCTCAGGGAATGGGCTCCAAAAAGCCAGTTCATGCACTGGGGACACATACTGGTCTCACTACCAGTGGCCCCACAAATTGCCCAAGCCACAGAACTATCACCCATATTCAAAGGGCCTAGTTTAGTCCTATGCAGATTCCCCAGCTGTCAGTCTGGAGTCAGTGAGCTCCCACTAACTTGGATCAGCTGTTTCTGTGGGTTTCCCCATCATGGTCTTGACTTTTGCTCATACTATTGCTCCTCACCCTATTTAACTGGACTCTGGGGACTCGGCCCAGTGCTTAGCTGTGGATCTCTGCATCTGCTCCCATCCATTCCTGGATGAAGGTTCAATGGTGACAATTAAGTTGGTCATCAATCTGATTACAGGGGAAGGTCAGTTCAGACACCCTCTCTACTATTGTTTAGAATCTTAGTTGGGGCAATCCTTGTGAATTTCTGGGAATTTTCCTAGTGCCAGGTTTCTTGTTAAGCCCTATAATGGCTTCTTCTATCAAGACATCTATTTCCTTGCTCTCCTTCTCTGTCCTTCTCCCAACTCAACCATCCCGTTAGCTCATGTTCTCCTCCCACCTTCCCTTCTCTCTTCCCTCCTCCCCTTCCATCCTCCCATCCTCCATACTCCCAATTTACTCAAGAGATCTTTTCTATTTCCCCTCCCCAGGGGTATCCATGTATTTCTCTCCTAGGGTTCTCCTTGTTACCTAGCTTCTCTTGGGTTGTGAACTATAGGCTGCTTATCCTTTGCTTCACGCCTAATATCCACTTATGAGTGAGTACATAACATGTTTGTCTTTCTGGGTCTGGGTTACCTCACTCAGAATGATTTTTTTTTCTAGTTCCATCCATTTGCCTGAGATTCCAAAAGGTCATTATTTTTTACTGTTGAGTAGCACTCTATTGTGTAAATGTACCACATTTTCTTTATCCATTCTTTGGTTGAGGGACATCTAGGTTGTTTCCAGGTTCTGGTTATTATGAATAACGCCACTATGAACATAGATGAGCAAGTGTCCTTATGGTATGAGTATGCCTCCTTTGGGTATATGTCCAAGAGTGGTATTGCTGGATCCTAAGGTAGGCTGAACCCCAATTTTATGAGAAATCACCATACTGATTTTCAAAGCGGCCTGACAAAGGCAACTTGAAGAAGTGTGGGTTTATTTCAGCTCACAGTTCCAGGGTATTTGTCCGTAAGCTGAACCATCCGGGCTGTATGAGGACATTGTGCTCACTTAATGATGGAGTCACCTGAAACAGCTTCCAGACAACTCTTCAATCCCCCTACATCTTTATACTTATTTCGTTTTTAATTCTGTGTGCATGTGGTAGGGTATGTGTGTGTGTGTGTGTGTGTGTGTGTGCATGGAGGCCAGAAAGAAAACATTCCGGTGTGCTGTAGCTATAGTTAGAGGTGGTTGTGGGCCACCTGATGGTAATACGGGGGCTGGGCTGGTGGAGAGCACATCCAGAGACAAACTCCACATGAAGACATGGAACCCGACCTGTAAGGCCCCGCCTTTTCTGTGGATACCCACACCCGATCCAGGCGTGCGCTTTCCCGAACTCGGGCCCACGAGAATGGACGACTGTCCTGAGGGTTAAAACAGACACACACAAAAGAGACCTTGCTCACTTACCAAAGAGTAAATGGCAACTTTATTAAACTCAAGTCGGGTATTTATACCAGTGGGCAAGGGGGATCAAAAGGGCAAGGCCTCCTCCCATCAGGAGCAGGAGAAGGAGATTAAAGGCCCTGGCGCCTCAGGCAGAATCAGCTGGGAGGGGCAGGCGTATGGGGCCCACTGCTAGAACCTTGTTTACAGGTGGAATCACCATAACAAAGAGAGCCAGGTTCTTTGTAAATTATACCCTCAAGCCAGTACTAGTGCAGAATCTCCAGGGAGCCAGAGTTCACACGGCCCTGCGAATTGCCAAGGAAGAAAAGGGGAAAGACCTTGGTACCTACACCGACTCTCAGGGTTAGAGGCTCAGCTTCTGAGCATTAGTTCAGAGTGGAGTTGAGGCCATGGGCTTTTTCTCTGTGTGGAATTTTTCTGGAGCAGGTTGCTATTGGGGTTCAATCAAACTCTGGTATTAATTTCCTTTAGGCACACAGTTTGTGTGTGATGGAATTGTTTATCCAGGATGTGCTGTCTGGGATCAGAGGGTAAGGTGAAGTTTCTTACCATTTCAACACATCGTTTCTTATTTTTGTCTGCTTCAGGGACTGGAATCTATCACCTGTTTTCCCTAACTCTTAGAAGAGCTGTGTGCACTAATAGGGTAAATTGGATTTTTCCTCATGTCTCCTAAGTGGTTGTGGAAGGCTGACTTTTAATACAGATTAGGGCAGGGGTGAAGCAGGAAGAGTCTGGATTTGGAGGGGCAAATGAAAAACTCAACCCAGGGTCCTGCAAGGAGAAAAACTTTGGGTTGCTGTGTTGCTCTCTCTCTCTCTCTCTCTCTCTCTCTCTCTCTCTCTGTGTGTGTGTGTGTGTGTGTGTAAAACACTCTTACCAATAAGGATATCCCAGAGGTGGGTGGGAGATGCTTTGCCAGGAAAGTGACCAGGTTAATAGATCAAACCTGCCACTTAGGGTGGTTGATGAATACCTTATATAAGTGGTTTGGGAGAGTCTGCAGTGGAATAGGTATTCCGCCATCTTGCTAACATCTACTAAGGACTCTGCTTCTCAATCACTCTTGCTCTATTGGTTCTATATTCATTTAGAATAACAACTTCCAGAAACAAAAGATCACAAAACAAGAAGACGGCAGATGGGAGTTACTATTCCATGCCAGAGGTGAAATAATATAATATATAATCAGAGTTTCTCTCCAAAGACCATGGGTGAGAGTAATAGCTGACTTCTCGGTATCAAAAAGTATCACACAACTGTGTGACTGGTCACGTTTGATAATGTGAAGGAGTGCTGGTTTATAGAGAGCCACTGATACTGAAAACAGTCTTTAAACCCCATGGCAATGCAGAGAAAGCTTCAGACAAATAACAGATTTCACCATTAGCCTACCCATGCTGAAGAAAATTCAGGGTCGCATTCTTCAGAAAGGGTGTGCTAGTGTTTGTACCTTCATATTGTGTGCTGCCTCAGAATGCATTACCTTCCCATGCCCAAAGCAGGCTCAGATACCCTTGTCACAGCCTGGAGTCCCACACTTCATCCGAATGACTCCAGAGGGTGCTCTGAGATAGTAAACCTCCTGGTGTCCCTAGGCCAGGCTCCCTGCTTCCAGCCTCCTTCCTTTAAATGGACCACACAAATTTAAAGGGACACATGTCAGCCTCAGCATGATCTCCTGGAAGCAGTCTGGCTGCTTTCAACCCACCAATTATTTTCCTTTCTCCCCTGCCTGAGAGGCTGAACAGGTAGTCCATTCAGAATTCTTGCTGCTTTTGCAGAGGATCTGAGTTCAGGTCTCAGCGACCACGTCAGGCAGCTTGAAACCACTGGTAACTGCAGCTCCAGGGGATCCAACACTCTCTTCTGTTGCCTATGAGCACACTTGTGAGCACACACACACGCACACACACACACACACACATTAATTTGAAAAAGAAAACCTTAAAATCTACCTCTGTGAAACTTGTTTGGAGAACACCATGTATTCAAGAAAGGTATTGGCCCATGGAGTTTCTCTTTCTCTCTGTCTTTCTCTCTGTCTCTCTGTCTCCTTTTCCTTCTTTCATCACGCCCCTCTACAGTCTGCCAGATGGGTTTGTGTATAGCCTTTAGGAATGCTGTGTATTCCCCAGTGTTCATCATGTATAAATACTAAAACTGAAATTCCCAAATGTCACTTGCACTCTGACCCTTGATGATGAAAGTTACAAAATAATCTCACACTAGCTCAGAATTGAGTAAAATAAAGGGTCATTTATTTAGGGGTAGACTCACAGATCACAGTCCTCTGCATGAATGGGAATCAGGAACTGAATCCAGCAGCTGGAAGAGAGAGTGAGCATGTGCTTTACGTCGGTATTTATAGTATAAGAGGCCATGCCCAAGTGGGCTGGTATCTTAAAAGCTAATGGCTGAAGGAGTTCCTATAACACCTCCCCTTTTGTTTAAATAAGAGAGTTCCAAGCCAAATGTAAAACTATATACAAGAACAGATATAAAGTACAAACATTATCAAGCAAGAAACATATGCTAAATGTTCAAGTAATAATGCTATCCTAAGGAGTCTAAGTCTTGTATTAGATATAGCTTGACTAAGTTATGAAAAGAAAGTAACTACAGCTATCTAGTCTTCAACCCCTTTGAAGACCTGAGAAGGAAAATCATATTACTTGAGTAGTCAGGAACTTCAAAACCAAGCAACTTCCAAAATGTGCAATAAATGACAGAGACACCCGGCTACCTGGGCAATCATCCAAAGTCTCATTTGCAACGTTGGGAGCAACCAACTTTAACTAAGGCCTAGGGTAACTAACAGACCATTTCAGAGGCAGGTGAATTTTCAGAACCCTGCCTTAACAAGGTTTGACAGTCTTTTTTCTTGAATCCTGCTTGTCCTGTCTGGACACCGTGCATTTTGTCAGTGGTTGAGGCATGGGTAGTTGTTGTAAGATGCTGCTTGTTTCCCAGTCACCTGGCAGCTCAGACCTGAAATAACCTCACAGAAACTTTATTATTTAAGTCACTATTTGATCTATTAGCTCTAGCTTCTTTTTGGCTAGCTCTTTTATATTGATTTAACCCATCTCCATTAATCTGTGTATCTCCGTGAGGCTGTGGCTTACTGAGTAAAGTTTTGGCATCTATCTCCAGCGGGGCTACCTGGTTCGTCTCTGCTGTACCTTCTTTCTCCCAGCATTCAGTTTAGTTTTCCCCACTTAGCTCTACTCTGCCCTATCAGGCCAAGCCAATTTTTAAAAATTCATTAACCAATTAAAAAAAACACATAGACAGAAGGACCTCCCACATCAGGCAGTTCCTTGTCCAAAGGCCAGTTTTGCCAAGAAGAAAACAGGCTCCAAGTGGAGTGTCTTCAGTGCTCAACATTCTCTCAGGAATAGATCAGTGTTGCCAGGAAAAATTGTATCTCAAATCAACAGAGCCCTAAGTTATTTAAATGCCTTATTCTATAGCTGTTTGAAGTGGGCAAAGATTGCCTATCTATGCAGAATATGATCTCTATGTATCTAAAGAACTTGATTAGCCTAACTATAAGTATGGCAAATGTGGATGACTATTGACCTATAATTCTTAATACCTATATAACTTAAAGACTAAGATTTCATATTAGAATATTAAACATCTTTAAACAACTGTGCAACAAGTGAAGACAATGACATTAAAATGTAAACAATGTATAAATATCTTGATCAGAGGTAGAAAATGCAATATGATAAATATATCCTAAAATTGTATCAATAAACAAAATGTCTTAAGCAAAGGCAGAAGCATGCATGTATACAACATGACAAAAAAACTTTGCCTTGGTGTACAATATTGTAAACAGAAACAGGTGCATATTCAATATAATAAATATAATAAATATAATTTGTATTTGTATCAATATACTAGAATCTATACCAGTGTAAATTGCCTTCAAATAATAGCTCACTCTATAAGTGAATACTCAAATAAGTATTCACTCTATTACTCACTATTATCTACTTATTATCCCATCCAATTTCCCTTCTTTCTTCCTTCTTTTTTAAAAAGAGACTCCTGAGCCTACATAAATTATACCCCAACACCCAATCCTATACCAGTTATAATCAACCCGTAATTAATGTCCCTAATCCTGAGAACAAACTTTGTTGAAAGAGGGGACATCATCTTGTAGAATTACTTCCAGCTGTCATGGGGGGGGTGTGATGCTCTTTCTATGGGATTCTATACAAGTAAAATGATGGTTAAGTTTCAAGATTATTGTCTGGCTTAATTACAAATAGTCTCTGAGTATTTGATAGGGTTTTCCTGAGGTTTCTATCTGAAGTTCTGGACAGAATGTTGGAAGAAAGTGTACCATTTCAGCTAGCCAAGTTGGAACCATTTTGAGCGGCTGGTATCCAAAATCAGTTTTATAGTAGTGCTATCAGCATCATGACATCATATCAACCAGGTGGAGTTGTTGTTGTGGGGCCCCATCTTCTTCAAAGATTACTGCAGGAAAATTCATTGTCCATTGTGGAAAACTTAAACATTGTTTGTATAGACATATATTCAATGAAAGGTATGATAGAGATAAAAATAAGTATGGAAAAAAGTAAAATTTTTCCTAAATTCTTTCTTTTTTCTGTTCCATTTCCTGATTTGACAGCATGAATGGCTCTGACTCTTTCAGGAGGTCTGGCTACAGAGCATTTAAAAGGGGTCTGTGAGCAATGTGTTACAAATTGCTTAATGGTGACACATACCCTCTGAAACCCTAGATCTGGGGTGGAGAGAATGGCTCTCAGAGACAATGAACATGCCTCCACCATATTGGACTAGGCAGAACAAGCAGACAGGACTGCACAATTGGTCTTAGGCACACCCGCTTAGCATTTTTTTTAAAAAGAAAACACTCCTGGTCAGAAAATAATTATAGATATGCATGCAATAAAGACAAATCCAGATGGAGAAGACCTCTAAATGGGTCATAGTGTTGGATAAATAAATGCATGTAGACTTGGGAGAGTGAAGAGTCTGCCAAACATTCTGCAGGATACAAAAGAAAGTGACTGACGAAGGTTCTCCATCCATCGCCTCTATGTTCCTTGGGCAGCAGAGGAGAGGGTGTCTGAACTGGCCTTGTCCCATAGCCACACTGATGAATATCTTGCATATCACCATAGAACCTTCATCTGGCGATGGATGGAGATAAAGGAAGAGACCCACATTGGAGCACTGGACTTAGCTCCTAAGGTCCAGATGAAGAGCAGAAGGAGGGAGAACATGAGCAAGGAAGTCAGGATCATGAGGGGTGCGTTCACCCACTGAGACGGTGGGACTGATCTAATGGGAGCTCACCAAGGCCAGCTGGATTGGGAGTGATGGAGCATGTGGTCAAACTAGACACTCTGAATGTGGCTGACAATGAAGGCTGACTGAGAAGTCAAGGACAATGGCACTGGGTTTTGATTCTACTGTATGGACTGACTTTGTGGGAGCCTGGTTTGTTTGGATGCTCACCTTTATAGACCTGGATGGAGGGGGGAGGACCTTGGACTTCCCACGGGGCAGGGAACCCTGACTGCTCTTAGGACTAGAAAGGGAGGGGAAGGTGGGGAGGGGGAGAGAAAAGGGAGGTGAGGAGGAGGTGGAAATTTTTAATAAATAAATAAATAAATAAATAAATAAATAAATAAATAAATAAAAAAGAAAGTGACTGATAAACTGCCAATATAGGTAGAACTGTCTTTGAAATTTCCCACTTCAAGGAAAAGTCTGCCAGGTACTATGGACCAGTAAGCTGAAGATGGGTGCCCACAACAATACAGAAGAACTTTGGGTGACTGTCCAGGCAGCAAGATGTCTCTGTCAATTCTAGAATTTTGAAAGTTGCTTACAATGCATTTTCTGTTTACTTAGGTAATATTATATCCTTTTTGAGTCTTTGATGGAGTTGAAAAACAGATAATTATGTAGTTTTCCTTAGTTATGATAAAAGATAAAGTAGATATAAATTTATACCTGTAAGTCTTTCCTGATGCCTGTTTTGTTACATGTAATTTTACTATTTAAAATTAAAACTTTTCATTAAACAGAATAGGGGAAATGGTATGGGAAGTCCTTCTATTTATGTGTTGCTTTTAATGGTAATTGAATAAAGAAGCTTTTTTGGCCTGTGATAGGACAGAATAGCAGTAGGTGGAAAAACTAAAGTGAATGTTGGATGAAAGTAGGCTGAGTCAAGAGACGCGATGTAGCCACCCACTGGAGACGGAGGCACCAGAACCTTGCTAGTAAACCATAGCCACATGGCGGTACACAGATTAATAGAAATGGATTAATTTAAGATATAAGAGTTATCCAGAAATATGCTCAAGCTTTTGGTCAAGCAGTGTTTTGAATAAAATAGTTTCTGTGTGATTATTTCGAGTCAGGAAAGTAGGGAAATGCAGCCTCCAACAACAGACTCCTACAGTCAGACCCCTTTTTCCCAAAAGGTCTGGAAAAGTGCTACTGCTTAAGCCTCCTGTGGAGTCTTAGTGGCTGGCTTAGTTGTCAATTCTGCAAAAGTTTGGGAAGGAGCAGAAGGAAAAATTTCTTCAATTTACCCTTTTAAGCAGAACATTACTCATAGTTTAAATTAATACTTTAGTAAAAGCCCACTATCTTTTGAAGCCGGATCTCTTAAATTGCAGAATAGCTTCAAACTCACTATATATCCTAAGATGACCTTGAATTTGTGATCCTCCCGCCTCTGTCTCCAGAGTGCTACCATGTCTGGTTTATGAGATGCTGGGGATTGACCTTGTGCATGGGTAGGCAAGCACTCTAACCACTGAGACACGCCTCCAGTCATACTTTAGAACATTGGTAAAGGAGTTGTTCATAGTGTAGGTTGACTTTCTAGGAAGTAGGTGTCAAGGCTTGCTCCCAGCAGTGATGGTGGATTCTCTCTGTGGAACAGCTCACCAGGACTATGCTAATTTGCATCTGTCTTCAGGTGACAAGTCATAGCAACCTAGGTATGCAAGGACTTATGAGGTTGTCATCTTATATCACAGCAAAGGAAAAGGATCAGACAGGTGGACATTCAGGACATTTTGTGTAAAACACAAAAATCACATTGAAGATGGCAGGCAGGCTGTCGGTCCCACTCTCTGATAATTTCAGCCAGTGAGGCATGAGAATGTGATGACTTGGGCTCAGTATAAAGGGGAGCTTTTCATACACAAGAGAAACTTTCAGATAGCCCCAACTCTTCCCAAAATGTTATAGAGAAGTGGAAATAGAAACCAGTTGTAATCATTCAGGACCATGTTTTAACCTTAAACGTGTCTGAAGATTCAGATCAAGTGGCATCACCCCAACTCCACTGTGCTTGTTATTTTATAAACATCTCGCTAAATGCTAATACTTATACTATGAAGGAAAATAATTTTTATTATATAAAATAATGATAAATTTAGAAAATAAGAGTTGATAAGGGGCTGGAGAGATGACTCAGAGGTTAAGAGCATATGCTGCTCTTGAAGAGGACCAGCATTCAGTTCCCAGAACCCACAATGATTTTGATACTCACTGAGCCATGGAACCCATGCTATGAGTCTGACATGCTCAATGAATCTTGTATGCTGTTTGAGGTCAGTTTGATTATTTTGTTGGATATTTTATTGGCTTGTAATTTTTCTCATATTTTATTCTGTTATATATATTTATCATATATACAGTTATATTGTAGCATGGAAGACCTGCTTGTTGGGGTTTCTGTCCCATCAAATACCCTACAGCCGGCAAGCCCCAAAGAAAATCACACAGAGATTTCCATAAGTGATAAAACTGATTGGCCCATTAGCTCAGGCTTTGTATTAGCTCTTGTATCTTGTATTAATCCATTGTTCTTATCTATGTTAGCCACATGGCTCAGTCCCTTTCTCAGCAGGGCGGATTACATCTTGTTTCTTCCGTGGTCTGGGCAGGACTGGGAGGAATCAGCTTCCTCCTTCCCAGAATTCTCCTGTTCTCATTGCATCACCTCTACTTCCTGTCAGGTTGACCCACCTATACTTCCTGCCTGGCCAATCAGCATTTACTTAAAACATGATTGACAGAATACAGACAATTCTCCCACACCATTATATTAAAATTAAAATAGTTTTCTGAGAATAGATGATAAATATCTTACCATTTAACATAAATAAAAGCTTCTAAATTATTTCATAGTTGACTGTGTTTTTTATTTTTTAAATTTGTTTTATATCTATCTACTATCTTTCTATCATTTATTGATCTATCATCTATATGTGTGCTCAAAGGTATTTATGTAGAGGTCAGAGGACTGCTTGTAGAAGTTGACTCTTATCTTCTATCATGAGGGATTGAACTCAGATCCTCAGATTCTCAGGCTTGGTGGCTTTACTATTGAGCTATGTCACTGGTCCACATATCTTGTTCATTTTATCCCACCCATACTATAGTGAATCAAGTCTTATCACTCAGCACCTTCCATTAATATTGGGAAAATTGAATAACTTCATGTGACTAGTTAATTGTTTAATATAATATACTGGGTAGAGAATGGACTTCTTTAATAAATAAGGTGTTATGAAAATTTTTGCCCAGCATTAGGGACCAAAACCAGGACTTCAAACATGTTAGGCAAATGCTCTACTATTGAGCTACATCCCCAGTACTGTGTAATTTAGAAAAACACACAAGTTTTATCTTTTCTTGGTTTTAAGAAAAGTCAAATCTCTTGAACTAATTTTAAACATCAGTTTCAAGTCCTTGTGGACTGGGGAAGTCTCACAAGGCCCCACCCCTAGATGAAGAGTTACAGGCAAGTAATGGCTGCTGAGCGAGGAAAAATCATCCCTTGAAGGATGAACTCCTTGATAAATTATCCAGTTCCAAGTGGTTGGCCCTAAACCCATGTGCATTTGAGGTACTTGTGGGCACAGTAGAGTGAGTGTGTGTGTGTGTGTGTGTGTGTGTGTGTGTGTGTGAAATAAAACAATAATTAAAGAAAAAGAGGTCAATGGGAGGATTCGAATGCAGGGGATAAAGGGATGGAAATGATATAAACACACCAATGATATATGGAATTCTAAAAAATATTAGATAAAAATATTTCCTCCAAATTAAAAAAAAAATTCTCATTTGTGCTCTCTTTTTGTTACAAGTATATAGAATGTTTCTCTAAGGCAAGGCATTCCGTACATACATTTAAATGCCATTGAAAGTTGTGGTTTTCTTATAAATGTAATGCAAGCAAGCAAGACAAACAGATGTGCGAAAAGGGAGGAATTATGACCCACAGTGATGCCCGTGGGATGGATTTGCCTGTGCTCAGAGATAAGAAATTAGCATCCACTGACAGCACGCTTTCATCAGAGCAATGGACCATGTCTAGACTACCGTATAGTTCCTAAATTATTATAAGTGTCTCTAATTCTAAGTACAGAAAACAGATCAGGGCCAGTAGTAACTCTGACCGTGTGCACAGATTCGCAAATTCAAGTTCTTAAACATGAAAGGGTCCTCTGGGCTATGAAAGGGACTGAACTGAAAAAGTGAGCGGCTGGGGGACTTTGCAGGTCTGCTGAACTCTGTAGAGTCCCTTCGAAAGGCTGCTTACAGCACAAAAGGGTGAGCCACCTTTGACAGTCTCCAGACTATTGAGTTCAGGCTGACATCTCAGATAGCAAGAGCCAAAAGGCGGTGTGTTTTGTGAGGGCTTGAGTGGAATTTTTTAAAAAGAGAAAGATAATACATGTTCAGGAGAGAAATAGCAAGTGATTAAATGGCAAAAGGATGACAAATCCTGAGACCAGATTAGATGAGCTGTAGGGAACTCCAGTGACCTCTAACACACTGGGAGCACATTACAGTGTGTGGAATGCTTTTAAGTTCCTGTCCGTGTTTGAAAAATGAAAAAGTCAAAGCTATAAGACAGTACTACAAAAAGAAGAGTATTTCCATGATAAAGACTGGCTCTGCCGCAGGAAAGGGCAGTGAAGGGCTTTAAGTGCATCTTAAAGTGTTTCATTCTGAGCTGGATTTGGGCTGACATGAAGATCGCAAAGAAACAGTCCAGCTTTTCTGGGCAGAGATGAGCATGACATCGGCAAAGCCACATTGTGCAGCACTTTTCCTTAAGGTGCACTGTGATGGAAGTCCTCCTCGGAGTCAAAGGGGCCCAGATAAAGAAGAGGCGGGGCAGTCAACAGGTCACGTTAAAGCAGACAGCCAGAAAACTGGAGACTGCAAAAGGAACCTTCTGCCCCACCGATGTGCTTTAAGATAAGACCCGGAGAACGGGTGAATGGAGGTTCTAGTATTTTCCACTTGCTGTCGTGTTTCGTTATAGTATCTCTGACTATAATAACCTCTACGATTATTGTACGTGGAGACAATGACGACTGAGAAGTGAAGTACAGAGAAGGCGGCCAAAGACAACTGACTCATCAAGACAAAGGGGAGATTTGGGAGTGTTTAGAAGCTGGTGCTTGTAAGAGAAGCATGCCTGGGAGAAAGGGTCGTGATTCAGATGAGGTCTTAGACCTTAGGCCTTAGAACGGAAGTGGAAGACAGAGTGCATTATGGGGGTGGGTTGTGATGGGTGGAAGCTACTCCCTTCTAATTGTAGACCTTCTAATACAGTAAACTGTACTATTGAATGTGACAGCAGGAAGCTCCCAGCAAAGTGGCACCTGATGTCTTTCTGAGAGTCCTTTACAGTTTGAGTGGGTCATGCAACCTTCACCCTGTTTGCCGTTGGTCTACCCTGAAGTACTTAACAATTCCTTCTGCTCCCAACTGCAGCTTAGTCACTGGTGGCAATCTCTCTCTCTCTCTCTCTCTCTCTCTCTCTCTCTCTCTCTCTCTCTCTCTCTGTGTGTGTGTGTGTGTGTGTGTGTGTGTAGATTTGTTTGCTTGTGCTTATGAAACACTCTTACTTCATATGCAGGCTGACTTCAAATTCATGGTGATCTTTTGGCCACAGGCTTCAGAGTATGCACCACCAAGCTTGACTTTTGAGTGGATCTTAATAATATATTACACAGCCAATGGATACTCTCCTTTCTTAGAGTCTGTGAAGGACATTTGCTCATTTCTTTCTAAGGATAACTGAAATAGTTATCCTTTCAACAGTGATTCCTCACCAATATTGAACGGATGTGAGGAGACACCAGAGATCTCTCTGCGTACACTAATTAAATGTAAAGTCTAGCGCACCAACAATGTGCATGATTCTCTTGAAGTAGTAAGAATATGGACAGCAATGACCCAGTTCAAACATGTGCAGGCAGTGACAGGCCTATGACAATCCTCTTAGAAACTGTGCCATTGTGCATAAGATACAGTCTGGTTTCAGAGACACTGGAAGCTATAAAAGGCTATAATTAATTAATTAAAAAGAAGAAGGGGGAAAGAATAAGGATGAGAGAAAAGAAGCAAAGAAGCAGGAAAAAGAGGAGGTGGGCCTGAAGAGAATGGTAACAAATGCCCAACAGACATCTGGGTGGACAAATGCAAACAGCACCCCAACCCCTAACTGAACAAAACAACAAATCAAAGCCTTCATGAGATAAACATGTGAGCAGACATTAAATAATAGAAAATAAGAGATAAAAAGAATACTTGTGGAACACATTGCTGACATAGCTGTGCTGAACTGAAAGGCGAGGTTCTCAGATCCCTCTGGCTCTGGTCAGTTCCAGGTGCTTGCGGCACAGGGAAGAATGGGAGCCATTGCAGCCTCAGTGTTTTCTTCCACATCTCGTGTTCTCTAGTCTCACTCAGAGATGTTAGTATGTGAATAACAGCTTATGGAACTCCATAATTTTTTATTTTTTGCTCTGTTGAGTTACAAGACCTTGTGCCTGGGATTCTGGGCTGGCACAAAACAGACCACTGCTGAAGTTCTCAACATGAACAAGAAGGAGGTGGTTGGTGTGGGAGAAATGTCTGTGTTCTGTCAATCATGTATTTTAATAAATGTTGATTGGCCAGGCAGGAAGTATAGGCAGGAAAACCAGACAGGAAGTAGAGGTGATGCAATGAGAACAGGAGAATTCTGGGAAGCAGGAAGCTCCCTCCACCATTCCTGCCCAGACCACAGAGAAGCAAGATGTAACCTGCCCTGCTGGAAAAGGTACCAAGCCATATGGCTAACATAGATCAGAATAATGGGTTAATATAAGTTACAAGGGCTAATAAGAAGCCTGACCTAATGGGCCAATCAGTTTATAATCTTATGGAGTCCTGTGTGTGATTTTCTTTGGGATTTGACAACATGTTGGGGTGCCGGGCGGGACAGAAACCCCAACAAGCCGGCCCTCATGTTACAAATGGCGCCCGCCGGCCCTCATGTTACAGGTGGTCTCTACAGTTCTCAGTAACACACAGCAATGCAAGTCAGTAGGGTGAGGTTGCAAGGTTTGCTACAGAAGCTTTTAAAGACATGCCACGTTCCCCAAAGATCAACATATTCTCGGGCATCATACAAGAGGAAGAAGGTAGAACTGGTGAGATGGCTTAGTCGGTAAAGTACTTGCTGTGTAAGTGTGAGGACCTGAGTTCCATCCCCAGCACCCACAAATATATCCAGGGATGGTGATACTTTCTTGTTATCCCAGTCCTGGGAAGTGGAGACTCTGAGACTTTTTGGTCAACCAGTCTACGTGAATTATCAAGTCTCAGGTCTTAGTGAGAGACTCTGTCTCAAAAAATATGGTAGACAGCACCTGTGGAGGAATGATACCTAAGGTTGACCTCTAACCTACACACACACAGAGAGAGAGACACACACACACACACACACGATACATTTTATAATGTGACTTTAAAAATAATTTATTTATCTATGTTGTATGCATGAGTTCTTACGTGTATGAATGGCTGTGTGTCATGTGTATGCAGTACTCATGGATGACAGATGACGGCACTGGATCACCTGGAACTGGGTGGTTGTGAGTTGTCAGGTGGGTCTTGGGAACTGAATTCAAGTCCTCTGCAAGAGCACTTAGTGCTCTTCACTGCTGAGCTACCTCTCCCGCCCCAACCAATGTATCTTTAAAAGGAAAAATGCTGCAACCCAGAGCTACTCATCGCCATTGGCTCCAAGTGTCACATGAAATTTACTACAAGGTTCCCAATGAAATCCAAACACTGCCTTAGATGTAAGAGCCAGAAGTTCCCAGAGTTCGATGTGAGACTGTGTCTCCTAGTAACAACAGAAACTATATCCATAAAGTATCATCCACGTAACTGCCTGAGCATGCGCTGACCAAGGACAAGAACAACGGATGTGACAAAGTGGATGGGCAAAAGACCACAAGGCCTCAACTGAGTGCAAAGAATTACAGCAACTAAGGAATCCTGAGAGTGGGAGAAAGTCTTCCCCAGGGAAGAAAGAGCACACAACAGTCATCCCTGAGAACATCAACATTATACAGACCAAGAAGATTATATTTAGGAATGTAGATGTATAGACATACATGTATATGCATGAAGCAGCAATGAATAAAAAAGAGGCCACGAATTGGAAAAGAGTAAGGAGGAACATAGGAGAAGGTTTGAGGGGAGCAAAGGGAAAGGGGAAATGTTGTGTGATGTTTGTACACTGTGAAGGTGTATTGCTGTGGTTGGTGTAATAAAAAACTGAATGGTCAATAGGTATAGAGGCAACACCTAGGCAAGAGGTATAGGTGGGATTTCTGAGGCAGGAAGAAGAGAGAAAGGAGGAGGAATCTAGGCATTTGAGGGAGACAACAGAAGACATAGGGGGGAAACAGAAGGTGCAAGATGGAAGAGAGGCGACATCATGTGCTAGAACATGAATTACTATAAATGGGTCAACTAAGTTATAAGAACAAGCTAAGAACAAGCCTAAGCTAAAGACCAAACTTTCATGATTAATAAGAAGTCTCCTTGCTGTTATTTGGGAGCTGGCTGGTGGGACAGAAAAAGACACATTACAGAGAAACAGCGTAATTAAAATAGAATATCAAAAATAAAAATAAGGCTAGCACCTGATGGTGGGAAGGGGAGCAAAAAAGAAAAAAAGTGAAAAACTGCAGGCACAATGACAAAAAGGGAAGCAGCAGAAAGAACAAAACTGAAAACACTGGGGCTACTGGTTTACATTAATTTACTGAAGTCTCAACCCCCAACATTTCCTGTTTGGAAGTAAGGTTGCTGTAAATATAAATAATAAAGTTAGCATGAGGTCAGAGTAGTGTGAACCCCTCATGGCATGTCAAGTGTGCTTGAAACAAGAATGTCATACAGAGGCAAGTGTGCTCACAGGAAGAGCCCAATATAAACATGAAGACAGAGATTGAGGTGATGTGTCTATTTACCAAGGAATAACATAGACCATCAGCAAACCAACAGAGGCTAGAAGAAAGATGAGCAAATTCACCAGCACAACCTGCAGGAGAGCCAGCCCTGCTGATGCCTTGATCTTGAAATCCTCAACCAACAATTGCTGTTGTCTTAAGTCATCTCGTGGTGGCAGTCCTAGGAAATGAGTATACACATGAAAGGACAAACAGAGCAGCATTTAGGAAAATGAGCAAAATAGAACGGAAATACATTTTCTATGTAACCACTTAAGAAAAATCAATTTAAAAAAAGAGAAAATTGGTGTGGTGTGCTAGGAAAGCTTCCATTTTAAGTTTCCAACTTGCTGCCACCACGTCTAAACATTCCTGCTCATTTTTTTCAAGATTTTATCTTTACTTTTAATCATGTGTGTTGGTCTACGAAGGTGCCCTTGGAAGCCAGAAGAGAGCATTGGATCTTAAACTGTAGGGGTCAATGGTCGTGAACTGCCTGACCTGATGTGGGTGCTGGGAACTAAACTTGAGTCTTCTACAATAGCAGGAAATGTTCTTAACTACTGAGCTGTCTCTTCAGTATCCCCTACTCATTTTTAATCAATCATAAATGCTTGTTTACTTTACAGGGTTTTATACATTTATCCCAATCTTTATAAAGTTAATAAGCATAAAAGCTGGAAAGGGATAAACTAATCACTGTAACCATTATAAATGAAAATCTACAAATCTGATGGAGAACAATGAGGGTGCTAAGATGGATGGATAAAAAGTTAATTTACCAAAATTAGTGCATTCCTATATTTGTTAATGAATTAATGAGGAACTTTGCAGCACAGTATTTTTTAAATTTTAATTAATTAATTTTTTAAAACAATCTTTTCTCATTTCACATACCTGTCTCCACTCTCTCCCCTCCTCCTGCTCTCTCTACCTACCCCCCACTTCAGCCCCATCCACTCCTCAGAGAGGGTAAGGTCTCCCATGGGGAGACAATGAAGTCTATCACATCACTTTGAGGCAGAACCAAGGGTCCCCTATATCTAGGCTGAGCAAGGTATCCCTTCAAGAAGAATGGGCTCCAAAAAGCTGGTTCAAGCACTAGTGATAAATCCTGGTCCCACTGCTTGTGACCCCACAGACTGCCCAAGCCACACAGCTGTCACCTACTTTTAGAGGAAAGTCTAGATTGGGCCTATTCAGGTTACCCCACTGTCAGTCCAGAGTCAGTGAGCTTCCACTAGCTCAGGTAAGCTGTTTTTTGTGGATATTCCTATCATGGTCTTGACCCCTTTGCTCATATTATTGCTCCTCTCTCCCTTGGACTGGCCTCTGGAAGCTTGGCCCAGTGCTTACCCATGGATTTCTGCATCTGCTTCCATTAGTTGCTGAATGAAGGTTCTATGATGACAAGGTAGTCATCAATCTGATTACAGGGGAAGGCCAGTTCAGACACCCTCCCCACTGTTGCTTAGGGTCTTAGCTGGGGTCATCCTTGTGGATTCCTGGGAATTTCCCTGGTGCCAGGTGTCATGGTGTCATGCTAGCCCCATAATGGCTCCCACAGTCAAGACATCTTTCTTTGCCTTTGCCTTCCCCACCTCCCGCCACTCTCCCAATTTTCTCAGATCTTGTCTATTTCCCCTCCCCAGGGGGATCCCTGTATGTCTCTCCTTGTTACTTAGCTTCTCTGGGATCATGGATGGTAGGCCAGTTATCCTTTGCTTCATGTCTAATATATACTTATGAGTATGTACCATGTTTGTCTTTCTGGGTCTGGATTACCTCACTCAGGATTTTTTTCTAGTTCCATCCATTTGCATGCAAATTTGAAGATGTCATAACCATTGAGTCATTATCAGTGAGTAATATCCAATTGTGTAAATGTACCACATTTTCTTTATCCATTCTTCAGTAGAGGGGCATCTAGGTTGTTTCCAGGTTCTGGCTATTATGAATAGTGCTGTTATGAACATGGTTGAGCAAATGTCTTTGTGGTACGATTGAGCATCCTTTGGATATATATGCAAGAGTGGTATTGCTGGGTCTTGAAGTAGGTTGACTTCCAATTTTCTGAGAAACCGCCACACTGATTTCCAAAGTGTGCAGCACAATATTTTTAACCCTTTAAAAAAATTCTGTGACCGAAAATGGATGGGCCTTAAGTTTTCCAAATATTAGTTTTTGATGCAGCTTTCTGTGGTGAAGTATTTTGATTTCACTCTGACACTCCTGAGACTGACAATAAAGTTTACTTTGAATCGGAGAACAGAGCTATCTACTAGCTGACCAAAATTAGCCACAGAAATTCTGGAGGACAGAGGACAGATAGAGAGACACAGGGAGTAGTGGGAAGTGGTTTAGAAATATTCTTCTGAGAATATTTTTAAATATTTATAAATATTAGGAGGTCACTGTTCACTTCTGTGCCACATCCCTGGTCATTCTGACTCCCAAGTTTTTATTGATAGAGAGTAATAAGACAAATGCTTCAGTTTTTAGAATATTTTCCTGTATTACTAGTTTTCCAGCGTCCTATTCATTCTTCCTGCCACTGAAGATGGAATGGATTCCATTCTCTAATAATCAAGCACTCAGGTTTAAGGGAGATA
This sequence comes from Myodes glareolus, assembly GCF_982192425.1. Classification (NCBI taxonomy): domain Eukaryota; kingdom Metazoa; phylum Chordata; class Mammalia; order Rodentia; family Cricetidae; genus Myodes; species Myodes glareolus. The sequence goes on along the minus strand of NC_142031.1, from coordinate 29,700,703 downwards.
TGGAGGAAATTAAAGTAGGTATGTGTTAGGATTTACAGCTTTCAGGTTACCCTGGAGGGTCCCACTGCGGGTGGGAGAGGCCACGGTGAGAGAGAGAGAGAGAGAGAGAGAGAGAGAGAGAGAGAGAGAGAGAGAGAGTTTATTCAGTGGGTATTGGATGGATATAAAGGTAGGGGAGTTATGGAGGAAAGAAAGATAGAAGGACAGAGAAAGAGAGAAAAGAGGGAGAGGAGGAGAAAGCAGAGGCTGCCTCTTCAGAAGAACAGATAGAGAGAGCAAATGGATTAGAAGAGGCAGGAGATCAGCTTGTCTCCCTGGGAAGGGGGAGATTGGGAGTGGGCAGAACTTGTCTCTTAAAGGGACAGAGTACTCAGGTGATAGGGCAGGTCAACACAATAATAATCATAACAATATGCACCTTCAATTCACTACCTTCTAGTTGGAAGTTTCCAAAAATGATTTCTAAAAGAAAAAGGGAAGTGGTGAGGAATGTTTCTCAAAGTATTTGTCTCTACACATCAACTTTGACTTGGAACAAAATTGCTACTATTGAACAGCCACTGTTTGTGTAGTGCATGGCTTAGCTGAGTGGTTCTTCTGATTTGCTTTGCTCCCTAGTAGCTGATATGTAAATGTTCAAACCCTTTCAATTTTCTTTCTTCTTGATTGAAAAGAGGATGTGTTTTAAGAAGCAGCAATATATTCTGATTATAAAGGCAGAACTAGGGAGTTGCCTTGCCTTTTGAGACAGTCTCACTGCTTAGAACTCATTGTGTAGGCCAGGCAGGCCAGCTAGAGAATCCCACAAGTGCACAGTGCCATGCTTGACTTTTTTCCATAGACTCTGGGAATCAAACTCATGTCTTCATCCTCACACAGTAAAATTCACTAACTGAGCCATCTCTCCAGCCCTTCCCTGACATTTAAAAGGAGTATTCATGCATCTATTCATTAAGGTTGTCGTTTGGGATCTTGTCCTCAGCCCATAAGGCTTTGGTTTTATTTGGCTTTACCAACACACAGCCTACGTGGCCCTGTTTGGTGAGCCTATTTTCCACTTGCTTCCTTGGGTTGTTTAATTTGCCATAATGAGTTGAATGACATCATGTCAATTCACTATACTTCATCAATATAAAGTCCATTTGCTCAGCTAACACCTGGACATATCTGTTCAGATAACTGCAGGACATTTACGACTGAGTGCATCATAGAAACTCAGTTACAACAGGGTTCGAAAGATTATCCTCTTTTCTAAGTGGAACTCTGCCGCTGTACATTCTAATTTACTTGATATAGCAAACTGAGTAAACTTGAAATTTCTCCATTTCCCTGATTCCTTACATATTAAATACCTTTAAAATATTTTTAAAATTTATTTTGCTGTATGAATATTTTTGTTGCATGTATGTCTGTGCACTATATGTGTGCTTAGTGCCTAAGGAGGCCAGAAGAAGGAATTAGATCCCCCAGACCTGCAGTTATAGATGGCTATGAACCACCATGTGGGTGCTTGAAATGGAATCCTAGTCCTCTGCAAGAGTAGCCAGTGCTCTTAAGCACTGAGCCCTCACTCCAGCCCCTAGACCCCTGTTTTTCATTACCTGCTCTTTAGGATCTTTAATTTGCCTCCTTGGTCCTCTCTAGATAAACTTAGCTCCATTTGGACCCTTCATAATCTCTCCCATGAACTATGAGAACTAAGAGTTCTAACTGTTTTCAATTATATTCCAGACAAGCCCATTCTCCACAAAGCTCCCTGGGTGATCTATTTAAGATGCAAATGAGATCCGGCCACCCCCCCTGCTGAAAACTATTTTAAATGACATCCCATCAGCTACCTAATGTTCAAGTTCCTTAATATAATGTGTAGGATGCACATTATCTGTCTTCTGCCAGGCTTTCCAGGTTAAACTTTGCAGGCGTTGATTTTCTGCTTTGAAATTCATGTTCCCTCACAGTGCCAGTATTTGTTGTCATGGTTCTTTCCTGCATCCTTCCCTGCTCCCCTTTACCCAGTTTCTGATAGTTCTGATGTTCCACATGTGTCATCTCCTCTAGGACATTTCCCCAACTCTCTCTACCAGCCAGAGTTTTAGACATAATCATTGAAAATTATATGAAATTTATTTTTAAATGGAGTTAAAGAATGCTTAGTATCTTATGGAATCTTCCAAACTCTGAGTAAATCAGATTCAGGACCACACAGTCTAGAGAAACACTCTCTCTCTCTCTCTCTCTCTCTCTCTCTCTCTCTCTCTCTCTCTCTCATACACACACACACACACACACACACACACACACACACATTGTGGGATATTTGTACACTTTGTGAAGATACAGTGTGCTACAATTGGTTTAATAAAGAGCTGAATGGTCAATAGCTATGCAGGAGGTAAAGGCAGAGAAAGGAAGAGGAATCAAGGGGCAGAAGAAGCCAGGAGACATAGAGAGGAAACAGAAGGTGCAAGGTGGAAGAGAGGTAACACCATATGATAGAACATAGATTAATATAAATAGGTTAATGTAAGTTATTAAAACGAGTCCAAACAAGCCTAAACTATATACCAAGCTTTCATAATTAACAAGAATTGCGAGGGACAGAGAAAGACTTGTTACATACACTCACACAAACACACACACACACACACGCACACACATTTTTTTTTTTTTGAGACAGACTCTCTACGTATCTCTGACTGGCCTAGAACTCATTATTTAGTCCAGGTTGGCCTCATTCTCACAAAGATCTACCTGCCTCTGTCTCCTGAGCACTATTATTAAAGGTGTGTATCATTACAATGGCCATTGCATTTCAAATATTTGGATTTCTAACATACATACATACATACATCTTCCATTTGTCTTTAAAATTTATTTTATTTTATCTATTTCTATAAATTTATTTATTTAATGATTTTTATGATACTGCCCTGGCATATGATTAATTTTACTCCTTCTGGAATGTCAAATACATGTGTCACATAAGTGATGTCACGTGCATTGTGTCATGCATGTTGTGTACATGCATTGTGTCATGCTGCACACTCTGGTCCTTGTTTTCTTTGGATCCGTGTAGTTTTGATTCATCAGGTTTCTGTAAGTTTTGAGTTCCTATTTATGCATGAGGAATATTCTATTACACCAATACACTGTGATTTGGTTATCCATTCACCAGTTAATGGACTTTTGGATTTTTGATTATTATAAATAAACCTTGGGTGTGGTGGATAATTTTTACATAGACACAGATTTCCTTTTTTTTCTTTTTTCTCTTTCTTTTTTAATTATCTTGGATATTGACCTAGAAGTGAAGTTATTAGTTCAAAAGGTAACTATTATCTTCTTTTGAAAACATTTTATTGCATTTATTTATTCCATGAGTATGTTTGTGTACACTTGTGTGCATGTGCCAAGGCACACATGTGAATGTCAGGACAACTTGCAGGAATCAGTTCCGTCTCCTGCCATGTGAGTCTCGGGAATTAAACTTGAGTCATAGGGTGTGGCAGTAAGTGCCTGTACCCACTGAGTCCTCTTGATGGCCAGGTAAGTACATAAGAAACTGGATGCTTTCAAGGTGCTATCCTCTTCAAAGGATGTTCTCAAACTTCAGTCACTTTCCCACATATATAGTGATATCACTGGTAATACCAGTTTAGATTGCTTGATTAAAAATGTAGAATGAGGCAGCCATGGTGCTACATGCCTTTAATCCTAGGCCTTGGGAGGCCATGGCAGGTAAAACTTTTTAAGTTCAAGACCACTCTAGTCTACATAGTGAAGTCCAGGCTACATCATTTCAAAAGTAGATAAAAATTTTAAAAAATTAAAAAAATAAAAATGTGGGCTATCCCTTTATCTACTGTTTTATAAAAGTCTTCTTTTGTAAAGATTTTTCAAATCTTTTGACTATTTTGAATATAATAATCTTAAGGAGGATTATAAGGGTCTCAGATGTATTCTCTCTAGCTCCTTTGGTGACAGGATTACTCACTATGTTCTTGTAGTCTTTTTGCTTGACGACATGAAAAACTCAGAAAAACCTGGAGTAATGGCTAGATAGACTCATCTTCCTTCCTTTGAAATGAAGACCTCTGGAATTCAGAATACAGCAGGAGTGACCTAAATTACTTTTGTCAATCCGACATAAACTAGAGTCACCTGGGGAAGAAAGTGAGTCTCTGTTGAAGAAATGATGACTGACCTATGGACAAGTCTGACGGACATTTTTTAAAATTAATAATTAATGTGGAAGGGCCCAACCCACTGTGGGTGGTACCACACCTGGGCAGGAGGTCTTGAATGATATAAGAAAAACATAAGCCAAATAAGTCATGTCCTCTCTGGATTGCTTTTGGTCAGTGTTTTCTTGGAGCAATAGAAAGTCAAATAGGTAAAGAAGTGAAATAAAGGACTTGGGGGGACCTTCATGAGTAGCAAGATGAGGCAATAACTCTCACTTCCTTTTTGGTGATCCTGGAACCATGTGTCCTTATTAGGGAAGAATAAACACCACGGGAACAGCCTGACAGCCTCACTGAGCATAGCTTCTACCAACACTCCAAGTTTTTTGATAGACCATTCTACCATTTGTGAAGATTGCTAAGTCAGAAATAGGGGGTAACTGGTAAGTCTGTGGGCAGTGGTCCGCTGATGTCTCCAGATTAAAGTTAGCATCTTGTTAGAAGCAATGAACTCCCACGATCGTGAAGAAGGTGCCGTTAAATCATGTGGTGTTGCTGGCAGATGGTGTTGAAGCAAGGAAAGCGGGGAGGGAAATAAATGTTTATTCCAGCCAGGGAAAGTCATTTACCAGCCCACAAAGCAAAGAGCCCAGCGCAATCAACTCCCTGCCGGCTGGACTGGCTGATTTCCCCAATGGCTATGGCAACTTATCAAAGTCTGAGTGATGGACCTTGCTGTTGGCATTCTGAAAACTCAGCTGTGGTGATGGGCAGGAGATGAAATGTTTTTGGCTGAGCCGGTGCCTAGCCTACATGCCTGTCACCGTGTGTGCTGGTGAGCACAGTGTTGGGAGGCTTGGGCAGTGAAGCCAACTGGGATCTTGAAGGCAATGATTTCACCTACCTGAGTCCTAATCATTAGCACAGTTGGGACTTTTTGATGTACATCCAATGTTGAATTTGTCGTGGTCCGGTCCTGAGAGTTGTGCTCACACCTGCCATTAATCTTCAATGTTTTCCATTTAATGTCTCTGGAGTACTCGCCAAGCCATTAGTCAGTTCCCATGAATCACTCCAGACACACACTGCAGAACTGTTCAGCATGCTGGTAAGCCAGGCTTGACAGTTTTTCTGTCATAAGAAATATTCTGGACAACCATTGGTTTGTGTTAGAACGACATGGCTGTGTGGTGTGAGCTAGCACATTGGACAATGAGTCCAACAGACTGCAAGTTAATTGGGCCTTTTATGTTCTCCTGGGAGTTTCTTTGTATGTGCCTCAACTTACCATGGAGCACGTACTGTGAAGACAAGCCAGTCCGTGGCTTGATAAATCACACAAGCTTGGCACACTATGAGCAGCAGGTCAGACTTTATGGTCACTAAGTTTCTCTTGAGCAGGCATTCAATCTCCAGCCCAGCAACTCAATTATCTCAGAATTATTGATATTTGAAGGCACAACCTAACACATCAGACTCTGACTTGATGACTTCCATTTGAGACAAAACAGGAAGATTCCTGATTCCTCCACCATGATTTCTCACTCAACACAAGCTGTTTCCACCCATACCTACTTCCAGAAAAATATTCCCATGAATCGTCAGACCATGAGCTGCTGACTCTTCCACTGAGGCCTTATGCCTGGGTTTGACTGATACACAGCCTTGTTAGGATGGCAGCAGTGGGTCTTGTCCTCACGGAGCTTAGCAGAACCCAAGGAATTTGCATTCATCAGCATGTCAGGCACGGACATCAGCACTGAGGGCAAAGAACTGATGGATGTGTGCAGAAATTCCGAGCTCCTTGCTGCAGTTGGTGACAAGCCTGCTTGAACCTGCCCCTCTTCTCTGTGTCAGCTTTATTCCTCATCTTCCCAGAGACTCAGTTCAGGAATTCTGCTCTGGGCCCTCTCTCCCAGGGTTAGAAAGTGTGCTCCAATGGAACCTTGTTCAGAATCATTAAAGATAATGCTTTACCTTTCTTAATTTCTATCCAGAATCCAGCGAAGGAACCCCATGCTGATTGGCCACATATTCCCACTTAGCACAGATGCCTTTTAACACAGCCGTCTGCCACAGAGGACCTGCAGAGGCCCAAGTGTCAGAGATCCACCTTTCTCAGCTGGAAGATCATCTTTCATGGGAGTTTGAATAAAAGTTTCCAGACATTCAACTATGTTGTTAGCTTTAAAGCTCAGAGATCACCAGGCTGGAGCGATGACTCAGTGGTTAAGAGGACTGACTGCTCTTTCAGAGGACCAGGGTTTGATTCCCAGCATCCCCATAGTGGCTCAAAACTGTTTAACTCCAGTTCCAGGGAGTCCAATGCCCTCTTCTGATCTCTGTGGGTTCTGCACACACACACACAGTGTATAGTCATACGGGCAGACAAAATACCCATGTACATAGAACAAAATAAATGAAAATTTGAAGTGTGTTTTAGTCCCAGAGATCTACTTACAGCACATCTTTAAGTTTGGGACTTATGTGGGGCAACAATAAAAGGCAGAGTGAGTTGTTTTTAAATTTTAGTGGATGTCTCCAAATATCCCTGACGACTGTTTGCTAAAAACCACAGAGTATCTCATGTCCTCCATACGTATCTCATGATATGACCTACTACTATACCACTACATCTTGCTATACTTCCTATAAGACTGTTACCAAATCCTGACTCTAGAAAACGAAAAGAAAACTGTTGCCATAGAAACCAATCGATATTCTGTGTTGATGCTGTCCACAGGGGAGGGAAGTCTAGCAAGAAACGCTGATTTAGTGACATGAAGCCCATGGTATTGGTTTATATATATATAAAAAAAAACCCTGCAAACTGTTGCCCTGTCATAGTTCAGACGGGGAAGGGAACCACAGAAGCAGCACAGAAAGATCTCGAACATTCCAGCAGGAGATGTACTTCCATTAAAGCACCACTTTAACAGTTCTTGATTGCTCTGGTCTTAGGGTTGATGTAAGCCAGTGCCTGCCACCAACAAATATAAGCCACCTTGGATCCCTAGCTTTGCAACCATGGCTTCAAAATATTCCAAATCCTCACAAATTTCCATTAGCAAATGCAATGTCCTCTTCTGAAACCAGGAGTCAGGACCAAGAGCAGACCCAGAGTCTCTGGCAATAATTGTTCTGTTTTTCAGTCTAAGCTCCAGAATAAGGAAATAAAGCTTGGGTCGGCCTTCCAGTGGAAAGAAGGGGAAGCACAAATGACTGAGAAAAGAATGAGAGAGGCCCAGGTTAGTCTGAGGATGCCTGGAATTTCAGCAAGGGGGAGTGTGACCTGGGCAAAGATGGAAATGAACCCTTCCCTCCCCTAAGCTGCTTTTCAGTGTTTTATCACTGAAGGGAGCAAGGACACCTCTTTAACCTGAGCTGAAATAAACCCTTCGCCCCCTGCATTGTTCCTTGTCAGCTGTTTGACCACACGAATGAAAAAAATAGTGCAATTACAGGACTTTGCAATAGAAAGAGGACAATGAATGTCTGATGAACGAGCACAGGAACGAACGAACGAATGAATGAAATCAGAAGTGACATTGTTGCCTAGAGATGTGGATTTAGACACAAGAAGCCTGCTGAGGAGAAGGCACTAGGGGAGCTTCACAAAGAGGCTCCATATAAGCTGAACTTGGATGGATGGGTGAATATGATTCTGGGAAAGAATTGAGAGAAGGGCGTTTCAGGCAGAAGGAAACACATTTTTCTATTCGTACAAGTGAACATGGTGTGTCCGCCAGGCTTGGCGTTCAGCTACCTGCTGAATACACACAGGAAATAGACTCTCATCTGCAGCGTTGCTTCAGACTTTGGCGCTGCTCTGTTTAGATCTGATTTCAGAATGTCTGCTGCGAAAGTCGTGCTGGTTCATCTAGGAGCACGGGTGTTTTGCCAAAGGAAGAGAAGACATAAAACCCGCTGGAAGTCTGCTAAGTGGCTAGAAAGGGGATTAATGTTATGTAAATGTAAGTAAATGCACCTTGCAGCCAAGTACCTGATGTGAAGAACCCTCCCTTGAGAGGAGAAAATTGCTCTCTTTTGATTAAAAAAAAAAAATGACTATCAGACAGCATTCTTCAGAGCCATCTATTCCTCTGACTTTTCCCGAACTGTCTGGATGGAGTCTAGTGGAATTTCCGCTTGATCCCAGACAGGAAGAGACAAAGAGAGGCTACAAAGTGAGGTGGGCTGAAAAGTAGCAGAAATTCATAACTAAAGAAAACAGAGTTAGAGTGTCTCAGGGAATTGTCCCAGGGCTCCACAGTGTAGCCAGATGCCAGACGACTGTGTCCTAACTGAAATCAGATGACATTGAACAATCAGGAAAGCAAGCCAGAGAGATGGCTCAGTTGGTAAAAGCTCCAGTTCAATGCCCAGAATCCACCAAAAATCTTAGTCCTGTATCCCCAGCACTCCAACAGCAAGATGGGAAGTAGAGACGGAAGCGTCACAAGCGTTACCTTGAAGGTGGAGGATGGGCTAGCTTGAGGCACACAAAACAGCAGAAACAAGATCCCCATATCAGGATGGAAGTTGAGAATCAACTCCTCGGAGCTATCCACAGACACACCATGAGACATGTGCGCTCACAATCACACCCAAATGAAAATAATCAAAAAGACAATAAAAGCAGAATTTAAAAAGTGAAGGGAACGGTTCCATGAATATTTTCCTTTTGGCCATCCACTGTCTCCTCATCGCTGTCGGGTACTGACTGACCCAGGTGATGGCCTGTTGTCCGTAGTTTTCTGTCCTGCCCATTTCCCGCAGCCATTAAGTCCCAAAGAAATCACACAGAGGTCTACATTAACTATAAACTGATTGGCCCATTAACTCAGGCTTCATATTAACTCTTATAATGTATATTAGCCTATTATTCTTGTCTATGTTAGCAACGTGGCTCAGTACCTTATTCAACGAGGCAGTCACATCTTGCTTCTTCTGTGACTGGTCAGGACTGCAGAAGGAGCTTCCCTCTTCCCAGAATTTTCCTGTTCTCATTGACCCGCCTCTACTTCCTGTCTGGTAGTCCCACCTATACTTCCTGCTTAGCTACTGGCAAATCAGTGTTTATTTAAAACATAATTGACAGAATATAGACAATTGTCCTGCACCACTCCCCCTCCAAATTAAAAAAAAAAAAAGAACATTCATAGTCCATTTTTTGGGAATGTGGGCATAGTTTTCCAGGCTACTTCCTGTTGATTGGGGCACTGATAATCTTATGGGGACCTAAAGAAAATTTAGAATTATGATCAGGTCATGACTGGAGTATCCTGTGAGGCTTGATCATCTCAGGCAGCAGTCTTGAATCTGTTCTGGATATAGAACTCTGACATCTGGGCCATCTGTTCATATTGGAGATTTCTCAGGTGTTCTTCCTTCATCAAACCTGATCTTTCTTAACTCAGAATGAATCCGCAGCCTCTCATTTCCTGTGGAAACAAAAGCAAATCCTCTTCTCCAAAGTAACATACCTTTTGACTTCAATTTTGAAGTCAAGGTATTTTCAAAATATCTATCTTGAATTAATTCAGCAGCATTTATAAATAAATATCTTTTAGCAGCTGTTGCTCCTTCCTCATCATTCAAACAATTTAAAGAGAGCATAATAACATACAGTATCAGACTCTGTGTATTTTTCATCTTTATTTGGCTTTATTTTAACCTCTATTTCTTTTATTTTTAATTTTTGACTTTTTTGAGATAGGTTCTCTATGTATCTTTGGTTAGCTTTCTGAATTCCAACCTCACGGCTGAGGTACCAGCCTGAGCCATGTTTATTGCCACAACTCTATGGTGTTTCAAGGTTCCTGCCACCAAGAGAAAACATGTGGTGAACTTTTCATCAACGCCATTTAAGTGTTTTGTGACAGGACCTCTTTAAAGAGCTGCAAGGTTTTGCAGGTAAAGCTGGGCCAGGAACCGTTTGCCTCTAGCAAGCAGAGCCCACCTGAGAATATGCTGCTATCAATAAGCCTTGCTTAACTCTATTCTTTTCTGTCTAGAATTACTTCCCAAGCTCTTTCAGGTTTTATATGAATGTAGTCGTCCATACGTTGGGCACCATTGTTGTCTGAGTTTCTGTGTGTCCGGTTTTTTATTTATTTTAAATAAACACTGATTGGCGAATAGCCAGACAGGAAGTATAGGCAAGACAACCAGACAGGAAGTAGAGGTGGGTGAAGGAGAACAGGAGAATTCTGGGAAGAAGAAAGCTCTTTCTGCAGTTGTGACCCTGCCACAGAACAAGCAAGATGTGACTGCCTCACTGAAAAAGGTACTGAGCCACGTGGCTAACACAGATAAGAATAATAGGCTAATATAAGTTGTAAGAGTTAATAAAAACCTGAACTAATGGACCAATCAGTTTATAACTAATGTAGACCTCTGTGTGATTTCTTTGGGACTTAATGACTGCAGGAACCGGGCAGGACAGAAACCCCCACAACAGGAGCAAACAGCTGGCCCCATCTTCATCACTTTGCAGCTGTGTGAACAGGATCTAGGACTGGAATCTCAAAGCTTCTCACCCTCCAGCCTCAGGAATCTGTGGCTGAAACCTGAGCCCTGGGGCATAGGTGGGCTTTACCTGTGACCTATGACTTTGCTTTCTGACACAGGAGCTGGGAAGTCACAGGGCATGACAGAGCTCCCTAAGGAACACAGGGTCAAAAGACAAGAAATGAGATTGGAAAGATGGAGAGAAAACGAAGAAGGTGGGCATGGGTGGCTGTAATCTCAGCACTCAGGATGCTGAGACCAAAGAATGCCTGCAATATGTTAGAAACCAGCATAGTAAGAGGCTAGCTAAAAACAAAACAAACAAAAACCCAGGCTTCTGATAGCAAGATCCCTACGTGATGTCTGTCCTATGAGCCTTCAGCCCTCAGACTACAGAAAACAACCACCACAACAAAAACCAAAGAAACAAAAATGAAATAAAAACTAAAAAAGTCTAGTTTTTCAGAATAGTTTGAATTTCTTCTGCTGCCTGTGACAGCCACACTAACAGGACAGGCAGAGGTGACCAGATGTCACTGATTAATTTCTTTTGGCCTTAGCTATTTTTCTTGCTGCTGTGATGAAATATATGACAAAGAGGACTTAGAGGGAAAATCTATGGTCATGGTTGAAGACCACGTGGTCTGTATGGTGGGGAAGACTGATGACTTGAGAAGCATCAGCTGGAACAGGCGGGGTGTGAGGCAGAGTGCCAGCAAGTGCAGAGACGAAGGCTGCGGCTCAGGTCCACTCCCTCCTTCCTAATCTATCTGAATCCAGCTTGTGCAATAATGTTGCCCCTGTTCAGTCTTCCGTCCTTAGTCAAACTTTCTGCAAGGTCCTTATGGACACACTCAGAAGAGGGTTTCCAAGGCCATTCCGAGTCCTGTAAAACTGACAATCAAGGTTGACTGTCCCACTATTGATTGCCGTGGCAATGATCTGGTCTAGAGACTGCTTTTATACTTAACAGTTATCTGGACTTTTTCTGTGCCTGCACCTGTACAAAGCACAAAGGATAAAAAGGTGAACCGGACTTAGTCTTTGGCTTCACTGAGTACAAAGGGACCAAAAAGGTCAACCTAAGAGGATAAAGATGATTAAAGTAAAAGTTAGCTTGGATGCATTCATTAATATACATGTCTGCACTTGAACTTTGATCAGAGACATTTGAAATAGTTTTAAGATTTAAATGTAGTTTGTGTGTGTATGCACGCCTGTGTGTGTCATGATGTACATTTGGAAGACAGAGGATGACTTTCAGGAGTCAGTTTTCTCCTTTCTCCTTTCTATGAGTTCTGGAGGTTGACCACAGATTGTCACACTTCTGTGACAAGTATTTTTAACCTCAGAGCTAATTTACTATTTACTGTCCCAAAGTTTATGTTTATAAAGCTGACAAATCTTTCCAATAAATTCATGTCTCTAAGGGCTTTTTGTTTTGTTTTTCTTTTCTTTTCCTTCCTTCCTTCCTTCTTTCCTTTTCTCTCTCTCTCTCTTTCTCTCTCTCTCTCTATTTCTCTCTCTCTTTCCTTTTTGTTTTTTTGTTTGAGAAAAGTTCTCCATGCATAGCTATGGCTGGCCCCAAACTTACTGTGTAGACCAGGCTGGCCTCCAACTCACACAAAACCTGCCTCCCCAGGGCTGGGATTAGAGATGTACACCATCACATCCAGCTCCCCAGAATTCCAAAGGGGAAACTGTGACTGAACTTGGTCCAGAGGGAGACCTAGGCAAGTGCTCTGTCACTGACCTAAAGCAGAGCCCTAGGGAGAAAGAAAGGCTATGACATGCTTTCTCTTACAAGATAATACATGTCCTTCTGATGACAAATTTTATTTTGAAAATGTGTTTTAAATTGTTTGTCCTAGCTGTAGTCTGCATTCCCATCCATATTTGAAAAGCAGGTGGTCTACTTTCTTTTTAAAAATCATTTTCAGTCAACATACGAAGTGACAGGTTACACCATGGCATTGTCCTCTATCTATTATGTGCTCTTGTACCCTGTTTGCATTCATTTCCCTCCCCCTAATTGTGAACTTTATTTTTATGTCAATGTAGACTTTCTAAATGACAAAATCTTATTTTACTGCAGAAAGGAGACAGGGTTATTTGATGAGTTTTGAGAATGTGCCTCTAGCTCCACATCTGTTCTAGTGTCCTTTCTGTTGCTAAGATAAACACTTCCAGGCCACCGTCCATCACTGAGGAAAGTTGGGGCTGGATTCAAATGGAAACTTGAAGAAGAAACCAGGAGCAGTGCTGCCTGCTGGGCAGGTGGTCCTGGGCTGTATAAGGAAGCCAACTGGCCAGGGAATGATGCCGCCCACAGTGGGCGGGGCTCTCCCACTTCACTTAATAATCAAGGCAATCTCCTGCAGACATGCCCACAGACGAGTCTTATTCGAACAGTCTCTTAACTGTGACTCCCTGCTCAGGTGACTCCAGGCTGTGCAAAGTTGACAGTTAAAGCTGACTAGGACATCTTATGTTGCAACATAATTGTTTTGAGTTTTTTTCACACTCAAAATGATTTTTTAAAAAACTTAAGACAAAATATTTATTTGCAGAATATGTCCCCTCCCCCAAATAAAGTGCCAACCAAAGCCACATTTTTTTTCTGTTAACCAAACTACTATTTTGTCTCAGTAGTTTATTTCCCCCTTAGTAATTTAAAGAAAGGCTGTCAACTCCCTTGTGGGGAGCTTGAAGTGAGAGATAAGATTATCAGATAAATCTAGATTGTCAGTTTCTCTCTCTGAGTGACCTTGAGGTTAGTTTTGCCTGCTGGTAAGGGCTGCACTTTCATTTGACTGTGCTAAAGTACACTCAGAAAACTTTACAAAATGCTTCTCTAGCCCAGAGATGCCATCCTAATGGCTGCCCCTTTGGAGTCGATGGGGGAAAAATTACCACTTCTTTTTAAGTACCAGGAAGGATTTATCCAAGCAAGGCAATAAAGCGTGTTCAGAAGTAACTAAACTCAGCATGCCCCATAGTTGCCGCTTGGCTCTGTGATTTCAAACCTATAATTAGATATGTTGTTAGGTTTTGCCAAGTCTTAATGACCTCTATTCTGTTTATGACAAATACCAGAGAGGCACCCCCTAGGGGTGCTATTTGAGGGAAGATGTGTTGATGAGAACTCAATTTATTTATCAGATTCTGGGATGCAATTTCCTCATTTTCAGATTATTAAACATTCCAGCATGTTCCACGATGTCTCTACACCCTATGTGGGTAAGTGTGGTGGGTACCGTGGGTGGAATAGGGATGGCAGCTTAGGGAGCTGTGTAAACAGAATGCGTGAAATGGGCAAAGACTTGGTTGGGACTCATACCTAGACTCTGCCCTTTGGGAAAAGCTCTGCAATGGCGTGCTTCCGTTTTTCCTGATTTGGCCAATGGGAAATTGGGCAAAGTTATCTCTAGTTGTAGTTATCAAGACATTGACACTTACCGAGTGTCTTACGCTCCAGGGGTGATAAGAGACAAATGACAATACATAGTTAAATTGGGATGATGACATGGACGTAAACAAAACAGAGGAGGATGACACAATAGAAAGCTCCTTAGAGCTGGGTATGGTGCCTCCTATCTGTAATTCTCGCACCACGGAGGCTGAGGCAGGAGGACTGACACAAGTGAAGGCTAACCTGCGCTGTACAGTGAGTTTGGGGGCAGCCAGGACCGCCATGTGATCACGTGATCAAACTAAAAGAGAAAAGAAACTGATCGTAGACTAGATGGGTTGGGCTTTGGCGGCAGCTGCGGCAGTGAGGATTGAACCACAGAGCTCAGCAAACCCACAAGGAAGTGCATTGGGAAAGGACTGGGGTAAGTAAGCGGGTCGCAGGGCCCCGGGGTTGGCTAGGTACTCGCCTGAATGTGGGGCAGAGGGGAGGTGGGTGGCGGTGTCATGGAATCTTAACATGGAAGGAAAAGAATATTTTTCTAACCTTTCCAGGTAGAGTGAAAGCCTTGTCCAAATTGTATGTGGTAATCAGTGTGTTGCAATAGTTACGTGTCTACCTGCTTTGCTTGCAGGGGAAGGTTGCTGGGAGCAAGAACTATTCCATTAGTGTTCCACTCCTGGTGTGTCTCCACAGCCCTGGCATTAGGTGGGCACTCTGAGAATACGGCTGTAAGAACATGTATTAGCGAACATGACACAGGGTTACCTCCATATTGGAGGAAAGATCCTACTGATTTTTGCTATGGAGAATCAGGAAACAGTAGCTTTCAGGGGTTGCCTGGGATGCATAAGGAAGGCTCGAAACCTGACCAGCAGGAGCAGACCACACTTGAACTGCAGTGGCCTTCACCTTGCTGAGGAGACTGTTTGCTCAGCTGGTCCTGAAAGTAAGGACACCTTGGTCCACGGATGGGCGGGAATGTCATTCAGTTCTCGGGGCCAGGCAGGAAGTTGCTGTGGAGGACATTTATTAGCATGGCTTCCAGGGCTTAAACCTCCCATGTGGGGTCTGGCCAAGGATCTGTAGACTCATACTTTTAGATAATTTATCGTCTCTCCATCAGTAACAACATTCTGTAGTTTTGCTGGGGCTGTGTCAAGAAAGGCAGAATATGATAATTCCAGGATACAATTTCAAGAAAGGTTTGGAGGAGGTGAAGGAGGCTGGAGTCCTTAGAGCACAAAGCGACACTGGAATGCAGAGGATATATCTTCGGATTGAGGCCCATTGACGTTTGTCAGTGACCTGTGTCCCCGAACTGTGAAATGTGGACTGGGATAGTTTGTTCAGTAGATAAACAATGAGCCATCGTGAAGAAGAAGCAGAAGAGAACACCTCTGTGCTCGGTCAGGCTGACATACTGGCTTGTAATCACCGTATTGGTTGGCATTCCTTTTGGAGCCCCCTCCTGTTCCAACACAAGGGAAATGAGAACACGGATTCACACATGGGATTCTGAGGAAGTGTGGCTAGGCGGAATCCTCGTCACAAGCAATCACGGACCACGCCACCCGTTAGGACCTTTTCTAGGAGAAAACAAGGTGGGGCAGAGATCAGATGGAACCTTAATTTAAACAGGTTTTGTTTTCATTTTTTTGGTTTATTTATTTATTTATTTATTTATTTATTTATTTATTTATTTATTTATTTTTGACAAATACTTTCCACTGAACAAAAGGGCATAGGAGAATGCATGGCTTTTTCGCATTTTTCCTACTGTTTCTCTGAGTCAGTGAACAGGCACTCTGGAATTACAGTTTACAGAATTGGGATTTCAAATGAAGCCAAATGAGGTTTGGGGAGTAATACATGCTTTCTTTCCCCCATGGTTACAACCCAGAGAAAAGAGCTAAGGTGTACATTTCATGCCCATTGTCAAATTCCCAAGAAAAAGTCTATAGGATGGAATCTTATTACCATCAGTGGTCCATAATGGTTACTTTGATAGGCAGCTTGGCGAGGTTTAGAATCATCTATGAAACATAACACTAAACATATCTATGCGGCATTTCTAGAGAGAAAATTAAGAGGGAAGACACACTTTGAATGTGTGTGTGTGTATGTACACGCACACATATATATTCATACACAAAAGTATTTACCCCATTATGTAAGGGACCTGGGTATCCACATATGCTCACAGGGAGTTACTCTCTGTGACGACTAAAAGATCTCTCTCTGTGCATGTGTGTGTGTGTGTGTGTGTGTGTCTGATTCTCTTTTTACACACACACACACACACACACACACACACTTCATTGTATAGCCAATAGCTTTGTTTTTTTTCTCTGTTAGAACTCTGAACTTGTTTAGCTCACAGAATGTTTGACTAGCACAAACAAAACCCAGGGTTCAGTTCCACCACCATATAATCTGGGCACCTATAACCCCAGCAGTCAGGAGACAGAAATGGGAATATCTATGTTATGAATTTGAGGCTAACCTATGACACATGAGAACTTATGTATACAAAAAAAAAAACAGACTTTTGCACTGTTCTCAGTTGACCACCAGAACTAGATGATAAGACCCTACTGCCAACAACACTGCACACTTTGGTGTAGGACACAGCAAGGCCAAGCTGGAGCTCACTTAATTAAGATCCTTTCCCTGTTCCCCTCGACGACTAGCTTTCCTGAGCCAGAGGACATGTGCAAGCCGCGAGGGAAACAAACATCTTTTCTCTTACCTCGGCCTGAACCCTGTGTGCTACAATTCTGACCTGCCAGGCAAGACATGCACCCTAGTGTGATAGTGGCGTGACCGGGGTAACCGACGATTTTCCTACTGGATCTGAGGCCTCCATTGGGAGGGAGGAAATACCAGTAGTATTTAACCTAGTAAAAAGCCTATGGTTGGAGAGGTCACAGGCCCTAGGGGAACTTAACAACTGATGTTTCACTAAATAAACATGCTGTCAAACTAGTCTCTAAATATTAATGTTATAATCATAGTCTAGTCATGGTCTCAGCGTGGGTCAAAGAATCTTTTATTTCTATTTTTTAATTTTTTTTTTTTTGCTGTGAGTGGCAGTTGATAAAGAAACTCATAAGGGGTCAAAATGCTGAGCATAGGTGACTGCCAAATTAAACAGTATAGCTGCATCACACAACTCCACCCCTCTCCAGCCCGCCCTGCCTCTTCAAGGCTCCAGGAACACCAAAGAACTGGGCTAAAAAGATGGTGAGAGCCAAGGGATGGAGGCAGGAGAGTGACATGCTGTCTTCTGGAAATGAGGTGGCCAATGTAAACATGAGCACAAGACTTCTGCGGTTGTCTGTACAAGACGCCCCTCCCCATACACACACACAAAAGACACAGGAGCAGGATGGGGAAAAGTGTGCAAGAGAGTAATGGGCGAATACGATCACCATACATTGTATATATGTATGAAATAGCTAAATATTAAAATAGATTTAAAGTAATGAAATAAATTCATCAACAACAAAATTCCTGGGAAAGTTATTAGAGGTTCACATTTATACTTCACTAATTAGAAATGGAAACCTGACTTAATTGAAACTATTATTCAGATCTGAATCAATGATTTAAAAAAAAGATTTTATTTGCAAACATTTTGCCTGGGCAAATCAGCCGTTTTACATAAAATGTTAATTTTGCTTAAAAAATTACGCTCAGGAAGCCATAATCTCTACCTTTTTCACCTTGCTTTATGTGGCTCTTATTAACTTAAAAATATTTAAGGTCATTTAGTGTGTAAAGTGCTTGCTTTCTAACCATGAAGAGCCAAGTTCAGCCCCAATCACCTGTGTAAGAACGTCCTGAACATGCTGACAGAAGCTTGTTGTCACAGCACTGGGGATGTGGGGACAGGATGGTCCCTGGGTTTTCTGGCCAGCCAGTTTACCCTGATTACTGAGTTCCAACCCAGTGAGAAAGCCTGCCTCAAAGGAGCTGGACAGTTCCTGAGGGGGCCACCCAAGGCTGTCCTCTGACTTCTCTATGCCCCAAACACACACATGCAACAACACTCACTTGAATGCATAAACATGGGCACACACGTGAACCCATAAGAAGTAAGCTCCACAGATTTCAGCATGCCTTGTAGACAGATTTCATGACAATATTTTGAAATGTCTCCACCTTTACTTTTAGAGTCTGAAATCAATCCCCTCTCCTGATTCCAGCCCAACGCTGAGCGAGCTGATTCTAAATAAAGCTGAAAACTTTTGGAAAAACTAAAAATGCAAGTGATTTTTCACCCTTTAACCCAGAAAGGAACTAGGCAATGCTGACTCTGTATCCATTCAGAGTTAAATGTAGGAAAAAAAAAAACAACTCAGCTTCTCCAATGGGTGCTGGCAGGGGCCAGTCACCCCCTGCCCTATGCTTTCCCTGCTTAGCTGGCCAAGCACAAGGTTTTATGGATGGAAAAGGAGGGAAGGAAAGGGAGGAAGACTGAGTGCATCATCACTGAAAATCTACAAATGTATCTGGCCATTGTCTCTCCTTCCCTCCCTTCCACCTTCCCGCCACCTCCTTCTCCCTTCTGTCTAACTGTGTGACTCCCACATGGTGTGTTCCCTGCAAAGCACTGGAATTATAGACACTCATGTGGCCATACCTGACTTTTTACATCATTGCTGGGGTCCAAATGTGGGTCCTTACACTTCGATGGCAGGTTCTCTTACCCACTGAGAGCCATCTCCCCAGCCCTCTGTGTCTTTGCTTTCAGATGACATATTGCATAAGGCCCAATTCAATCAAGAAAACAATGAACTATGGATTGGAAATGGGGGCTAAGTGGGTGGATATAATCCTGCTGTCTCAGTCGTGTGTGTGTGTGTGTGTGTGTGTGTGTGTGTGTGTGTGTGTTTGAAAACATACTGGTGTCCTTAGCAGTGACTACATTCTAAGCTATCACTTGTTTTACAGAAGATGCTGTCCTCCCAGTCTGGTTGCTTGAGGTCTTTGTGTGACCAATCAGTAGCCCTCCTATATACAGATGATAAATGGGCTAAGAAAGAAATCAGAGAAATACCACCCTTCACAATAGCCACTAGCAACACAAAACACAGTGGAGTTACTCTAACCAAATAAGTGAAAAACCTGTATGATAAGAACTTTAAGTCTTTGAAGAATTAAATTGAAGAGGACATAAGAAAATGGAAAAATTTCCCATGCACACAGAGAGGTAGGATTAACATAGTAAAAATGGCAATCTTATCAAAAGCAGTCTACAGATTGAATGCAATTCCATCAAAATCCGAGCCTAGTACTTCACAGACCTTGAAAAAAACTATACTAAATTTCAAATGGAAAAAAAAAACTCAAGATAGCACAAACAATCCTGTATAATAAAGGAATATCTGGAGGTATCACCACCCCTGACTTCAAGATCTTTTATAGAGCTATAGTAATGAAAATGATTTGGTGTTGACATAAAAGCTAATAGGTGGACCAATGGAATTGAATGGAAGACCCTGATATCAATCCATACACCTACAAACACCTGATTTTTGACAAAGAAGCTAAAATGGAAAAAAGAAAGCATCTGCAACAAATGGTGCTGGCATAACTGGATGCTGATATGTAGTAGGAGAATGCAAATCTATCCGTATCTATCGGCATGAACAAAACTCAAATGCAAATGGGCCAAAGACCTCAACATAAGTTCAACCACATTGAACTTTATAGAAGAGAAAGTGGGAAGTAGCCTTCAAAATATTGGCACGGGAGACCACTTCCTAAATAAAACTCCAGTAGCACAGAAACTAAGAAGCTCCTGTAAAGCAAAGGACACCATCAACAAGTCAAAATGACTGCCTACAGTTAAAGATCTTTACCAATCCCACATCTGATAGAGGATTGATCTACAAAATATACAAAGAGCTCAAGATACTGGACGTCAAAATACTGAATAATGCAGTTAAAAAAACAGGGTACAGATCTAAACAGAGATTTTTTTTTTCTGTTATTTGCCTGTTGACAGTCTATGCTTTATTGTTTAAGAAAAACAGTGTATTCAAAACCAAGGATGTATTTAAATTACATTCCTGACACTTAACATAGAACCTGGCACAGAAGTTACTGGAAATATAATTGCTCAATGAATGTCTTCAGTGAGCTTCTTTTGTTTTTCTTTTTTTTTTCCATTCAAAAATTTACACTTCCTCCTCTCCTCCCATTCCCCTCCTGCTCCCCAACTCATCCTCCTTCCCCGCCCCCCTCCCTAAGAGAGGGCAGGGTATCCTGCCTTGTGGGAAGTCCAAGGCCCTCCCCACTCAATCCAGGCCTAGGAAGGTGTGCATCCAAATAGACTAGGGTCCCCAAAAGCCAGCACATGCAGTAAAAACAAGTCCCAGTGCTATTATTAATGACTTCTCAGTCTGCCCCCAATTGGCAGCCACATTCAGAGAGTCCAGCTTGATCACACGCTTGTTCAGTCCTGGTCCAACTGGATTTGGTGAGCTCCCATTAGATCAGGCACGCTGTCTCAGTGGGTGGACCAACCCCTCGCTGTCCTGACTTCCTTGCTCATCTTCTCCCTCCTTCTGCTCTTCAACTGGACCTTGGGAGCTCAGTCTGTTGCTCTGATGAGGGTCTCTGATGTGGGAGAATTGTCTGTATCCTGTCAATCATATTTTAATAAAACGCTGATTGGCTAGGCAGGCAGTATAGGTGGGAAAGCCAGACAGGAAGTAGAGGTGGAGCAAAGAGACTGGGAGTATTCTGGCAAGCAGGAAGCTCCCTCGGCAGTTCTGCCCAGACCACCGGAGAGGAAAGATGTAAGCTGCCCCACTGGAAAAGGTACTGAGCCATGTGGCTAACATAGATAAGGATAATGGGGTAACATAAGTTATAAGAGCTAATAAGTAGCCTGACCTAATGGGCCAATCAGCTTTATAACTTATAGAGATCTCTGTGTGATTGATTTTCTCTGGGACTTGCCGGCTGTAGGGTACTGGGCGGGACAGAAACCCCAACAAGCCAGCCGTCATGTTACAGGTCTCTGTCTCTATCTCCATCCATCGCTGGATGAAGATTCTATGGTGATATTTGAGATAATCATCAGTGTGACAGTGGGGTAAAGCCAGTTCAGGCACCTTCTCCTCTGCTGCCCAAGGACCTAGCTGGGAACATTCTGAGTGAGATAATCTAGACCCCAAAAGATGAATATGGTACGTATTCACTCATTAGTGGACTTTAGCCATAAACAAAGGACATTGAGCCTACAGTTCACAAGCCTAGAGAAGCCAAATAACAAGGTAAACCCACAGAAAAACATATATAGATTCTCCTGGAAATTGGAAGCAAACAAGATCACTGGGCAAAAGTTGGGAGTATGGGGGTGGGAGTAGGGATTGGGGAAGGGGAGAAGGGGAGAGAGAAGGGAGAAGGGAAAGACTGGGGAGAACTTGGGGGAGTGGGAGGGTGGAGATGGAGGAAGGGCAGATATAGGAACAGGGAAGAAGATATCTACATTAAGGGAGCCATTTTAGGGTTGGCAAGAGACTTGGTTCTAGAGGGGATCCCAGGTGAGAATTCTCAATAGAAAAATCTCAAATGGACAAAAGACACTTAAAGAAATGCTCAACATTTTCAGAGAAATGCAAATCTGAACTATTCTGAGATATCATCTTACACCTATCAGAGTGGCTAAGAACAGAAACACTGATGACAGCTTATGCTGGAAATGATGTGGAGTAAGGGAAACACTTCTTCATTGATGGTGGGAACAAGAACTTGTGCAGCCTCTGTGGAAACCAGTATGGTGATTTCTCAAAATATTAGAAATCAGTCCACATCACGAACCAGCAATACCACTTTTGGGCATCTACCCAAAGGAGACACACTCACACCTCACATCACAAGGACATTCTGTGTTCATAGCAACTATGTTCATAGCAACATTATTCATAATAGTCAGAATCTGGAAACAATCTGAACCTAAACTGAAGAATGCATTTACCCAATGGAATACTACTAAGCAGTAAAAAAACAATGACATCTTGAAATTTGCAGGCAAATGGAGGGAAGTAGATAAAACCATCTTGAGTGAGGTAACCCAGACCCAGAAAGACAAACGAGGTATGTACTCACTCAAAAGTGGCTATCAGACATAAAGCAAAGGATAACCAGCCTACAGTTCACAACCCCAGAGAAACTAGAACCCTCATCCAGAAACAGATGGAAGCAGATGCAGTGATCCACAATTATCCACTGGGCCAAGCTCCCTGAGTACAACTGAAGAGAGGGAGGAGTGATAATTTGAGCAAAGCGTTCAAGACCATGATGGGGAAACTCACAGAATCAGCTGATCGGAGCTAGTGGGAATTCTCTAACTCAGGGGAACCCACATAGGACCAAACTAAGCCCTTTGAATGCAGGTGACAATGGTTTGGTTTGTGCAGTATGTCAAGTCACTGGCAGTGGGACCAGGATCTAACCCTAATGCATGAACTGACTTTGTGGAGCCCATTCTCTATGGAGAGATGCCTTGCTCAGCCTAGACATGGGGGAGCGGCCTTAGTCCTGCCTCAACAAGGTGCTGGGACAAACTTAGTTGACTTCTCAGGGGAGGGCTTGCCCTCTCTGAAGAGCAGATAGAGATTGGGTTGGAGCCGTGGTGAGGGGTACAGGAGGAGAGGAGGGAGGGGGAAATGGAATTGGTATGTAAAAATAAATAAACAAATAGAAAAAAGAAAGTTTGAGGTATCCAGCCATCTGCTAATTTATGTTACCTTCATAGGCCTGTGTAGGCGTTGGAGCTTGCAGCCCCTGAATTATAACATTGTCTACATCAATGACTCACAACAAAGAGGTACAGAGGAATAGCTCATTCTGGTGGCTTTTTAAAACCACACGTACTTCCACATGGTCTATTCTGGGATGCCTGCCTCTTGGGAGGGCCTATACAACTGTGGATGTTATATAGGAAACTCAGACATCTGGAGAGGAATCTGTCCACCATATTCTGGCCTTTACACAAGATCACAGAATTGCATGGGTTTTTGTTTGTTTGTTTGTTTGTTTTATTACATTTCCCTTGTCTCATCGTGGAGTAAAGTTTCTGACACACTGGGATTTGGGTACACCTAATGATAGAGTTAATGGCCTGTGGACATTATAGGAACTTCAGAAAAACCCCCATGACTATAATGTTCTTGCTTCAAATAGTGTAGGAGCATCAGAGTTGGGATTAAGCTACTGAACCCCTGTGAAACTGTGTTAAGACAGAAGTAGCATGTTCGGCGATAGGTGACTCACAACATTGAGAACATGGAGGCTTTATTAAAATACTGGTACGAAGGACTCATTATTTTATTTAGCAATTCTTGAGTGAGCATTGACAAATAAAATTTAAAAAAATGAACAATGACTAAGCCTTACATAAAAAGTAGAAGTTTGTGAGCCTAGAAGATAACTCAGCAGGTAAAAGGGCGGGTTCACACATCAGAGGAACTGAGTCTGGTTCCCAGAGCCCACACAGCCTGATGTTATGGTGCATGTCTGCAACCCCAACACTCCTGCAGTTAAGTAGGAAGCAAACAAGGATCACCATGGAGTTCATGGTCTGTGGGGTCCCCTTTCCCTCTCGGCCTGTCCGCCGTCAGTCCAAGAGGGGAAAGAGGCAGACGTGGTGACAGAAAGCTTTGCAGGCCATGAGCACTAACGGAGACAGACCTCTGGGACACAGACTTCGGTGAATCAGCTCAACTTTATTCCAGAGTAGAAGAAACGTATAGGATTGAGGAGTCTGGGGACAAACCCTAATTTACATTAAGTGGCATGATTTTACCACAAGGCTTTGTATGCGGCAGTTGGGTCCTATCAAAATGGCTAGAGCACTTGCCTCACTACCCTGTGCGTTATCAGGCTGGGGGGGGGAGCGATTGTGTTAAGGGTCACCCTTAAGATAAGCCAGGTGTCCTGGACCTAGAGATATCCTCCAGGAAGCTCTGCTGGGGAGGGAGTTTCCATAATGACGAGCTAGAGAAAGCTGCCAGGTTATGGCAGACTGTGACCTCCACCAGTCAACAATGTCTTCCAATAGTGGGCCAGCACCCTGGAGTACACAGGACAGAAACAGACACAAGAGAGACTCTCCTCAACAAGCTGGAAGGAGAGAAGCTACTACTGAAAGTTGTCCTTTGAACTCCACACCCATGCTGTGGCATGTATGGTTACATGTATGTGACCATGCACACACACACACACACACACACACACACACACACACACACACAGAGAGAGAGAGAGAGAGAGAGAGAGAGAGAGAGAGAGAGAGAGAGAGAGAAAGAGAGAAGATAGAATCCACTCAGAGTTACAACCTTTAGAGCAATCAACCCAAAATGTCCTAAACCTGATTAAATAATGTTCTTTCTATCTTCCAAACTTAGGACCAACAAGAGAGAGGCAAGTGGACAATTGTACTCCCTTAAACAATGACAAATGGTGCCCTCCCTGTGCTTAGTTACATTATCTGTAACATCCCCATGATGACAACCTCCAATCAAGGCATCTGTGGGCCCTTTACTTCTTGTAAAACTTTTGCAACCCCTTGGACTGCCTTTGGGTTTCTGCCCAACACAAGGAATTGTAGCTGGCATCCTTGCTGTCAGAAGCTGGGAGTCAAAGCTTCCATTTGCTTCCATTTGAGTGGTCCTTCCCTCCTCTTCTCAGAGTCCAGGAATTCATCTTTCTAGCAAGTTTTCCAGATATGTCTGTTGCTGAATACTTGAGGTGGACTGCGATAGCTCTCTTCTATGTCCCCTAAATTTCCCAGTGAACACTGGGGTCAAGACAGTGCTCATCCTCAGTCTAATGGGACACAGTCTCTGGAAGCCGCTCCGGAAATTCTCCTAACATTCTGTCCCTAGGGGTTGCTTGTTAACAAGAGAACAGCTGGGAGCCCCTGGCCTGTGCTGCCTGGCTGACAGAACGTAAAGTATCTGGGAAGCTTGCTGTAAATGGAGCTGTAAAGGTCAGTGTTGAATGTCAACTTGGCAGAATCCAGAATCACCTAGGGAGGGGTCTCTGGGTACTCTTTTACGGGGTTATCTTGATAACTCTAACTGACGCAGGAAGATGTGCCCAGTGTGGGTGATGTCGTTCCCTGGATGGTGTACTGGAGTCTGGATTGTGGCACTGGAGAAAATGAACTGAGCAGAAACATACACAATCATCACTCCCTCCTTCTGATTATGAATGGAATATGTTTGGTTGTCTCAGGCTCCTGCTGTCAGAATCTTCCTGCCGTGGTGGACTATACCCTCAAACAGTGAACACAAATAAACATGTCCTCCCATAAATTTGTTTTTCAGGGTGTTTTTAAAAATTTATTAGACTTTTAAAAATACCAATCCAAGTTCGCACTCCCTTCCCTCCTCCCATTCCCTCCACATACCCTCCCACCCCACCCCCATCCAATCCTCAGAAAGGGTAAGGCACATTGCTTTGTGAAAGGTCCAAGGCCCTCCCTACTATATCCAGGCTGAGCAAGGTATTCATCCAAAGAGAATAGGATCTCAAAAAGCCAGTACATGCAGTAGAGACAAATCCCAGTGCCACTGTCAGTGGCCCTTCAGTCTGCCCCAGCAATTTAACTGTCAACCACATTCAGAGGGTCTAGTTTGGTCTTATGCTTGTTCCTTCCCAGTCTGGCTGGAGTTGGTGAGCTCCAGTTAGCTCAGGTAAGCTCTTTCAGTGGGTAAACCCATCATGGTCTTGATCTCTTTGTTCACATTCCCACTCATCCCACTCTTCAACTGGACTTTGGGAGCTCAGTCCAGTGCTCCGATGCAGGTCTCTGCCTCTGTTTCCATCAGTTGCTGAATAAAGGTTCTATGGTGACATTTAAGATATCCTTCACCCTGAATACAGGGCAAGTCAAGCTCAGGTCCCTTCTCCTCTGTTGCTTAGGGTCCTAGCCGGTGTCATCCTTGTTGATTCCTGGGAATTTCTCTAGAGTCTGGTTTCTGCTAACCCTATAATGGCTCCCTCAATCAAGATATTTCTTTCCTTGCTCTCATCTCTGTTCTCCCTCCATCTCGACTAGCCCATTCCCTCAAGTTCTCCTCAACCCTCCCCTTCTCCCCACTTCTTTCCCTTCTACCCTTCTTTCTCTCTCCTACCCCCATGCTACCAATTTTGTCAGGCAAGTTTGTCTGCTTCCAATTTCCAGGTAGATTTATATATGTTTTTCTTTGGGTTCACCTTATTACTTAGCTTCTCTAGGCTTGTGAACTATAGGTTCAATGTCCTTTGTTTATGGCTAGTATCCATTTATGAGTGAGTACATACCATATTCATATTTTTGGGTCTGGGTTACTTCACTCAGGATAGTGCTTTCTAATTCCATCCATTTACATGCAAAATTCAAGATGTCATTGTTTGTTTTTTTTTTTTTACCGCTGAGAAGTATTCTAATATGTAAATGTACCACACTTTCTTTATCCACTCTTTGGTTGAGGGCATCTAGGTTGTTTCCAGGTTCTGGCTATTACAAATAATACTGCTATGAATATAGCTGAACAAATGCTTTTGTAGTATGATTGAGCATCTTTTGGGTAAATGCCCAAGGGTAGCATTGCTGGGTTTTGAGGTAGGTTGATTCCCAATTTTCTAAGAAACCGGCATACTGATTTCCAAGGTGGTTGTACAAGTTTGCATTCCCACCAGCAATGGATGAGTGTTCCCCCTTACTCCACATTCTCTCCAGCATAAGCTATCATTGGTGTTTTTGATCTTAGCCATTCTATCAGGTGTAAGATGGTATCTCAGAGTTGTTTTGATTTGCAGTTTCCCTGATGGCTAAGGATATTGAACATTTCCTTAAGTATCTTTTGGCCATTTGAAATTCTTCTGTTGAGAATTTTTTGTTTAGTTAGGTGCACCATTTTTAATTGGGTTATTTAGAATTTTAATGTCTAATTTCTTGTTTCTTAGGTCCATTTGATTGGGAAACCTTTTCTCAATGCTTTGCTCTGAGGTAGTGTCTGTCTTTGAGGTTGAGGTGTGTTTCTTGTATACAGCAGAAGAATGGATCCTCTTTTCATATCCATTCTCTTAGCCTGTGTCTTTTTATAGGTGAATTGAGTCTATTGATATTAAGTGATATTAATGACCAGTGATTGTTAATTCTGGTTATTTTTCAGTAGTAGTGTTTGTGTGTTTCCCTTCTTTGGGTTTTGCTTGTGGGAGGTTATCAGTTGCCTGTGTTTTTGTGGGTGCAGTTAGCTTCCTTGGGTTGGTATTTTTCTTCTAGCACGTTCCCTAAGCCTGGGTTTGTGGATACATATTGCTTAAATCTGTTTTTCTCATGGAATATCTTGTTTTCTCCATCGATGTTGACTGAAAGCTTTGCTGAGAATAGTAGTCTGAGCTTGCATCCATGGTCTCTTAGTGTCTGCAGCACAGCTATCCAGGATCTTCTAGCTTTCATGGTTTCCATTGAGAAGTTGGGTGTAATTCTGATAGGTTTGCTTTTATATGTTACTTGACCTTTTTCTGTTGCAACTCTTAATATTATTTCTTTACTCTGTATGTGTTGTGTTTTGATTATTATATGGTGATGGAATTTTTTTTTATTCAGTTTATTTGGTGTTCTGTAAGCTTCTTGAACCTTCATAGGGATATTCTTCGTTAGGTTGGGAAAGTTTTCTTCTATGATTTTGTTGAATATATTTTCGGTGCCTTTGAACTGGAGTTATTCTCCATCTTTTACCCCTATTATTCTTATGTTTGGTCTTTTCATCCCATATTTCCTGGATGCTTTGTGTTAAGAATTTGTTGGATTTAATGTTTTCTGATACTATTTCCCTGATAGTATCTCAGCACCTGAGATTCTTTCTTCTATCTCTTGTACTCTGTTGGTTATACTTGTCTCTGTAGTTCCTGTAAATTTACCCAGATTTTTCATATCCAGAATTCCCTAAGTTTGTGTTTCCTTTATTACTTCTATGTCAATCTTCAAGTCTTGAACTGTTTGCTTCATTTGTTTGATTTTTTCTTTGTTTTCCTGGGTTTCTTTGAAGGATTTATTAATTTCTTCCAATTTTTTGTTTGTCTTTTCCTCTATTTTTAAGTGAGTTTTTCATTTTCTGTTTAAAGGTTTCTATAATTTTTGTAAAGTTACATTTAAAGTCATTTTCTTCTACTTCTTCTGGGTTAGGATGATCAAGTCTTCCTGTTATGTGACCACTGGGTTCTAGTGTTACCATGTTGTTTTTTAGGTTGTTGGAGAAATTCTTCCATTGGCACCTACCCATCTTTTCCTTCAAATTAGGCCAGCAGTGATTTTGCATCTTGGTCCAATTCTTGTAGTGGCTGTCTGAGTGTTTGGGAGTTTTTCTTGGTCTGCTCTGTACTGTCAATGCCTGTCTCAGCAAGTCTCTAAGGTTTCTATAAGCCTGCTCTTTTGGTCTTATCTCTTGGTTTGCTCTTTTGGTGTTCTCTATTAATCCCCTCAGTGTTGCAGCAATCTTTTGGTCCCCTCAGTATTATAGAAAGCTCTCAATTCTTAGGCGGGGTGTGGCTAGTGACTTGGAGGGTCGTGGATGGGGTTGGGTTTGGGAGGCACCTACCCACAGGAAACTCCTTGCTGGCTGGTTAGAAAAGCTGAGGGAGTTGGGGTTGGGGTCAGAGGTTTTGTCCCACCGTGGATGTCTTAGACAGTGGAGTGTCCCACCGTGTGGCTGTTCACTAACCTCTTAAGTCCCTTCAGTATTGGAGCAAGCTGTGTTTCAGAGTTTCACTGAGGTTGCAGGAGCTTTCAGGTTGGAGGAATGGGAAAGAAACTAAGGCAAGGGTTTTCCAGGATCTATCCTTGGAGAGTCTAGCCTTCTAGTCTGGATTTTCCTGGGGATTAGAGGTCAGGGAAGCAACAGTCGCCTTATGGGATTCTAACACAGCAATGTGCACACAAACCACTAAAGGTCATTTAACATGACAGATTATCTGTGTTATGTTAACTAAGAGTTCTTCAGGTAAATGTCCAGAAGTGGTAAGATACATATATAAGACATATACACATATATGACATGTATAAGACATGATTTTCAGCTACTTTTCCTGCTGCTGTAATTAAATATCATGACAAAAATAGTGCGAAGGAGAAAGGATTATTTTGGCTTGCAGGTCGAGGGTGCACAATCAAGGGTGCACATCCAGGCAGCACAGTCACAGAGATAGGAGCTGCATGCATTGCATCCTTTGGTCAAGAAGCAGAGGGTCAGGAATGCTTGTGCTCAACTAGATTCCTTCTTTTTATTCAGTCTAGGATCTGTGCATAATTACTCATAATCACTCATATGCATACCCAGTGATCCGCCCAGAGACCAGCCAGCCTAGAAGGCGATCTTCAGCTTCAGTGAGAAACCCTATCTCAAAAAAAGAAGAATAAGGTCTGGGAGAGGCATTTGCCAACAAACCTGAAAACCTGAGTTAGATTCCTAAGATTCACATGGTGGAAAGAAAGAACCAATTCTTGCAAGGTTCCTCTGACCACACTGGTGCTGTGGCATGTGAATGTACACATGTATGTGCACACACACACACGCACACTCATACACACACAAACAATAAATAGATAGGCAAATAAATAAATAAATATAATTTTAAAAATCAAAACTAAGGGGAGAGTGATTGAGAAAGACACTGTCAACTTCTGGTCTTCACACACATGTGCATGTGTACCAGCACATAGTGTGCACTCCCAGACAAACAAATAGCTATATTCCTACACACACAAAATACATAAATAAATAATAACTCCCCAGTATGGTGTACAATAAATATATGTCAAAAAAGGAAGAAATAAAGGAGGAGGAGGAGGAGGAAGAGAGAGAGAGAGAGAGAGAGAGAGAGAGAGAGAGAGAGACAGAGGAAAGCAGAGTTTTGATTCAGTATGTGGGGAAGGCCAATATGCTGCATTTCTGATAGGCTCCCATGTGGGACTTCTGGTATTGCTCCCTTAGTTGAACTTGGTGAGGTCAGCATCTTCCATGTAGTGAGACAAGGTGAGGAAGCAGTCCCAGAAGTAACACTCAATGCACAGTGCACACTTCATGTGCTAGGTATCTGGGTGCTAACTGGCAGCATGGTGGGAGTTGTGTTTTTACAGGAAAGGCAGGACACCTAAGTGCAATGCTGCAAGGGATACTTGTCATACTGCCTTGTCTTCAGGCAAGGCAAAGTCTCTTCCTGGGAGGCAGGGGCAGACTTGATGATGGCCCAGAAATCCCCCTTATTCCCAGTGGCTGGGAAACATGATCTGGGAGGGACTGGCTTCCAATGATCAATTTCCATAAGGTAATCTGAACTGAACTCAGAGGAGCGAGAAATTAGGACTATAGATTTAAGAGGAAGGAGGACGACCAAGAATACTTAGAAGACCCAGTTGCCAAATTTGTTTATTTATTTTCTGCTATATTTTTCTCAAGGTTTTGGGGGTTGATTGCAGACACTCATGCCATACCCAGTCCAGCCTTACCAGATGGCTCTTTCTTGATGAGGCTTTTCAGGAAGACTGTGGTGGGGTTGGGCCAGCGCCTGAGAGCCTGCGGGTATGAATGGATCAGCATGCAGACACTCAACAGATCCTCAGATGCCAGGCTCATTTTTTGTTTAGAGAATAAATAACCTGGTAAAGAGAATTGAAGAGAGCTTTTCAAGAAGAAAACCCAGAGATTATGTGGCTTTCAAACAAGCCTGTTCAACCGCAGAATGGAGCAAATGTGTGCACAATTTTATCATGTGCTCATGGGCACCGGCTTTTATAAATCATCTATCCCAACCGTGTCCCATCTGTAACAGATCCACTGTGAAGGGCTCCAGGGTGATAAACATCAATCTGCCCTGTGCTCTGCAATTATCTGGAGAAAAACCTTTGTGTGGCGAACGGCCATCATTTTCAACCATGTGTTTCTATGTAAACAGAAAATCTCACAGCAGATATCCAGACCTCTGGAGCCTAGGTTGTATTGGAGGGGATCATGGACTGCCAGAGGCTGTTTGCAAGTTTATGATGGACTATGAAATTATCACGCAGGGGCCAGAGGGGCAGCAGAGAGGAGAGCCCATATAAAACAAAAACAAAAACAACAACAACAAAAATCTTTATTAAACCATTGAAAACATTGAGACCCAGTGGCCAGTTTTGTGGGCATACATCAATAGCCATGAAACATAGACACACACAGTGAAGGAGAGAGGGTGGGAAAGGGGGCAGAGAATAAGAATTCACTTTAAATAAGGGTCTTGTTCAGGTGACCACATTGTTGAGTTTTCCCAGGTGCAGCCTCCCTGCTATATGTAGAAGACACTGTCTTTCAGCATGTGTTCCGGTCTTTACAACCTTTCTGCCCCCTCTTCCTCACTATTTTTTTTTTAGCTCTGGGTGCTGGAACTGTGTTGTAGATGGGAGCGTCGCATCCCGTGGTCAGTTGGTCTCTGCATTTTGACCAGAGTTCAAATATACCGCTGAAGAAAGAGTTCTAATGGATTATCTGGACTTCCCCACAAGGCTTACCAATTGTAAATAACTAAACAAGGGGCTTTGCCTCTTTATGGGTACTACTGCACCCCTTTAAAAATAATGCATTGGATAGCTTGGGATCCTTATCTCCATGTACTGTGAATACACACACACACACACACACACACACACACACACACACTCCTAAGAATGTACCCCATGACTAGTTAATAGCCTGGGATCTTCATCTGCATGGGCCTTCTGCTTTAAATTATGGAAATAAGTTCTTCCTCGTAGAAACTCGTTGATGATGCCCTATTTATACTCAAACACACCCTAGAAGCAAGGGTCTGAACTTGTTTTGTGTGTATGATCATTCAGGTAAACTGTGTCTTCAGCGTCAACTTTTAGGGAGAATCTCCTATTGAATTTATGCCTCTGTATAATGGGGTATGCATATAATTAAAATTAGATATATTAAGGGAAGGGATGCATGCAATAGAAGAGTTATATAACTCAGTCTGTCAATCAAAATAGAGAACTATCATCAGTTCACAGCTTAGCAACCAAACTCCCCCTTCTCTTGAGCTCCATGAAAGGAAACCCTGAACAGCAATCTGGGCCTTGAGTTCCTTCCCTCGTGCTCTCAGTCTCGACCACAGATGCCTTCTTCTCTCCACTGTTTGCTTTAAATAAAGTTCCCCTATTATTTTTGCAGTATGTGAGAGTCCTTATTTCAGTTCTGTACAAGAGGCCAAGAACCTGGAGACATTCCTGCCAGATTCCAACCACCAGGAACATGTTGAAACTCTTCACCGACATTAAAAAAATATTTCCATTGTGTGTGTATATATGTGTGTGTAAACGATAGACAGACAGACAGACACAGAGAAAGAGAGAGCAGGTGCCACCAGAGACCAGACCAGAAGAGGACATCCAGTTCTTTGGAACTGGAGTTACAGGTGGTTATGAGCTGCTGGACGTGGGTGCTGGGAATAGAACTCGGGTTTTCTGTAAGAACACCAAATGCTCTTAACCTCTTCCCAGTTTCCTAGGAGACAAATTTTATACCCCCCAAAATGTGTTATAACATGGAAACAAATAGCTAATACTTTTCTTGCCTTCTTTTGTCACTTCATTTTCAGACTCACAAAGAAGGAGAAGGGGGAGGGGGAGAGTGGGAAGGGGAGGAGAGGAAAGAGGAAGAAGAGTTGAAAGCCTAGCCAAGTAACTGTCAGAGTTAGCTTCAGCTGTCACCTCGACAGAAACATAGTCACCCATGAAGAGGGAGCCTCAGTTGAAGAATTGCCCAGGTAAGATTGCCCTGTGGCCATGTCTGTGAGGCATTTTCTTAATTGCCGGTTGGTGTAGACGGGCGCAGCCCACTGTGGGCGGTGTCACTCCTAAGCAGGTGGTCCAGAGCCCTATAACAAAGCTACCTGGGCAAGGCCGGGGGAGCAAAGCAGTAAGCAGCGTTCTTCCATGTTCTCTGCCTCAGTTCTTGTCGCCAGTTTCCTGGTCTGAGTTTCTGCCTTGGCTTCCCTCAGTGATGGAGTGTGATCTGTAAGTGACGTCATCTCTATAAGTGACGTCATCTCCTTCTTCTCCAAGTGGTTTGGGGCCTTGATGACCCACAGAAAGCACAACAGACGGGCCAGAGTCTGGAGAAGAGAAGCCTGTTGGGCAGAGTCTGGGAATTTTCCTGTTATTAGCTTACCAGTGGGTACACCAACACTGCCCTCTAATGCCCTGATAGAACCCACTGCCGGCCGTGTAGACAAGGAGCATTCTGAGGCCAGGCCCCATGGCACCTTCCCTCTTTCTACAGCACCTCCTCCATTTCTAGTTTGACCCCTTGAACAAAAGAGGCAGCAGGTAGAACTAACTGGGACACAATGTATTCTGGTGTCCTTGTTTCATGTCTGTCATTGTGATAATTACCCTGACCAAAAGCAGCTGAGGAGAGAGAAGGGTTTATTTGGCTTACAGTTCCTGGTTACTGTCCATCATTTTGGGAAAGGCAAAGCAGGAACTCAAGAAGCTAGCCACATCCCCCCATGGACAAGTGCAGAGTGAGTGAGTGTGTAGGGTGCTGCCCGCTTGCTCATGCTCACTGTTCCTTCACTCTTGGACATTTCAGGATGCAGCCCATGAGATGGTACCACCCACACACAAGGTGGTTCTTCCTACCTCTGTCAATCAAGACATAACACCCCTCACAAGCCCACGGACCAACCTATGTTGAGACATTGCTGATTGGTAAAGGTCGCAGTCTGCCAGAAGCCTAGCGGTTTTTTTCTCTAAGCTTGGCAATATGGAACTCACTACCTCCCCAGCAAGACTTCCTGCTCCCTATCTGCTCTTATTTGGAGAATGCCCCTGGGTCTGGTAGACTAACCTTATCTGAAAAGCTACCCCAAAACCAGACACCTGTCTCTGAAACCCTATGCTTGACTTATCTTTAGTTAGAAAAGAGCCCTGCTAGGAGGCTCCCTTGCTGCCCATACTAGGAACCTTAGGAGAGGAGAGTGTCTCTCAATGCAAATTAGGTGACACCCCTGCCACCATCCCCAGTCTTTATATTCCCCTTTATTCCCGGAATAAAGTGGAGTGGTAGTACTTAACCGTCTCCCCCAGAGCTGTCTCCAACAACTCACAAGCCATGGGATCTGCCCAGTTGTCTCAGCTCCCTCCCGCCTTGCAAAGTGCAGAGCAAACCGCTCTCCTGGTCTAGATGATTCCTCACTTTAGACTCGCTTTCCAGATGCTTGTAGGTTATGTCAAGCTGATGGTTAAAACCAAACAACACACTGAACAGCTCAAAAGACTTGTGTCTCACAAATGGAGAAAGGAAGAAAGGATTCATTTCCGTTACCACCTTGTGAGGTAAAAAGGCAAAAGGGCCATTTTGGCCCAACAGAGTTTACCCAGAGCACTTCCTGGCAGACGTGAGGATTTGGACTCAGAGTTCCCATGAGTGTTGCTTCTGGAATCTGTTGGAAGAGGGGAGCTACAGTTCTCAATGTCTAAAGGTATGGGAAAGGAAGATGCTACCAGAAGGTCTATGGGTAGATCTTAGGATTGTTTCTGTCTAAAAGTATCAGCTAAATAAAATTTGTGTCCTGTTGTTTGACTGTGATATGTCCCCCATAGCCACAAGTGTTTGGAAATTTGGTGGAGAAAGTTAAGAAAATTTTCGGAGGTAGAACGTTACTAGAGAGTGCCTTGGGCCAGACTGTGAGGCTTTATAATTGGCCGCTACTTCCTCTCTACTCTCTCCTTTCTGAAGCAAGACTTGCTACCTCATGCTCCTGGCACCACTCCTTCCTGGCCATGATGGACCGTATCCTCTCAAACTGTAAGCCAAAATAAGTGATTCCCCCTTTAGGTTAATTCTTGTAAAGTATTGGGCTACAGGAGAGTAACTAATGCAACGTATGGGCAAACTGGGGACTCTAAGGAGAATAGTTTGACACTAAAATGAGTTGCCATAGCAAAGTTAAGAATAATCCACATCTGCTGAAGTCTTCATTGAGAGCCAGAAGGCCCCAGCAGGAAGCGATTAACACTATTGATCTTTTGACTTATTGTTATTAGCTTGAACAAGCTGTAAGCAACAGGGGTTCTGCTGGGTCCTGTGAGTCAGACCTGCCTACCTGGAAGACTTCAGCACACACACTAAGGCTTGACAACAGGGGTAAGCAGAGCCATCAGGGAAGTCAGCAATAGAAGCTGTGTGATGCCAGAGAGCATTCTAGTCAAAGAGAGACTGCAGAGGCATTTACACAGGAAACAATTTCTTTCCTTGTCGCTCCACTTGTCACACTTCAGACATGTTTTTATTGCCCGAGACTGCGTAGCATTTTAGACTTCCTGCATTTGTTTGCATATGGTTTCCTGTGCAGTTCACCTAACTGCTTTGGGTGTATGAAGCCCAGCATTTCTTAAACTCTTGTGTCTTGCTAAGGCATGGACTGCAAAGCCAATTACCATATGCACTCATGTCTGAAGGCAGCATTACTACCTATTATTATTCCTTAAGCATTTCCCAAGGCCTAACAAAGGAAAAAGGTCATTGATATCACAAGAAAGATGTGATCATATCCACTTTGTGGTTTGCCTAGCTGGCTCCAGGAACACCAGGTAACTTGAGTAGGGACTCATGGAAAAGCCAAGACTAGAACACAGGTTCAATGGTATTTCAAAGTCCTGTCTGCCATCACCAAATTCCCCAAACATCACACTCCTGGGATGCACTGACTTTCTTTATAACTTCCTTAGTGTATGGTTAAGTTGGTCTCTTTTAGTTCAGTGAGGTAGAGCCCACTTGTGATCCCAGCACTCAGGAGGTGGGTGTGAGAGAAGTGAGAGCTGAAGGCATTAAAGATAAATAGATAGATAGATGGGTAGATAGATAGATGAATAGATAGATAGATAAATAGATAGATGAATAGATAAGTAGATAGATAGATGAATAGATAAGTAGATAGATAGATAGATAGATATAGATATAGATAGCAAGATAGATAGACGAATAGATAGATAGATAGATGAATAGATAAGTAGATAGATAGAGATAGATAGATAGACAAATAGATAGATATAGATAGATAGCAAGATAGATAGATGAATAGATAGATAGATTAATAGATTAGATAGATAGATAGATAGATAGATAGATAGATAGATAGATAGATAGATAGATAGGTAGATAGATAGATAGATAGATGATTGATAGATAAGGATAGATAGATAGATAGATAGATAGATAGATAGATAGATAGTAAATAAATTTGATAGAACTTAAATCTGTAGCTATTTCCTTGATTACTGTCTTCTCTAGCACTCATTGACCCATTTCTATGAACCCCCAAATTAACTCCAAAGTTTATTCCATCTTCTGGAGGGTTAGTCACTGCAGGCTAAAGATTTTCTACTAATTCCTAACTAATTATCTTTTACCCCCGAGCAATTCATCAGGCAAAGACAAGAGGAACCTCTCAAGCAAGAGCAAATCAAGTAAATGAGAGAATCTTTTGCTGAAGAATTATTGGCAGCTGATGACTCCTGGGGATACTCATAGGTGGCCCACACCCTGTGCATAGGGGCAGCACTAACTAAACTCCGCGGGCTATTAGCAAATAGTAAGTAGATTCTGCTCCTATATTCTCGTCTCTGCCACAAAAGAAACTTTAACAAAGAAATCATTACTGAAGAATGTTTTTCTAGACTTGATGAAGTCATCTCATTCACGAGATATGATTTCAAATGATTTTCGAAGAAAATCAAATCCTCTTCAAAGGGCCAAAATTCAGCATAATTTAGGTAGTTGAAAGGAAGCAGTGTAAGTTCTGAATGAAATTCAAAGTCAAATGAGACAAAAAAAAAGTCCAAGCCACAGTGGTTGGAGCAGGCAGCAGCATCATTCTAATCGACTACTTACAATGCAGCCTGCTTTTGAATAAAAATATTCTGCATGTTTATTAAGAACCTACATCATCTTCTCTTTCTCTTTTTGTCTGAGACTTTTTGGAATATTTCCAAAAAAAATGCTGTTATATGTCAAACTTAGCCAGAGTTGGTTAAAATAAAAGTTCATTAATACAAAAATCAAAAGCCAATATGATATCATTTTGAATGCCAGCTCTGTCTGGCTTGTGATGGGGAAGCCTGGGCACTGTTCTATTTTGCCTCAGGTCTATCTTGCAAACTCCAGGAAGATTAGTTAAACTCCACCTGTTTGTCAGGGTTTGGCTAATACACCCCATGAAGAACTTCAAGGGCTTATCAGAAAATGTCAGATTATTAAAGGGCACCAGCTATTTCATGTGGCTTCCAGCAGGGGTGACGACTCCCCGTACATTTAATAACTGTACGGCTCTGGATCCACCAGTCAGAATGGACAGAGCTGTATATCAGGACCGGGATCTGCTGGTCCCAAGGCCCTCCCATTAAGTGTTGGCTACGGTTTCTCTGGTGGCCACAAGGGTGGTGGGAGTGAGTCAGCGAGGAAGGATGGATGGTGGGGGAGGGGGAGACTGGAGAGAGATTTTTACATTTTTATCAAGTTTTGATTGTATAAGTAAATCAGTAAACTCTCACCTCTAGCCTCCAGGAAGATGTTGAAAGAGGGAAAAACCAACTCTTACCTTGGTTGATCGATCTGATATAAGCAGAAAGACAAGGTACACAGCGCAGCAGGGCTTTCTCTGTGGCTTGTGATCCAGGATGCAAGAGCTCGTTTATGCTGCTTCCTCTGCTGATGGCTCCTTTGCTGATTCTAGAAACAAGTGTTTCCAGGCTTCCAACACTGACTGAGGACCAGCAGCCCTCCCGGAAACCTGCACAGTCTTCATCTCTAGATTGGGACCACTGAGTCACCTAGTCTTGTGGTCTGAGCAACAACAGGAATGTCAGACTCTCCAGCCTAAGAAGCCGTGGTGGAACTTCTCCAACAGCTGAGACAGCAGCCACAAAGGCCCCTGCAACCATTATTGGGTTCTTAACCTCTCTGGTGTGAGACCATTATTGTTACTACTTTGAAGTAATCGGTTTTATGAATTCTACAAACACACACACACACACACACACACACACACACACACACACACACACACTATTGATTTTGTTCCTCTAGAAAACCCAGCACATATGGGAAGGAGATGGGATTGGGCCAGTGACACATGCCAGATTCTAAGTCATTTGTTTCCAGTTTCCAAGCTTTTCCACCGTTTTTGGGCTCCAACTCAGTGCTTATGTTTATACCATGTACGTTACACACACGCATTCTCCATGCGCTTACATGAAATTTTATGTACAATTCCTACATATAGTTATATATTTACATGCCCATGTACACACCCATATATAAAACCTGATTTTGGTTCCTTCACTTGGAATTGAAAAAATGCCATGCAAAATGGTTCATGTGCAACCCTGTTCTGAGATGTGTTATTTAAGCAAATGTGCCATTGCTTTGAAGAGTTTGCGGACAGGGTATCAGGAGCATCAAAGCTGGGAGTTAATGCATGGCACTGCTTGCTGTATGTAAAATGCAGAAAACTGTGCTAACTCTAACTTAGCAATTTATTCCAGATACTTTCTCATCTCACTTAATTTTCACCAAAAAAAAGGAATATAATTCAAATCAGTAGGCAATGATAATGGCCCATGCCATAGACCCACTGAGTACGGCTGGTTCACAGGCCCATGCATGTGTGATCGGTAATATAATGACAGAATTGGCAGGATTTGGGCCCCAGTTTACAAACACAGAAAGAACTGGGGTCCAGGAGATCCACTAGTTATCATGTCCCCAGTAAGTCCTGGCAGGGGTGGGGCTGAAGCCCCCATGTGTTTCCCAAACGTGTATCACTGGCCACATTCTCCACCTATCTCTTCCCCGTAGAGGCGGCCCATCTTACACGTGAACAGCGAAAGCAACTCCCTGATGTCCCAGCGGGCAAGTCTTAGAATGAAGGATGATGGCTGTTGTCGGGGTAACTTAGCCTCCAACAGCCATTCCTCTTTTCGCTTTCCAAAGTCTCTCTGCTTTGTGTCAGTAAAGGCATCTGAGAAAGGATGAAGGACAGCGAAACGTCTTTTCTCTCGAGCCCAAGGAAAAGTAAACATTTCTCCAGTGCTATCTGTGAGAAGACACTGCAGTGGCAGGGCAGGATGACATGGCCACCAGGCCTGGGGCAATCCAACCGGAGCAGATGCCTGCTGTCATTAGGGCAGCCTGGGCGAACCCTGCCTGGAGGCCGCCTGCCAGGGGCTGCCTGGTATTGATTATCTCCTTCGTGATCTCCCCTGCTGGGGAGAAGCAAGGAAGGCAGCAGCAAAACCAGGCAGGATGGCAGTATCCCCTCCTATTCACAGCAGGCACACAGCCCCTGCCAACGACAATGCCAATGCCGGCTTCCACAGTCAAAATCCTTTCATTGCTGTTTTCTTCTCGGGCACCTGCTTTGCTGTGTTCCTGCTCAAGACAGTGGTAAGAGGTAATACCTTTAAGTACTTACCTCCTATTACAGTCATAGGCCAGGGCACCCAGGGTCCCACACCGGAAGAACTCCATCTTTCTTCTGGACTGTGCCCAGAGTGTTATTCCAGCACTTGGCATCTCCTTCAAGTTTCGCCTTTACAGAAGACGAAGGCTGGGGCTAATTATTTTTGCCTCACGGAAACTGTTGACTGGAACTGGCTTAATTTATTTCCCATAGGGGTTCTGATCTTTCCAGGAAAGAAAGGGAAACCTTGACATTTGTCCCCTTTCATAGGTGAGACACATATTTGTTTCGTGGTTGACACAAAGGGATCCTCTGTGGCTCTTTCCTGGTGACATGTTAGCAGCTCCGGAAGGGCCTAGGAGCATCAGGAACATATACCAGAGGCCAGCAGTGAAAACGGATTCCGTATAGTGAACTCTCAGACCTGGAAGGAGTCAGAAATACGGTGTGCGAAGTTCTGCACTCCTGACCAACAGAGAGGGACACGCAAACAGGAAAGCCACACTGTCAGACTTGCCAGCACGCCTCTGGGTGACAACACTGAGCCCAAGAAAGCAAAAGCTTTGATGAATATTGGGGGGTTCATTACATTAAAAACATCCAGTGGGGGCTGTTGAAATGGCTTCGCAGGTAAATGTGCTTGCGACCAAACCAGAGACCTGATTTCAGTCCCCAGAACCACATGGTGGAAGGAGAGAATGGACTCCTCCGGGCTGTTCCGCGCATGTCACCATAGCAGGGGTATCCCTCCCCAAGACGGATAGTCAGATAGACATATAGAAAGATGATAGACAGATGGGGGAGGGGATTAAAGCATAACCCAGTGGCCTCAACTTTCATTTTCAAGTGGCTTTTGGACAGCAGCTTCTCTTTGTTTTCAAATTGTGTGTTAAAAGAACCCAGAAGGAAATGTAAAGGAATACACAGGACACTAACAAATACAAAGCAGCAGGCAGACTCACGCCGGCATCCAGAAGTGGGAGAGCACCCAGGAAAATGCTGCACAAACTACACAAGGTTAAAGGTTAAATTCCATCCCCAAACCAAAAGACTGCACTTCATTTTATAGACACAACACAAAGATCATCGAGTAGATTCTGTAGGCTTGCAAACTGCCCAGGTCTTGGAACCAGGGTCTGTACCATGTCGAGAGAATTTTGAGGGGACCTCTTCTGTGCTTCTCACATCTTGCTAAACCTCTCATAGCTGACATCTTTCTACAAATGACTAAGTAGAATTAGAATATAGATGGGATTGGCCTGGAGAATTCTAAGTGCAGTCCCATTTATAAAGGAGAGTATAGCTGTCACCACCGTGTTCTTTTCATCTGTTTTGGGAGACAGGGTCTTGTGTGTAATGCTGGCTGATCTGGAATCTCTTTGCAGACTAGGCTGGTCTCTAACTGGCCACCTTTCCACCCGTGCCTCTCAAGTGCTGGGATTGGAGGTGTATCTCACCACTCCTGACCTTCTACTGTGTTTTGCTATGTTACTCGTGGTTCTGGAGTGCTGGGAACCCAGACAGTGAGTGTTTGTGAAGACAACACTATGGTCTAGTGAAGGATACTGTATTCCTACCAGGCTATGCTCTTATTGTGATTTTAAAATGTATTATAGTGGGGGGGCATGGTTTGTGCTTTTTTTTTCCTGTACAGTCATTATATTTGTCAAGTTTTAACACAAGTTTTTTTTTTATCTTGAAACATTTACTTCATTTTTTATTTATGTGTTTACTTGTATTGGGCATGCTTTATATGCCTGTGCATATGGATTTCCACAGTATCCAGGAGAGGACATTGAATCGGATGGAGCTAGAGTTACAGGGAATTTTGAGCCATCTGACTCAGGTACTAGGAATCAAACTTGGGTCCTCTGGAAGAGCAGCCAAGGCCCCTAGCTGTTGAGGCATCTCTCCAGTCCCAAGGTTTTCTATCCTACTATAATGAACTGAGTAACTTCTACCTTAGCATATGTGCCCAGATATTTTATATATGACAAGGCAATCATCCATTCCTTCAGAATTTAAACGGGCAAACGCTTTTGCCTTAGCTCTGAGCACTGTTTAGACATGATTCTTGGGCCATTTCTTCTGTCATTATTACTCAGTGCAATTCAAGGTTTTACTGTTTCCTATCTAATTATAATCATTTATATCTTAAACACTCATCAAGTTATAAAATGTGTTAGCATCAAATTGCTATAACGTATACTGCACCTTGCTAAATTGCTTGGGAATGGTCTTTTGATTAACAGGCCCCTTCAGCAATAAATATTCATCCCCAATAAATATCTACTCGGTAAGAGCTGGAATATGGAATTCTCCAGGTGAGGGCTATATCCTCAAAGATAGATGATCTTGAAATCCCAGGAAAGGTTATTGTTGCTGTCATTTCATCAGACTGCTGGGGATGTCACATACTCTCCTGAAAGCTAACTCTCCATGGTTTCTAGCTCCCTTACTTCTGGCTGTTGGTCTCTGGAACCCTACTCATGCAGATGCTCATGTGTGAAGTGGTCTGCCATTTCACAATTCAGCAGCCACACTAGACAGAATGTAAGTTCTGAGAGTGCCTTTGGGAGGTAGCGGACGCTGTGTTCTCTGAGAAACAAACAAATTATATGTGCGTGTCGTCTCCTCTTCGGGCCCTCTGTCTGCGGACTGGACACTGTTTGGAATATTGCTTGCCAGCAGAGATGGAAAAATGAGTATAAATAAGCCAATGCCTTTGGAAGGAGTTAGAAGTGACCGAGGAAGCCCAGGGTTGGTAGGGAGTGCAAATAGGAGACAGCTAAGTCATGTGTCAAACACAGACAGGAAGGAAAGAGAGCAAGTTGGGTAGGTAACTTCCTGGACAGGGCAGTCTTTAGTTCCAGAGTGGAGCAGGCCTTGGACTATGTAGGAGAAAAAAAAATACCCCACAAAACAGCTGCACCCCAGTTCCTAATCAGCACTTTGAGGATTGCCAGGACTTCCAGTACTACAGAGAATCCTGACTGCCTTCAGGCCGGGCTCCAGGTGGGAAGGGAGCATCTAATGAGGGCATGCCTATCTAGACAGATAACCCTCAGCTCCCTGGGTGTCCTCTCTCGTTGCCCCAAACCTTTCTTTAGAGTGTGTTCTCTCTCTGCCTCTGAAACAGAAACTGGAAAAGGACGTAGGGGAGAAGTTGACTCTACCCTTTGTTAATTTCTGAAGAAACATCTTAAGTGTTAGGAACATATGACCATCTTACGTATACAATAAATGGTTGTTTTGAAAAGTTTAAACAAGCAAACAAAGACCCACTGCATTCCCACCAGTGTAAACTTTGCCAGGCTGAAGTAGCTCCCGTACTTTCACATTTAAAGCAACCCAAGAGGTTTTATTTCTATATTTATTTTTGTCCTTTGGTGGCAGAATGGGAATGGGAAGACTTAGTTATTACCCATTGCTGAAGAGGGAGTCTGCTCTTCCAACTGTCCTCTCTCTGTGTTGGCCCATGACTTTCTCTATCATGTGCCCTCA
Organism: Myodes glareolus; assembly: GCF_982192425.1. Taxonomy (NCBI): domain Eukaryota; kingdom Metazoa; phylum Chordata; class Mammalia; order Rodentia; family Cricetidae; genus Myodes; species Myodes glareolus. The sequence goes on along the minus strand of NC_142031.1, from coordinate 29,657,575 downwards.
CTTGGTTGTGTCTGTGTCCAGGGTGGGGTCTCTGGTGACAAGCACCACACATATTTCTTTACCTGAACACAGATCTGTCGCAACATGTGTAGCCTCTTTGAGGGGTTGGCAAGCACTACGCTGTAAGCCAGGGGTTAATTTTGAGTTTATGATCAGCATTGAAAAAATACAAAAGTGAATGAGTTTCTAGAAATTACAACAAATTATACATTAAGAAAACTAACCATCAAAAATCTAGCAAAACACTTGCTGATTGACAATCTCTGTTCAGCAATAGTTTTTCCTTTGCACTTCAACTATCTTGTATATGATAATAATTTCAGAATATCTTTCCTATAGAATAGGGAGAGAACTCGGTCTTTCCTTTAGCGGAGTTGATAAAATGTGGGATTTCACACCCAGACACACTTTCTAAGATGCTATTCATAAAAGGAATACCTTGCCAATAAATTTTTCTTTGTATTATTACATATAAAAAACCCAGGGAGACAGGGAGGCTCCGGGGTTAATTAATTTTCTATTGCTGTAACAAAATGCCTGGTATAAGAAACCTCAAAAAGGAAAGCACTATGTCAGTTCCTAGCTTCAGTTCATGGTCACTTAGCATTTCTGCTTCCTCCGGTTAGGAAAAATACCATGGTGGGGGTATTTGGTAGAGCACAGATGCCCACCTTATGGTGTCTAGGAAGGAGGAGGAGGGGAGGGAGAAATAAATGAGGAAAGGGAGGAGAAGAAGGAATCACCACCACCATCATCATGAACACACCGTCTTTCAAGAATACACTCCTACTGACCTGCTTCCTCCAATGGGACCCTACCTCCTGAAGTTTCTACCAACACCACTCCCAACCACACCACCAGTCAAAGACCAAGTCCTTAAAGCATGAGCCTTTTAGGGGAGGTGTTTTCCACATCCAAATTAACATTTTTCCAACAGGAGGACCATCTAGTGTTTCTGATACAGCAAAGATCCGATCTTTCTGTGTACAATATGAGACATCTGTTATGGAAATAATTTCCCCACACATTGGTTTCTGGTGCTATCTATTTCCAAATTGTTTCTTCCCACACTGATAGACTTCCAGTAGCTCTATGTGTCATGTCCATAACACATAGAGCTCTATGTATCACGTCCATGATACATAAAGTCATGTCTATATTAAATTTGACCTTTAACTCTCTATTTAAGGGGACAGGTTTAAAAGTTAACTCTTCACCAGGATGACTATCCAAATAAGAATCTGCAAGCTCTGGAAACATGTCCTACCATGCCTGTGATGGTTAATATTGTCAAATGGGTGATATCAAAAGCACTAGGGAACCAAACCTCTGAGCATGTCCGTGAGGAAGTTTCTAGACTGGACTCAGGGAACTAGGAAGAACCCACCTTTAAAATGGGAATGATTTAGTCCCAGGCTGCTTGAAAAGGGAACTCTATCCAAGCTCCAGCAACCCCCGCTGCCTGCTCACTGACCACAGCTCCAGTGTGATCCACTTCCATGACTTTCCAGTAGTGATGGGATGTACCCTTGAACTTCAAGCCAAAATAAGCTCTTCCTTCCTTAAGCTGCTTTCATTGGATGTCTTGTCACAGCAACAAGACAAGTGATGAATACAATACTTCACTGGAATCCATCCTCAATATAGTTTTCTTTTACTCCAATCCCAAACCACTGGTGTCCTTTCATTGCCACATCATAAGAGGAAGTATGACATTGGGACCTGTCTAAGAGAACTAGACAGTTGTCTTCAACAGCTGTCACCGATATCTGATTTAGAACAACATAGTGTGTTCATCCCCACCTCCCACTTTGTAAGCCAGAGGCTCGAACTTCACAGTACATTCCTTTTGCCAAGAAGAGCTGAGGTGCAGAGCATCTGCCCAGCCACCTTCATCACTGCGACTCTGCCACCCAGGGGCAAGGCAGGGGAGACTTGCACTCCTGGGCTGTTCTCTGATGTGTAAACCACAGTCACACTTCTTCCGCTCAAATGCTGGCTCTAAAATATACCCAGGGTTCCTGACATACACAGGGCGCCTGGCACTTGAGTTGGCGGGGGGTGGGTGAGTTCACTTTTGGAGATCTAGGCTGTAGTTACAATCCCATCAAATTACTTCTAGTTTTTCTTCTTATTGTTTAGACTTTTCCTTTATTTCGAAAAGAAAAGCTTCATGAGCTCATATATTTTTTTCTATGCTAAGAATGGGAAGCATAATACTCAGAGTGATAGGGCTCTTTATACTGCTATCTTAGAAGGCTTGAAGATAGAAGCAAAAGATGGGATGATAAAAGATTTAACTGCCACTGGTACGGTACTGATAATAATAACTGTCAGCATGATAATTCTATCTTATCAATAATAGCCTTGGTGGGTTTTTTTGAGCTAAATATGACAAACGGATTAATAGGATGCAGGCCTTGGAAAGATGTACTAATAAAAAAAAAGAAAAGAAAAATTCTCAGACACAGACAGAGGAATTTAGAGCAGAATTTACCACACTATCGCATTGTGAAGCTGGAGAGAAATGGCCTAAGGTTATTAGAACACCAACTTTAATACATCCAGTTACTGTTCAACAACAACCACCAGATGAGAAGCATCCCCAAGGCTACACAGACGTTAACTGGAATCATGTAGATATGCTAAACTTAAATAGATTTAAGGAAGCAATCATTTTATATGGCATGAATTCACCCTTTGTAAGACAGATATTAAATTCATGGGCAACTAGGAACAGACGTATTCCACACTATTGGAAGGACATAGTTACAGCTGTATTAAAATCTGGTCTTCAGTAGAGAGAGGAAGAGTAGAAAGAGGAAGCTAGAGTCTTAGAACAATGAGGCAGGGCAAGAGTTCTTGAGACTTCCTAAAACCAAATTATTGGTTAGGGTCAGTATGCTGATTCACAAAGACAATGTATGTTGAATGATAACACCCTGATTCTACATCATATAACAGCTTTGAATGCTTGGGACAGGGTTGAAGAATCAGTAAAGAGAATTGAATTATTTACAAGATTTACACAAAGCCTGAAAGAAGCTTTCACTGATTTTTTTTTTTACATAGATTAACATCAGTTGTAAATAGAATGATCTCTGATCCAGATGCTGCACAAATATTAATTGAAACTTTGGCATTTGAAAATGTCAATGCAGGGGGCTTAAATTCCTCCATCTCAGCCGGGGCGGGCACCGCGGCCCGGGGCAGGCGGTGAGTGCAAAGGGACGGGAGTCCCTTTGTTCGGATAGCCGGCCTGCAGCAAGCTAAGACTGCAGGCAGCGAGTCTTCTGACCAGCGAGGCGCTCTGATTCTGTGGAGGGGTGAGTGTGTTGATTGCCATACAACTCTGGTTAGGTACACACGGTATTCCCGCCATCCTTATCTCCCTGGCTGCTCCACAGGGGCAGCTTCCCCCAGCTAATCCCTCTCTCCTACTAAGCCATCCCAGCTTTCGGCCTGGAACCCCTCCCGTCCTCTCTCCCTTTTTCGGGGCTTAAATTCCTCCATCTCAGCCAGGGTGGGCACCGCGGGTCGGGACAGGTGGTGAGTGCAAAGGGAAGGAAGTCCCTTTGTTCTAATAGCCTGCCTGCAGGGAGCTAAGACTGCAGGCAAAGTGATTCCTGGTTAGCAAGGGACACTAATCCAGTAGAAGAAGACCCAGCGGAGGGAAGAGCCATTGGAGGGCATCTGAAGGAAGAGATGGACAGGCGCCAAGGCAAGAATTCCTCCAACAATCTGAAAAACAACATGAAAACACCAGATCCCAGCGATCTTACGACAGAAGGACTTGAACGCCCTATTCCGGAAGAAGTGGAAAACAGTGTCATTATGAAAGCAATAGAGTCTCTTAAACAGGGTATGAATAACTCACTTAAAGAAATAGAAGAGAAATATAACAAAAAGATGGAAGAAATGAGTAAAGAAATGGAAGACAAATATAACAAAAAGGTTCAAGAAATGAGTAAATTCGTAAATGATACCCTGGGAAACCAAGAAAAAACAATCAAACAGGTAATGGAATCAGTTCAAGAATTGAAAACTGAAATGGAGGCAGTGAAGAAAACACAAACTGAGGGCCAGCTGGATATGGAAAATCTAGGTAAACGAACGGAGACTACAGAATCAAGCTTAACCAATAGAATACAAGAGATAGAAGAATGAATCTCAGATTATGAAGACACCATAGAGAAAATAAACGCCCTGACCAAAGAAAACAGAAAATCCAACAAATTCTCATCACAAAACATTCAGGAAATATGAGACATAATAAAAAAAAACAAACCTAAGAATAATAGGAGTAGAAGAAGGAGAAGAATTGCAGATCAAAGGTCCAGAAAATATATTCAACAAAATTATAGAAGAAAACTTTCCCATCCTAAAGAGTGATATTCCTATGAAGGTGCAAGAAGCATACAGAACACTGAATAGACTGGATCAGAAAAAAACATCCCCTTGCCATATAATAATCAAAACACAAAGCAGTCAGATTAAAGAAAGGATATTAAGAGCTGCAAAGGAAAAAGGTCAAGTAACCTATAAAGGTAAACCTATCAGACTTACACCAGACTTCTCTATAGAAACCATGAAAGCCAGAAGGTCCTGCAGAACTAAGGGACCATGGATGCAAGCCCAGACTACTATACCCAGCCAAGCTTTCGTTCACTATCAACGGAGAAAGCAAAATATTCCAGGATAAAAACAAATTTAAACAATACGTAACTACTAATCCAGCCTTACAGAGAATATTAGAAGGAAAATTACATCCCAAGGAATCCAACGTTGCCAACACTGACTACAATAATTCAGACATCTAGCGACCCTTCACTAGCACAATTCAAAGAAGGAAAACACATACACTCTATTACCCCCCCAAAAAATGACTGGAGTCAACAACCAATGGTCATTAATATCTCTTAATATCAATGGACTCAGTTCACCTATAAAGAGGCACAGACTTAGAGATTGGATACGAAAACAGGATCCAACATTCTGCTGTTTACGAGAAACACACCTCAACCACAAAGACAGACACCTACTCAGAGTAAAGGGTTGGGAAAAGGTTTTCCAAGTAAATGGACCTAAGAAACAAGCGGTGTGGCCGTTCTAATATCTAACAAAATCGACTTCAAACTAAAATCAATCAGAAGAGATGGAGATGGACATTTCATACTCATAACAGGAACAACTCATCAGGAAGAAGTCTCAATCCTGAATATCTATGCCCCTAATATAAAGGCACCCACATATGTAAAAGAAACTCTTCTAGAACTCAAGGCAGTCATCAAACCACACACGCTAATAGTAGGAGACTTCAACACTCCTCTCTCACCAATGGACAGGTCAATCAGACAGAAACCAAACAGAGAATTAAGAGATTTATTGGAGGTATTGAATCAAATGGACTTAACAGACATCTATAGAACATTCCACCCAAATAGGAAAGAATATACCTTCTTCTCTGCAGTTCATGGAACCTACTCGAAGATTGACCACATACTCGGTAACAAAGCAAACTTCCACAGATACAAAAAAATATTAGTAACCACCTGTGTCTTGTCAGATCACCATGGATTAAAATTAGAATTCAACAACAATGCTACCCCAGGAAGTCAACAAACTCATGGAAGTTGAACAGTCAACTACTAAATCACCCCTGGGTCAAGGACGAAATTAAGAAAGAAATTAAAGTCTTCCTTGAATTTAATGAAAACAAAGACACAACATACTCAAACCTATGAGACACTATGAAAGCAGTGCTAAGAGGAAAGTTCATAGCAATAGGTGCCCAAATAAAGAAAACGGAGAAAGCACACATTGGAGACCTAACAGCACACTTGAAAGCTCTAGAAAAAAAAGAAGCTGATTCACCCAGGAGGAGTAGAAGACTGGAAATAATCAAACTGAGGGCTGAAATCAACAAAATAGAAACAGAGAAAACAATCCAAAGAATCAATGAATCAAAAAGCTGGTTCTTGGAGGAAATCAACAAGATTGACAAACCCCTATCCAAACTAATCAAAAGGCAGAGAGAGCACATGCAAATTAATAGGATCAGAAATGAAAAGGGGGATATAACCACAGACACAGAGGAAATTCAGAGAATCATTAGATCTTACTACGAAAGTTTATATGCCACAAAGGTGGAAAATGTAAAAGAAATGGACATTTTTTTAGATAAGTACCATATACCAAAGTTGAACCAAGAACAGGTGAACAATCTAAATAGACCTGTTAGTCGTGAAGAATTAGAAGCTGTTATCAGAAATCTCCCTGCCAAAATAAGCCCAGGACCAGATGGTTTCAATGCAGAATTCTACCAGAACTTCCAGGAAGAGCTAATACCTATACTCCTTAATGTATTCCATAATATAGAAACAGAAGAGTCATTGCCAAACTCCTTTTATGAAGCTACAATTACCTTAATACCAAAACCACACAAAGACACAACCAAGAAAGAGAATTACAGGCCAATCTCACTCATGAACATCGACGCAAAAATTCTCAATAAAATCCTGGCAAACTGAATCCAGGAACACATTAGAAAAATTATCCATTATGATCAAGTAGGCTTCATCCCAGAGATGCAGGGCTGGTTCAACATACGCAGATCTATCAATGTAATCCATCATATAAATAAACTGAAAGAAAAAAACCATATGATCATTTCATTGGATGCTGAAAAAGCATTTGACAAAATTCAACACCCATTTATGATAAAGGTGTTGGAGAGACTGGGGATACAAGGATCATACCTAAATATAATAAAAGCAATATACAGCAAGCCGACAGCTAACATCAAATTGAATGGAGAGAAACTCAAAGCCTTTCCACTAAAATCAGGAACACGACAAGGCTGTCCACTCTCTCCATACCTCTTCAATATAGTGCTTGAAGTTCTAACAATAGCAGTAAGACAACATAAGGAGATCAAGGGGATTCGAATTGGAAAGGATGAAGTTAAACTTTCGTTATTTGCTGACGATATGATAGTGTACATAAGTGACCCCAAAAACTCTACCAAAGAACTCCTACAGCTGATAAACACCTTTAGTAATGTGGCAGGATACAAGATCAACTCCAAAAAGTCAGTGGCCCTCCTATACACAAAGGATAAAGAAGCAGAGAGGGAAATCAGAGAAACATCACCTTTCACAATAGCCACAAATAGCATAAAATATCTTGGGGTTACTCTAACCAAGGAAGTGAAAGACCTATTTGACAAGAACTTTAAGTCTTTGAAGAAAGAAATTGAGGAGGATACCAGAAAATGGAAAGATCTCCCTTGTTCTTGGATTGGGAGGATCAACATAGTAAAAATGGCAATTCTACCAAAAGCAATCTATAGATTCAATGCAATCCCCATCAAAATCCCATCAAACTTCTTCACAGACCTTGAGAAAACAATAATCAAGTTTATATGGCAAAACAAAAAACCCAGGATAGCCAAAACAATCTTATACAATAAAGGAACTTCTGGAGGCATTACCATCCCTGACTTCAAACTCTATTACAGAGCTACAGTGTTGAAAACAGCTTGGTATTGGCATAAGAACAGAGAAATCGAATAGAATAAAAGAATCGATTGGAATATATATTCCAATAGAAGAATCTATTGGAATCGAATAGAAGACCCGGATATTAACCCACAAACCTATGAGCACCTAATTTTTGACAAGGGAGCTAAAGGTATACAATGGAAGAAGGAAAGCATCTTTAACAAATGGTGCTGGCATAACTGGATGCCAACTTGTAGAAGGATGAAAGTAGATCCATACCTATCACCATGCACAAAACTCAGGTCCAAATGGATTAAAGACATCAACATTAATCCGTCCACTTTGAACCTGATAGAAGAGAAAGTGGGAAGTAGTCTACAAGATATAGGCACAGGAGGCCACTTCCTAAGTAGGACCCCAGCAGCACAGACAATAAGAGAAACAATGAATAAATGGGATCTACTGAAACTGAGAAGCTTCTGTAAAGCAAAGGACACTGTCAGTAAGACAAAAAGGCTGCCTTCTGACTGGGAGAAGATCTTCACCAATCCCTCATCAGACAAAGGTCTGATCTCCAAAATATACAAAGAACTCAAGAAACTAGGCACTAAAACTCTAATTAACCCAATTAAAAAAATGGGGTACTGAACTGAACAGAGAATTCACAACAGATGAACTTCGAATGGCCAGAAGACACTTAAGGTCATGCTCAACCTCCTTAGCGATCAGGGAAATGCAAATCAAAACCACTTTGAGATACCATCTTACACCTGTCAGAATAGCTAAACTCAAAAACATCAATGATAGCCTATGCTGGAGAGGATGTGGGGTGAGGGGAACACTCATCCATTGTTGGTGGGAATGCAACCTTGTGCAGCCACTGTGGAAATCAGTGTGGCGGTTTCTCAGGAAACTGGGAGTCAACCTCCCTCAGGACCCAGCAATTCCACTCTTGGGAATATACCCAAGAGATGCCCTATCATACCACAAAAGCATTTGTTCAACTATGTTCATAGCAGCACTATTTGTAATAGCCAGAACCTGGAAACAGCCTAGGTGCCCCTCAATAGAAGAATGGTTAAAAAAGGTGTGGAACATATACACATTAGAGTTTTACTCAGCGGTAAAAACTAAGGACATCTTGAATTTTGCATGCAAATGGATGGACATAGAAAACGCTTTACTGAGTGAGGTAAGCCAGACCCAAAAAGAGGAACACGGTATGTATTCACTCATAAGTGGATTCTAACCATAATTAAAGGTCTTTGAGCCTATTATTCGTGATCCTAGAGAAGCTAAATAAGAAGACGAATCTGGTGAAGATTACTTAGCTATCCGCCAGGAGGTAGGAAATAGTCAAGAGTCCCAGGTAACCTTGGGTGCATGCGGGGGGTGGGAGGGTTGTTGGAAGGGGAGAGGGTTAGAGAGAAGGGAGTAGGGGAGGAATGGAGAAAGCTTGGTTGACCGGGATGGGGGGAAGGGAGGAATGATGAATATGGGATCAGGGAAGAATATATTTCAACTAAGGGAGTCATTTTAGAGTTTATAGAAAACTTGATTATATATGGGATCCCAGGTCCAAGGAGAGATCCCCAGATTGTTCTCTGGACAGAGGAGAGGGTGTCTGAACCGGCCTTGGCCCATCACCATACTGATGAATATTTTGCTTATCACCATAGATCCTTCATCTGGCGTTGGATGGCGATACAGACGGAGACCCACATTGGAGCACCGGACTGAGCCCCCCAAGGTCCAAATGAGGAGCAGAAGGACGAAGGACTGCGAGGGATGCTGTCACCCACTGATACAAGGGGTCGGATCTAATGAGAGTTTACCAAGGCCAGTTGGACTGCGACTGAAGGAGCACGTGATCCAACCAGATTCTCTGAATGTCGCCGGATTTTCTGAATGTGGCTGGCCCGGAGTCTTTCTGAGAAGCCATTGACAATGTCACTGGGACTAGTTTCCTCTGCATATACTGGATTTTTGGGATCCAGTCTGTTTGGATACTCACCTTCCTGGACCTGGAGGGAGGGGGGACGATCTTGAACTTCCCACAGGGCTTGAAACCCTGACTGACCTTAGGGACAAAGAGGAAAGAGTAGAGGGAGGGGGGGAGTGGGAGGGTGTTGGGAAGAGGGGCATAAATGGAAACTTTTATAATTTAATAAAATTACTTTAAAAAAAAAGCAACGTTTGCTTGGGGGGGAGTAAAAGGTTGAATGAAGAAAAAAGACTTTTCTATTTATTTTCAATAATGTTTGAATGCAGTTCTTTAAAAATTAGCATTTCTGTTCAATGAACTTATTCCTATTATAATTATTTCTAAGTGTTAGTAAATAAGTGGCAAAGTTTAGAAAAACATAGTTGTAGGAAAAACACTTTAAGTAGATACAGGAAGAAGAAGGCAGCTAGAAAACACTAATGTCTTCCAAAGATACTGAAGTTTCAACATACTGGTTCTTTTACATGATTCCTCAAAATGGGACCTTTGTTAGCTATTTATCTTAATAGAATATTTTAACTTATCCTTTGACAGTATCATACATATAAAAAATGTATTCTTGTAATATCCACTTATAACTGCCCTGGGCACACATCTTGCTCCTCACTTTAAGTCCTCATTTTTTTTCTTTTTTGGTTATTTTTCTTTTTTTGTAGCCCACTGAATCCAATTAATGTTGCTTGCTAGAATGTTGGCTTGGTCTCCTGCTGTTGTCGTATAGGTAACCATAACTACAGAGTGTTCCTGAATGCAGTAGCCATGCCATATCCAGAAAACAGCCTTTCACAGCATCCGCCCTCCTCTCTGTCCAAGAGATGTCTCACTTAGGGACAGGCACTTGATGTTCACTTATTCTCAGAGCTTTAATCAATTATGAGCCTCTTCAGTAAATGCTGACCACTGCAGAGAAAAGCCACTCTAGTCACAGTTGAGGGTAGTGCCTATCTATATGTAAAACCATAAATATTTAAAAGGAAATTTGGCAACATTTCCATTCCATAGCAGTAGTAAGTTTCTTTCTAGGGCCTATGACATCCTAAGGCGGGGTTTTCTGTTTGTTTGGTTGGGTTTTACTACATATAAAGTAGCAGACTTGAATTCTCTCCTGTGAATTAGGTCTTAGGACAGGCTAAAAGTGATTGGTTACTGCCAGAGCCTTCGCCGCGAATGTACAAAAAAAAAAAAAAAAAAAGAAAAAGAAAAGAAAATGTAAAAGGGTGATCAGATCTTTAAGGGAAAAATCAGCTTCCACAGAAGAATGTGCCAGAAATAGAGTCGAAATTGGCTCCTATACTTCTAATGATGATACTTGCATAGGAGAACTGCTTTCTAAAAATATGAAGAAAAATCAAAATGTTAGGTGTTTTAATTGTAGTAGAAACAATCATCTGGAAAGGGAGTTTAGGCAAGGTGCTCCTAGAAACTATGCTTATTCTAGAAATAATTCAAACAGAAGGCCCAGCTTTCTGGAGTATGCAGAAGGTGTAGCAAAGGTTGGCATTGGATTAATGTATGTAGATCAACAAGGGATAGACAGGGTAACCTTTTGCCATCAGGAACCACCCTGCAGGCCCCAATATCAAATGTAGTTAGATCATTCCTGCCAGCATTGGGGAAAATCCTCCACAGCTCTAAATGCCAGAACTCCTTTTGAAAATAAAAGAATATTCTCAGGAGAAACTATAAAGCAAATATCTTGGCAAACTTCCATAAATAATCAAAGACCAAAGTTAAAAATAAGAATAAATGGCATAGAAATTGAAGGTTTGGTAAACATAGGTGCATATGTAACAATAATTGCACCAAAATTATTGCACCAAAATTACGGCACCGGGGTTGACCTCTTCAGAAAGTAAATGTTCCACTTTTGGGAATTGGCAATTTATCTCAAGTAAAACAAGTGTAAGATGGGTTGAATGTACAGGACCAAAAGGACAGAGAGGAAAAATAAAGCCATATGTGGCTAATATAGCAGAGAATTTATGGGGATATGATTTACTACAGAATGGAATAGTCATATTAACATCCCCCCAATCTAAAAAACAAACTGTAAAATAAGGAATGCTTCTGAGGGAAATATCAAAAAATACTATCAAGGACAGTCACAGACCATTAAAACTGTACACAAGCAGGGCAACACAGCTGTTGGTACCTTTGAAGTACTGTTGGTACTTCAAATAGATGATTGACAAACCTGTTTGGGTAGAACAACAATGGTCTTTGACATCAGGAAAATTACAGGCCTTAGAACAGCTGGTACAAGAGCAGTTAAATGCTCAACATATTAAAGAACCAACTAGTCCTTGAAATTCTCCTGTATTTGTTATTAAAAAGAATTTGGGAAAATGGAGAATAATAACAGATCTAAGAGCTATTGATAAGGTGATTCAGCCAATGTATTCTCTACAGTGTGGAATTCCTTTGCCTTTTCTAATACCTAAAGGATGACTTCTAATACCTAAAGGATGATTGATTTAAAAAATTGTTCCTTTACTATACCTTTACAAGAAAAAGAAAAATTTTCTTCATGGTGCCTAGTTAAAAAATTCTTAGCCCATTAAGAGATATCAATGAAATATTTTCTCACAAGGGATGTTAAACATCACCATCTTGTCTCTATTTCTGACATATTTTCAGAAATATGTTGAAAATAATTCATGTACAATTTTTTCAATCTATACTTTAGCATTATATGGATGATATTTTACTACTGATTCAAATGTAGATACTTTAGAGAAAATGTTTGAAGAAGTAAAAAAAATTTTGCCTTGCTGGGGATTACAAATTACTTGTGAAAAAAATACAAAGAGAAGACTATTAATTACTTAGGGGAGCATGTGTGGAGGAAATGGGAGGAAGGGAGGGAGTGGGAACTCGGATTTGTATATTTTTTAAATCTAATAAGTAAAAAAAAATACTTAGGATTTAAATTAGGCTCACAAAAAATTCAACTCCAAAAGGTGTGAATCAGGAGAGATTAATTGTGGGCTCTTAATGACTTTCAAAAATTGTTGGGAGACATTGTTCATCACAGCCCACTATTGGAGTGATAAATTAAGAACTGAGCAATTTGTTTCAAACCTTAGAAGGTGACAAGGGAATAATAGCCCAAGCTGAAGCAGAGAGAGAATTGTCTTTGGTGAAAAAAAAGTTACAAGATGAACATGTGGATCGTTTGCATCCAGAACTTGGTTGTATTCTGGTTATTTCATCCTCTACACATATTTTCCTACAAGGATTTTAATTCAGAGGAAAGATATTATTTTAGAGTGGATTTTTTTTACCACATAAACAGAGTAAAAAATTAAAGACATATGCGTAAAACGTTTCTGAGTTGATTCTAAAGTGAAAATTAAGACTTGACAGGAATGGACCCAGCAGAAATTGTAGTGCTTTTTACTAATGCTGAAATTACTTCATCGTGTGCAGAAAATAAAGATTGGCAAAGAGCTTGCAGTAATTTTTGGAGGGAGAGTTAAGTAACAATTACCCCCAAATCAAGAGATTTCAGTTTATAAAAAAATAAAACTAACTGGATTTTACCTCATATAATAAAAGGTACCCCAATTTCTAGACCCCCTATATCCTATACTGATGTAAATAAATCAGGAAAGGCAGGATATAAGTCAGGAAAAATAAGTAAAGTGGCTCAAAGCCCATATAATTCAATTCAGAAATCAGAATTATATGCTATTTTCATGCTATTATTAGATTTTTCAGAACCTCTTAGTATAATTACTGACTCTCAATATGCAGAAAGGGTTGTCTTACATATTGAAAATGCTGAACTTACTCCTGATAAGTCAGAATTAACTTAATTATTTATACAATTGCAGGAAAGAGTCGGAAATAAGAATCATCCCATATATATAACACTTATCAGATCCCATATGGACCGGCAAGACCCTCTAGTACAAGGCAATGATGAAATTGATCAGTTATTAGTAAGACATGTGCCAGAGGCCTCAGAATTTTGTTTAAAAAAAATCATGTCAATAGCAAGGGTTTACAATTTTTTTTTTTTTTACCATTTAGCACAAGCCAAGGAAATAATAAGAAAATGTCTTTCTTGTTCCTTGTATAACCAAACTCCACTACCTGCAGGAAGGAACCCAAAGGGTACTCAAACATATCCATGTGGCTCTAAATTTCAGCTTTGCACAAATGTGCCTGATCATCTTAGTGTGGGGAAGTCTGTGATGCATAGTCTCCAGCTTTCTTGTGTCTAAGATAGAGGGGAAGGCACACCTGGAGAAATCGGAAGAATGCCAGTGTTGTGGATTGCCCTCTGTCTACCAGAAGTTTGGACTTTCACTGATTCTTGGTATCTAAGCCCCTTTTCAGATCAGCTCCTGTGCCAGTAAGATGCTCCAGGCCACACACAAAAGGAACAGCTTCCCTGTGCCCAGCATTCACGGTTTATCTCTACAGCTGCCCAGCACGGTCATGGAATCCCTCAGCCACCCCATCTATGGCTCATCCCATCTGCTGTTAATGTAATTCATTCCTCTTGGCCCTTCTCCCACGTAGCATATGCCAGTTTGGACCTGATGGAACTTTCACAGATGGCATGTATACCCCTAGGACTGTCCCTTCATCCAAGATGCCCGAAATGTAGGCATCATGTTCCCCTTCTATCCAGTTTATCTCAGCTTCGGGGTTAGACTTAATTACAACCAAATTCTAATGGTGAAAGGAATTTAGTTTGGACTAACACCAAGCTGGGAAAACAGCCTTGTTTTGGAATAATTTCATAAAATTCAATTCTTCTAGAAAGAATCTAGTATGAATGATCAATAATTTGATTTTCTCTCTTTAAATATGTGTATGTGTGTATGAGAGCAGAGGAGGTTGGCCAGGAGATCACCTGAGATGGCCTCCCTAAGGCTACATCTGCTTCTGAGTCAGGGTCTCTCTCTGGCCTGGATTCTCCAAGTAGGGTAGACTAGATGGCTGAAAAGTTCCAGGAGCCCTCTCAGCTAGACATTCCCATCACTTTTCTAAAAATGTAGGTTCTGGGGGCCAAATTCAGGTCCTTCTGCTTGGAGGACAAGCACTTTCCAGTCCCCAAACTCTGATTTCTTGAAGGCACATTCAGAGAGATTCGGATCCTATCAATAAATCCCACTGAGAGAATCTTGCCTTTCCTCAACAAACTTGCATCTTGGCTGTAAGATATCATGGTGAGGTCAAGACCCCATTAATTTTCATAAATGAAATTTCAATTCAGTTTATTATATTACACTAAATGATGTCAGACCTATATTAAATGAGCCCTTGGAAACAATCGTCCTCCCGTCATGGAGAAATTGAAAGCTGTGTGCTCATGCCTGAGCACAAACGGTGCATTTCGTCTTCATTGATTTGTAAAAATGATGCATAAATCACCTTTTATCCTAATTGTGGCTCCATTCAGGCGTGCCATTTAAGTTCTTCTTAGTTCGCTCCTTCTTGGAGTTAATGCAGGAAGGTATGAAAGGCATTCATCTCAGCCTCGCAATCATTTTAGCAAAGGTCCCTTTGAATCTATGTGGAGAGGTGCTATTTTATTTCCTTCCACATAGTTATTAAGTGAAACTCATTATGCTAATCAGCAGGTGACCTGGGTGACTGTGGCTAGGTCTGCATGCCGCAGCCTCCAACACTCTTGCTGTTAGCCGACTTACCCTGCCCACAGCTCTCGGCCCTGATGCTTGGCCGTGTCCATGAGCGGGATACCCTGAGAAGCTGTTCCCTCTTGCTAGGGAAGGGCACCCCCTTCAGCATAGGGCTCCTTTTACCCTGTCAGGCAGAGCAAAGAGACTGTGTGCCCACTTCACCGCTATGTTTCTCCCACATCAAAAATGAAAGGTGGCACTTGGACATTGGTCATTTATCTGCTTGCTTACTGTAGAGGCTGTGAGCTTACAGAGACTCTCTAGCTCCCTCAACACACACACACATACAGAGAGAGAGAGAGAGAGAGAGAGAGAGAGAGAGAGAGAGAGCCTGCAAAATGGCAGGATATAGTGCACAAGGCTCTGGGGCAAATAATTCTGAGACTTTATACAATCACCTATATTAGAACTGGGTTCCTGGGTGACAGTCGAGACTACTGTCTCTGCAGCCTCTTGACAGAAAACAGTCCATTTCCGGCTTCCGGCCAGTGTTTACAGATGGCCCGGCATTACTTATCTCCCTGTTACTGCAGGATTTCAGTTTAGATAATATTTAAACTTCTGTTTTTATTTCATATGAAAAAAAAACATAAAATACTAGCCTCTTCGTGGTTCTCACTTGAGGCCAGTATACCACGGTCCACACAGCTTATCTCTGTAGCACAGCAGGGTAGCACATGCCTTTTAAAATGCATGGTGGAACCATCTAGACAGAGGAATGAAAAGTAACATAGCAAGTAGGTGCCACCTACCTTGAGATGGGAAATGATGCTGATTCTCTGAGACCTCTACCTGGCTGTCACAGTTCCATCCCTTCTCACCCAGAGTTAAGCTCCACCATTCAGCTTTTCTAACTATTTTTGTCTGCTCCATCCGCTTGCAAACAAACTCAGTCAAATTTGCGTTGGTCTCCACACCTTCCTCCACCCTAGCAGTGTCTGGCTTTCAGTTAGGTTTTCCCAACTCCAGGGAATTGAGGAAGGCACAATCCATCACAACACCTGGCTTGCCCCAGTCTCACCCCCTTCTCCACTCAGCCACCCTCTGTGCTGCAGGAAAGCAAAATGTCCTATCTCCAACCAATTCCTACGGGTTTCTGTCCACTCCCTGGATGATATGAGCTTTTACAGTCTGGGGGTTCTGTGTCCTATCTCACCAGAAAAGGAAACCTATCTTCTAGCGTGCTCGAGGCTCTTGGAGGTTGCTAATCCATGTCAGTTCCATGAATATTTTGTCTTTTCATCTGGAAATGTATTTGCTTTGATGAGCATACAACGACAGCAATGGCTGTTTGTCAACTGATGGTTGATTGTCACTGTTGGGATTGGAAGTCAACTAAGAGACCCACACACCTGTGTGTGAATCTGCGCGGGTCTCCCCAGAAAGGGTTATCTAAGGGTAGAAGACCCTTGCTCAGAGGGGGCCACACCTCTAGGTGACCCAGAAACAAAAGAGATCTGAGAAAAAGGTAATCCTGCTTGTCTGACTCTACATTTCCTTAAAAAAAATCTTTTTTTAAATTTCGTGTGTGTGTGTGTGTGTGTGTGTGTGTGTGTGTGTGTGTGTGTGTGTGTGTAGATCAGAAGGCAACCCAGGGATTGAACTCAGGTCATCAAGTTTTGTAGCTGATGGCTTTACCCACTGGGCCATCACACCAGCCCTGGATTGTTTTACCTAGTCCCATGGTATTGGGTTTAAATCACCAGGCTTGTGCAACAAGTGCTCTTACCCTCTGAGCCATCTCAGCAGCCCTAGCTTTGCCTCTTACTGGTGAATAAATCTCTCCCTGTCATTTCTGAAGCCATCCTCCCCCTCTGCTGTCAGACTCTGTGGCCTGCCGACATGAACTGAAGATCTGGGACTCTCCAGGAAGGCTCCAGACCATCTGCACCAGACTGGAACTGCTGAGGTGTCTAGTGTCGCAGTCTAGTAGTCACCAGGCTCTCAGGGAGCAGATGGCCACCACTGAGCTAGCCAGTGCTCTCGTGGAAGTCAATCCATTGACACTCCCTTTCCAGTACACGGTCATCTAATGGCGAATCAATCCCACACCAGTTATGTTTTAAAGGGGTATTTATTTTGGGGAGTAAACTTACATATACCATAAGCCGCCAGGAAAGGAGCCTAGTTGCTGGAGCAGGAGCTGGAACCAAGCGCCAGAACCAAGAGGCCAAGTCGAGGCTTGCCGCTCTTCTTTTAAAGAGAAATATACCACGCCCCAGGGGGCTAGTATTTCAGCGACTATTGGCTGAAGCAGCGGAAGGTACTCCGCAGCAGTCATCCTATCATCGTTGCTCCTCTAGAGAACCCGGACTGCACAAACACTGACTAAACTAGTATTAATGAGCCGGTCCTGGACACACGTGGGCACGCGGTACGTGCTTCTCTCACACTCTGCGCACACAAAACTGTCCGCGGTTTAAACTTCCAAGAATAAAACTAAGTCAAGATTCGAGGATACGATTAGCTACACATTTTCAGACTGCCCTCCGGAAAGCCATGTCGTACAGCAGTGTCTGCCCAGCAAGACAGCCACCATCTTTATCAGGACAGCCGTGTTGACTCGTGGCTGGGTGCCCCACAGCTGGGCCTGTGGAGTACGGAAATTCTCTCGCAGATGGAGGAGGCGACGAGTGTCCAAAGACCCACACTTGAGTATCACCCGTTCCTCTAGCCAGTTGGATGCAATTCTGCTCTAATTGCACACGATCTCTGGGTCTCAGGGAAACCAAAGGGTTTCCGCCTATGTGGCAAAAGGAACCTGGTTGAAGATTTTCCAGTATAACCGCTTTGAGGTCACCCACACTCGCATGCTCTTCAGGTGAACCTAATAAATTCACTGGTTCCGTGGAGTGAACTTTGGTGAAATTAAGCTTTGATTTGTCACTGGGACCTTAGAAGGAGGGGGTAGATGTTGTTCGTGTCTTTCCCAGAGACAAATTCTAACAAGCAGCTACCATCATTTGGGGGTTAACATGGATATGTTTGGGTTGTATGTTCTGTCAATCATCCTTAAAGCCTCCCCCTTAGGTTCCACTGCTTTGCCAGACTGATTGGTGGCATGCCGATCTCCCTTGCCATGATCTATGGAGTGTGATTTACAGAAGATATAACGGCTGTTGGACTCCATATAACCCATACACGTATGTGTAGTACTCTACACAGCCCTTTGCATTCTAGCTAATGTTTTAGTTTGAATTCTTTATGCAGAAAGGCATTAAAGAAATTGCATGTTGAAGAAAGCAATGACAGGGGCTTGCCAGGTCCCCGGCCTGAGGTATATTCAAAATCGGTTGTGCCCGCCTCTCAGGAGCCCTTCCCCTTGTGCAGTTGGGCTGCTTCCTGTCTTAGCAAGCTCTTTGAACATGTCCTCGTTGCAAATGTGATTTTCTCATCTTCCTGTGAGTGGTTCGTCCTCCCTCGCATGCTTTTATCCTATTTATCCAGCTCTTTTATCTGATCAAAGGGTGAGATAAGGTTAACCTCTACCCTGATTTCCTGGTCTCATTCTGAAGCCTTGGTGGCTGCCTAGAAACCAGGACAAAAGGCTCCTGGGAGGGGGTTTTCATAATTCGCTGCACCAAAGAATGACCCAGGGAGCTCATTAAGGTATAGAAGCCTGCCTTCCCATTAGAGAATCAGATCAGTAAGTAGAAGGGTGGTGGTGTGTTAAGTACCTTTCTCCCCGTGTGACAAAATTCCTGTCAAAAGAATGTAAGGAAGGAAGGGTTTATCTGGTTCATGGTATGAGAGAGCAGTTCATCATGGGAGAAAATCAAGATGGCGGGAGTTGAGGCAGCTGGTCACACTGTGGCTGCAGGCAGCAGGTCACACCATGGCTACAGGTAGCTGGTCACACCACAGCTACACATAACTGGTCACACCATGGTTGCAGGCAGCTGGTCACACTGAGGCTGCAGGCAGGAAGCATGAAAGTGAATCTCACACTCGCTTTTCCTTCACCTTTCTCCTCAGACCCCCGGCCTATGGAATGCTGTTGCCCACATTTACCATGGGTCTTCCCACTTCAGTGAACCAAATCTAGACACTTCTTCATCCACATACCCAGAGGCTTTTCTCCTAGGTAGTTTTCAGTCCTGTCAAGTTGATGATCAGTGTCAAGCACCATAGTATATTAGTTACTTTAACATTGCTGTGGACATAAGACCTGTTAGAAACAGCTTAAGGGAGGGATTACTGGTTTCAGGGGAGTTTAGTCCCTCATGGTGGGAAAGTGTGGGAGGGAAGCTCAGATCAGGTAGTAGGAACATGTGGTAGAGGCTACTCAGCTCAGAAAATAGAGTGTCAGAAAAACAAGGGCCTCGTGAAACTTTGATGGTCCACCCCAGGGACCTGCTCAAAACATCTCCAGAGCTCAAACATCTCCAGGCGATTTGACCACAGGCAGCTTTGCAGGACACTTGAAGAGCGTGGCCCTCAGAAAGTTCTTTGCTTCTGCTGTTTGGGCACGGCAGGGTTTCCAAATCTCTAGTGCAGGAATGGTCAGCTTTTCCTCTTCATATGTTAAAGGCCTACCTGTTAATTAATTTACAAGAGCAATTTCAACCTGCATAAAAGAAAATTAACAAATACTGATTGATGTGGGAGTCCCCTCTGTATGTTATTTATCTATTACATTAGTTAATAAAGAAGCTGCTTCGGCTTACAGCAGGGCAGATATAGCCAGAATGGACAAGACATGGAGAGAGAGAGTAGGCAGAGTCAGAGAGACCACCATGTTGCTGACATGCCGGCATGGGTAAGCCACGGTCTAGTGACCATACACAGATGAATAAAAATGGGTTAATTTAAGATGTAAGAGCTAGCTAGAAAGACGCCTAAGCTATTGGTCAAACAGTATTGTAATTAATATAGTTTTGTGTGATTATTTGGGTCTGAGCCGCTGGAAAACGAATGAGCAGTCTCTGCCTACAGCTGATCATGGCGTTCAGCTCTCTGTCCCCGAGACAACATGCCTGAGAACAGCAGGCCATAGGGGGAAACTGCTGGTTCAGAGTCTAAGAGGTTTCAGTGCATGGCTGCCTGGCTCATGGCTGCTCAGCCTGTGGTAAGGATGGACATCAGGACCAAAAAGGAAAGAAAGTCACTTGCCTCACAGCTGCCAGGAAGCAATGAGAGGGAAAGAAATGAGACACCCTTCAAAACCTCGAGCAGGTAAGACGGCTCAGCAGGTGGAAGTGGTTTGCTGCCAGTCCTGATGACCTGAGCCCAGGATTCGGGGCTCACCCGGTAGAAGGAGAGAACTGATCTGTCAATGTTAGCTTCATTGATCAGTTTGGCACAGGTGAGCCTCTCGACACACTCGCCCAGCACAGCAGCCAACGTGGTGTGGTGAAACCTCATCTAGCCACGTCACCGACCTTCCTACATCTTACAATAAAAACCAGAGTCCCTGTTGGGACTTTATACGTTTGCCCCACTCCGGCTGCTTTTTGGCTGCTTTTCATCTACTTAACACTAAACTTCCGCGGTCTTTCCACAGACTGGTCACACTGTGCGCGTACACATTTTGTGCCTTTTGTCTGAATGAGTCTTTTTCAAATAGGAATTTTCATGAATAGCTCCTTTGCTACTTTAAACATTTTATCCAAATATTTGGCAGTGGTTGGTTACATGACGGGAAATGGTTTAATATTTGTCAAGTTTCTCAATACCAATGTTCTCTGCCCTTCTGTGGGAAAGGATAGATTCACTCACTGAGGACAGCCCTTCTGTTTATTTCTCTCCTAGGTAACGATTGTGGGATATGGTAGAAAAGTTTAAAACTGACTCCTGAGAAAACACCTCTCTCGCTCAGAGATCCACGTCTGAAGTGTGGGCCCTGATTTTCTCTCTTATGCTGGCTGTTCTCTGACAGCTATCTTCTGGTGTGACTACCCTCTTCTCCACTTCCTGTCACACTCCTATGTCACCAATGCCAGCACTGTTGAATTACATTTTAACAGTCCACTGCCGACTGTTTCCTGACAGCGTGTTGAGTTTCGAGGGCAGAGAGTTGTGCGACTGGGACAAACTTACTATCTAAATGTCTTTCCTCAGCCAGGTCTTGTAATCTCAGCACTTAAGTAGCTGAGGCAGGAGGATTATGAGTTTGAGGCAAGCCTGGCCTACACAGCAAGAATCTGTTGACGAAAATGCTGTTCCCAACCAGGACAAATACCACATGAAATGTGCCATGTGTTCCTGACAGACTACAAGAAAGGACCCAGTGGAAGACTATCTCAGAAGCCTTTCCCAGCAGGAGCACACTGTTGGGAGACGGGCCTGCACTGGTAGCCTAGATCCCAGAGCTTTAATCGGTACATGCACCCAGCGCTTTCTTTGGGACACAGGACTGAGGCTATCTCCATGCTGTGGCATAACAGCACCCCTTAATCTATAGTCCTAACTAGCACATGGCAACTCCATGCTTTGTCATACACGCTATGTTGAACTAAATCACGTGTTGTGAAATTTCCCACCAGGCCCCTCAGAACTTAATGAGTCTGATATTTCCTTTGTTCTTGGAATTTTCTTGGGCAGGGTAAGGTTCTGTGAAGACTGTTCTCTGAAGAGGCTCCTCTTCCCTTGCCACCCTGGAAGGGTGTCTGTCTGTCTGTCTCTTCCTCCCTCTTATTCTTTACCTCAGTATAGCTCCTCAACAGGTTCTAGAGCAGTGGTTCTCAACCTTCCTATTGCTGAGGCCCTTGTGATGACCTCCAACCATAAAATTATTTTTGTTGCTATGTTATAACTGTAACTTTGCTACTGTTGTGAGTTGTAACATAAATATCTGTGTTTTCTGACAGTCTAAGGAAACTCCACCGAAAGCACATTAGGCCCCCAAATGGGTCACAGCCCACAGGTTGAGAACCACTGCTCTAAAGGGAAGCTCCTGCAGTGTTTAGATCTCTATGTGTCATACCGTTTCTGCCGAATGCTCTCCCTCCCACCTCAAGACTATGACAGGGCCTTTCTCCCAATAAACTTTGTCTTCTGAAAGGAATTATGTGTCAGCCTACTTTTTAGGATGATCGCTGTGACCGTTTTTGTCTTATTTTATGTGACAAGCACAAACATGTAGGATCTTAAATTGAACATGTATTAATCTGCATATTATTTTATAACAATTGAAATGTAAGATAATTATCTTTATGTTATAGCTATCCTTTTTTAATTTTTTAGCATCAGCTGTACATAGATACAGATTTATGATGGGTATAGCAATATACAGGAGTGTGTGCAATGCGCAAACTGGTTTGTTTATAAGATTTTGTATTTATTTCTTTGTTTATGGAGAAAAAGAGGAGAGAGAGAGAGAGAGAGAGAGAGAGAGAGAGAGAGAGAGAGAGAGAGAACATGCCACATTGTATATGTGGATGCAAGAGGACAACTGGTGGCTATCAGTTCTCTCCCTCCACCAAGTGAATTGAGTCCTTGGGGTTGAGCTCAGGTCAGCGGGCTTGGCTGCAGTGTCTTAACTGCCATGCCGTCTCCCAGCTTCACTAACAAAGCTGTAAGTTTAACATGAAACGCTGCTGAATGTTTGCTATATATAAGCTATCATTTTTCCTTGTTCCTGCTATTTAATTCCATATTTTAATGATTTGTGAATACATACATTTTCTACACTTACCTCCCTACACATACGCACACATACATATATATCATGTGCAAGAAAAGGAAGTTAAATATGTAACTGCATATGTAAACAAACACCATGCATACACATAAGCATGCACACGTGTTTAGGTATTTACTGATTTCCTGTTACTTCGGGTCAAGTTATTTTCTTTTAAAAGAAATTATTTATATTTTGTATGTATGAGTGCTTTGTCTTCATGTATGTTTGTGCACCATGTGTGTGCAGGAGGTCAGAAGAGGGCATCAAATCACGCGGGGCTGAAGCGCCATACTGTTGTAAACTGCCTAGGAGCTGAACTCAGGTTCTCTGGAAAGACAGCCTGTGCTCTGAAGCATGGAGCCAGCTCTCCAGCCCCCAACAGATTAAGTTCTTATTTGTTCTTATGTCAGCTTGAACTCTGATCCTCCTTCCTCTCAACTTTATGCTTATGCAACACTCTGAGGTCAGCCGGTGTTTCCCGGTTTCATCACTTTGACTGTGTGGTTATTGTTCACTGCTGAGCAAAGTAGCAGCTAGTCTTCAATTCCTTTTCCTAGAGTGGGTGGTTCAGAGCTCAACAGCCTATTTGAATCTAGGTTGGTATGATTGCAAATCTCCTCTCTATATTTTTCTTCCTATATAATGGAGATATCAATCATGGGGAAATGGTAAATATTGAATGAGCTAATGTGTGTAAAAGAATTAGAACTTAAGTGACATATCTTTTACTGAGAAGTGTTCCATAAAATATAAATAAATGGCTCTGATTGTTACCTGCTTTTTCATTTCTTTTATCTCCTTGGAGTTCATGGTGCCTAATTAAACCAACTGCTCCATTCAAAGATTTACTTTGAATCTCTTTGTTCTTTATCAGTCGCATGAAGCATATCTCATAGCATCTCCCTCTCGTTGCACTTGCCGTATAGCCAGTGTGGGCTGGGCCTTGTGTTAGGTGTTGGTAAGTGTGATAAACAGGGAGAGACATCCACCCAAAGATCCTTACTCTGCCCAACTTTATCAGCACAGGTTTCCTGTCAGATGTTGTTCTGAGATGTGGTCTGACCCCAATGGTGGGCAAGTGTTGGAAACAGGACCCTCGGTGTGCCCACACTGAGCTGGCGAGCCTAGCTAAGTCCTTGCCTAGAGTGATGGAGGCCCTGTATTCCAACCCTCTCAGCGTAAAGACTCAGTGAGAAGCGATTGGATCATTGGGGATTCTGAAGGATTAACTGATTCTTGTGGGTCTCATTGCTCCCAGTAAAATGAGTTATTACAAAAGAATAAAACGTCTTCCCGTGGAAGTTAACTGCTGAAGCATTGAAATTAAGCATGAAGTCTTGAGTTCAATCCCTAGAATCCACATTAAAAAGCTAGACATCATGGTTCATGTTTGTAATTCCAGCAGAGAAGAGGAAGGTCAAGACAGGGGTCCCTGGGACTCTCTGGCCAGTCAGTGCTGCTATGGGTCAGTGAGAGCCCCTGCTACAAAAGTGGTAGGCAGTATTCCTGAGGATGACACCTGAGCTTTTGCTCTGGTCTCCACACACACATGTGCATGCACACACACATACCCACACATGCACACACACATGTACACATACACACACATACATGCATAAAAGTTTAAAAATATAGGTCAATACCGACCCCTCCCATTCTTTCTAGCTTCCTGTCTTTCTCTCTGGTCTCTTCTCCTCTGCATTCCTCTTCTTGATTTCAGTTCCCATGATGCCCTGTAGCTCAAGAGGTCCTTGACATAACTGGTCACTTGCTGGGACCATGTTCTTAGCCCTCTAAAACCTAACAACAGGCATTTTGTTACAGTAGCAAAACCAAGATGGACAAATGTGCTGCAAAGTTCTCTGCCTTCAAGCCGTCCTCCTCCTCACCCCTGGTTCCCCTTGCCACTCTCTGGATTAATATTCTTAATTAATATCCATCCTTCCTAAAGCCTACATTTTCCCATTTTTACAAATACTCTTTGCCTGAGGACAAAATATTTCTCTGTGTTTCCAGAAGAGATTTGAACAATGATAAATACATAATGTGAATACTTTGAGATTCTATTAGGAGGAAGAAGGAGGAAGAGGAGATGAAGAAATCCCTGTATTCTATTCTTCTGCCTGATCGACAGCTTGGATGAACACAGAATTTCAGGTTCAAAAATAATTTTTTCCACAGATCAAATTTTAAAAATTTATTTCTATTTTAATTTTTTGAGGCTTCCACACCTAAGTACTATATTTACATAATTTCTACCTCTACCTCTCCTTACAACTTCTGCGTCCCCCTCTCAAATTCATGACCAGCATGTTCATTAACTATCATTGTTACACACATACCTTACCAAATTCGTTGAGTGTTGTTCACATGTATGTGCTCAGGGCTGACCACTGGGATTGGATAGCCTACCAGGAGGCTCATCTCTGGAACAAAACTGATTCTCTGCCTCTGAGCAGCCATTGATCTCTTCATACAAGTGTGGAGCCTTGGGAAATTTCTCCTATCATGTCATCATGCCAACATGTGCTGTTCTTATGCAGACATCTTTAGGTAAGCACGCCGTTGGAAGTGTCATGAGCACTATCCCTGTCATATCTAGATGGCACTGTCTAGCAGCGGACATTCTGGGCTCTGTTTTTAAGACACGTTGGTCCTTTAGCCTCCAATGCTACTGTCACTTTAGTTCCAGTCTTTCATTCGAGACCTGATTTTTTCCCCCCCAAATCTGGAATCATCTAGGAATTTTTCCAAGTCATTCAAGGTTGGCTGTTTCCAATGAAGTCCCCGATTTCCTTACTTTCCTCATCTTTTGCTTTTCAATCTAATTTCTAGAAATGTGCTTGATCTTGCCTTAGAAACTCTGTATTGAACGTGTTCTTATCTGTCATACCTTTTAATTTTAGCAACAACGCCATTGCTCAGAGTAGCAGGTTGGGTTTGCGATGAGCACACACCTGACTTCGGTCACCTCCTTAGGGTTGACACCGAGTCTGTCCAGAGAGTGTTTCTAGCTAACAGTGTAATACACATGGTTGTGCATTTGTCTGCCTCAGCTCCTCTAAGATCACAGTGCAATACCCAGCCTGGATTTACTAAGACAAGGAATGTAAGTGTTTTAGAATTCTTTATCCATAGCATATTAACAAACTGTTTGCTAGCATTTTTTCATGTGTCAATCACCAGACAGCCTTTTAATTTATCTTATTGCTAGCAAAACTATTTCTTGAGTTTGTTGTGTGTTTATTCAATTTGCTTCTATTTATTGAACTTTAATATTTTAGTAAATTTGTTGAGAAACAGATGTTAAACATTTTAGTATCTTGTTGGAAATATCTGATTAAAGTATTTATTATCTTATGCATTTTATATTACATTTTAATAATTATTTTATTTTATGGGTATTGATGCTTTCTTTACCTGCACATATGCCTGTGTACCATTTGTGTGCAGTGCCCATGGAGGCCAACAGAGGGCATGAGGTGCTCTGGAACTGGAGTTACAGGTGGGCTGTTAGCTGCTATGTGGGTGCTGGGAATTGAACTCCAGTTCTCTAGCAGAGTGACCAGTGCTTTTCACTGCTGAGTCATCTCTCCAGTCCTACACATTTTATTTTTATGTTGTCTCATAACATGAAGAGAATTATATTTTGTAACATTACGTTTTTCAGCACTGTTCCTGATATATGAAAAAAAAATCAACAAAACCAAAGAGCAGAGGCAATGTAGAAAAGACATTCCCACAAAGGGACGAGAGATCTGAAAAAGAGATCTTCTTACTGTGTAGAAGAGAAATGTTCAGATTAATAATAAAAAATCCTGGAAAGTCACTGGGAAACAGCACAAGCAGGTAATTGAGAAGTACCTGAAACCCTGTCACCCCAACTCCTCAGCTTAGGAAATAGACAAAAAGGCAACACAAGTTTTTGTCCATGGAATTAAGGTGACTGAGGATTATATTGTTAGCACAGTGCAGAAAGATTGGATTCAAGTGGATTTGACCCTTCCTGAAGTTGATTTTTTTAATAAACATCTCAAATTGTGAAAATTTCCCTCAATTCAGCATGTTGACTAAGGTCTTCTGTCCTGCCTGGTCCTGCAGCCATTAAGTCCCAAAGAATCACACAGAGGACTACATCAATCATAAACTGAATGACCCAGTAGCTCAGGCTTCTTATTAACTAATTCTTATAACTTACATTAGCCCATAATTCTTGTCTGAGTTAGCCACATGGCTTGGTACCTTTTTCAGCAAGGCAGACATATCTTGCTTCCTCTGTGGCTGGGTCACAACTCCAGACTGAGACTTTCTTCTTCCCCTAATTCTCGTTGCCCTACCTCTACTTCCTGCACCCCACCTATACTTCCTGCCTGGCTACTGGCCAATTAGAGTTTATTTAAAATATAATTGACAGGGTACAGACCATTGTCCCACAGCATCAGCACAGTTCTTAGACTTAGAAAATTCTATCCAAAGTAAAGGTCAAGTGATAGGGAATCCAGCATAGTGCCATTCTTCACAGAGCTGTTTACACCCAAAGAGATGTGCAGCAAACACCAGGGACGTCCCCCAACAGAAGAGGTTAAACATTCGTGACACGTATACTAACAATGTTCCATCAGCAAATGATATTGCAAATATTCTTAAGTGATGTTGAAGCGTCTATTATGCTAAGTAAAATGGGAAATGAAGTTATATGACTGCAAGATTTTGCTATTAACATTTATTTTTATTATTGTGTATGTGTATTTTATTATGTGCCTCTGTGTGTGTGTGTGTGTGTGTGTGTGTGTGTGTACAGTTGCCCAGAGAGGCCACAAGAGAGCATACGATCTCCTGGAGTTGAAGTTACTAGCAGTTGTGAACCACACAATATGGACACTGGAAACTGAACTTGGGTCTTTTGCAAGAGCAGCACGATTTCAATAACTAATATGGAAATAGCATTAGTGATATTAGTGACGCATATTTAAGAAAATTATGGGTGATCTCTTATTTGACTTAATTTTCTTCCCTATTTGACTTCTAATTTTCCAATGCCTCATTATGTGTAAATGCCTTTAAAAGAATTGAGGGAAGGCTTGGTATGTATCTCAGTTGATAGAGTTTGCCTAGCACACATGAAGCCCTAGGTTTGATCCACGGTACCACATACACTGGGTGAGGTGGATGGAGAGGCAAGAAGATCACTTGTTCAGGGTAACGTTCTTGCTGTCAGCCTGGGCTACATGAGAGCCTGTTACAGAAGGGAGGAACTGAGGACCGGATGCGGTGGTGGAGTGTGGTGTAAGTACAGAGCATAATCCCCAGTTTGCACCTCAGTAGGAAAGGACACAAAAACAGAACATGAATTTCTATATTAACAATCCTAGCCAAAGAGAACCTGCAAATGTCCAGACAGTTTGCCCTTCATAGACAACTGACTATTGAGAATTTTACTTGGGTGTGTTTCGGTACTTAAATACCGAGGAACAAACAGCAGGCTACTCCGAGCTTCTAATCTTTCTACCTTCTCCCCGGGGCTATCAATGAATGCCTCCCAGCTCTTCTCCGTAACACTGGCCAGCTATTGCTTCTTCTGGAATATCTTCTTCCCAGCATGGAGCATTTGTCGTGGACTGTATCACCAGCAGCTATGACAACTCCTGATAATAAACCAACCACACAACAAATTTTTGTTGAATAAATTAAACATAACTCTGGTCTTCTAAATCTTAAATATGGTTTTCAGTCTTTCTCTTAGCCGAACACCCTCTGTTTGTCAATATTCTTGAGTTGTGACTCCGAAGAGATCAAATGTGGTCTGACTAATATTTCTCCTGGGTAATAGATCACTAATACCACCCAGGCTTGCATTAATCTCACTGGCAGTCGTGTTAGCCTGTGGGCGAGTATCGATCTCTGCATTCTAAAAACTCCAAGACCCTTGCTTAGCTGTGTCTGCCCCTCCTAACAGTCCACATTTGGATTTCATCAGTTCTTCTTCTGGGATTATATGGAAGCTCTTGTGTGAATCATTACTATATTAAGCTCATTAAGTACAAATGCAATAGTTTAGCACCCTGGTTTTGTCTTTTATGTAGGCGTGCTTCTCCGCAGCTTTATGTTATATGCTCACTTAATCAGCAAGCCTTCTATGTCTTCAAGCTACAGATAGATTTCTGGGGTTAAAAATCCTCCCTGAAGATGCAGCTGAAACTTTCTGGTAGCCAGGGCAAATTTTCTCAATAAATTCCAAATCTCTTTATTATCTACCCTGTGGGGTTTTTCTTTGTTTGATTATTTGTTTTTCTTTTAATTTTGCAGATATCAACAGGAATAATTTTGCTCTTTAAAGGTATCAACAGAATAACAATCTAAAAGGTATCAACAGAAATAATATTGTCCGGCTGGCTGGCTTGCATTTAAATGTGCCTCTGCTGCTGCTTAGCCATGGAAAACAGAATGCAAAAGTCAATACCCTTGCTTTAATAACCAAAAATATAAGCCAGATGTGGTGGTACATTTCTCTAATCCCAGCACTCTGGAGGCAGAGACTGGTGATACTGATGTATCTATCAGTCATCTAGAACCTATCCGGCCTATCATCTATTTGTCTTCTATTTTATCATCTATGTATCTATCTATGTATCTATCTATGTATCTATGTATCTATCTATCATCTATCTATCTTCTATCTATCTATCTATCTATCATCTATCTATCTATCTATCTATCTATCTATCTATCTATCTATCTCCCTATCTATCTACCTACCTATCTACCTATCCAAAGATTTTCTCTTTTCATTGTAAATTTATTCACATTCTTATCTAATCAGTTATAACCTTGAACTTCCCTTCTGTCCTTGTAGAATCCATGTTTAGAAAGAAGGATGCTAACTCAGTTTGGTGCATACGTTCCTAATCAACCCACCCCTATCACCACCTTTGGAATCTTATCATCCTACATAACTTCATAGTCTGAGTAGCATTCCCTGTCCTCAATATTTTCTCTTAGTAATTTATCTCACTGACCCCTCCTTCTCCTTAGTTATAAATTCCTATTTGTCCTTGCTACCCACATCCCTTCTGGAGTCTTCCCCCACCCCAACTTTAAAATAACATTTCCCTTATCTATTTTATGTGTATGAATATTTTTTCTGCATGATTTTTGTGTCTTGTGTCCTTAGAGTTTAGAAAAAGGGTGTCAGATCCCCTGGGACTAGAGTTACAGACACTTGTGGGTGCTGAGAATTGAATCTAGATGCCCTAGGAGAGCAGCCACTGCTCTGAACCATTGAACCATCTTTCCACCCTATTTTCACAGCTATAGCAAGCTTTACAATGTGATCCTAGGGTTAATGTTTCCTTCTGCACTCTTCACATGCATATCTGTCTCTGGAGGTCTTCCTTTAGCATTTGCAAAGGAGATCTCATAATACTTAAACATATATGTCAACTGGAATTTTCAAACATTAAACATAAATACGCTTATATAAGCATAAATAAGAGTCATAAAATGAAGTCAGTCTCTTCCCAGAGAAAGGAGACATTGAATATAGTGTGTTCTACCATCTGTGAAGTTGTGAAAGACCTAAGTCCAAGTTAAACCATAGTACACAAAGCCAACACCAATTAGACAAAATGCATATCATGGGCCATACATACCTTCTGTCCCCTTTCGTTGCCTTGGACTGTCACCTAAGGAAATGCTCACAGTCAGACTGGAAGAGAGATTGCAGACTGAGTAGAAATGGAGCACTTTCCCCTTTAGTATAACATCTGTACAACCTGGGGTCTCCAATGTGTCAAACTCTTATTGATAATATGCTGTGAATATTTGGTGCAATCCTGGGAGACTGTCTTGTCCAGAGCATCCTGATAACCCACAGTTAAGGACAGAACTGCACTACCCACCCCCACACACTAACTCACGGACTGGAGCTCTAATCAACAATGTGACTGTATTGGGGCCAGGACCTCCCAGAGGTTATCAGGACAGAATGAGATCATAATACGGCCCTAACTCAATAAGACTGATTCCTTATAAGAAGGGGAAGAGACAGCAGACAATAAGCCATGGAAGGACACAGCAAGAAGGCTGCTGGGAGCCTAGGAGAGAGATCTCAGGAGAAAGAAAGCCTGCTACAGCTTGATTTTGGACGTCTAGTCTCTCGAGAGCTATGACTGCCTCCTGCTTAGGCTAACTTGTCTATGATATTTGCTACAGCATTTCTAGCTGACTAATTCTCCACCCCCTCACCCTCGCCAGCTCTCTCCCACTCTCCCTTTATGCCCCCATCAGACAGGGTCTTGCAGTCCACACTGAGCTGGAATTCACTATGTAGCCCAGGTTGAACTCATGGTTCTCCTGCCTATGACTCTTGAGTTCTGGGGCTCCAGGCATGTGGGGGTTCTTCGGGTCTAAACTAGTCCTATATCCAAGCCTTTCTATGGTGTTTGGCTAGTCTTCTAAAGTCTTAGTGGTTGTAGATGGAAGTCTTTCCTGTGACGCTGCTAGCTGCCATGAACAGCTTCCTCTGGCTCAGATGCCTCCGGCAGCTTCTTACACATGTTTGGGTGATCCTCTGGTCCCCGATTCACCAGCTGCCTCCTTCTGTTCTTCCCCCACCCTTGGCTTCTCCTTTCTTATTCTCTTCCTTCATTTCCAAGGCTGGCTGGCGGAATAATGGTCCCCCATAGGCATTCACAGTCTAATCCACAGAATCAATGAAATGTATCCTTACCAACAAAAGAGAATTTATAGACATGATTAAGCCAACATTTTGAGCCGAATCCTAGATGATCTGACTGGGCCAGGTCCAATGTCATCACCATTGCCTTAGTCTCATTTATGTTGCCATGACAAAACACCATGACAAAAAGCAGCTGAGAGAAGGAAGGCTTTATTTGGCTCTCAGTGCTAGGTTAGAGTTCATCACCATAGGAAAGTCAAGGCAGGACCTCCAAATGACTAGCCAGCCACATCACACCCACAGGCAAGAAGAGAGAAAAATCAACATGCCTATGTACTTGCGGTTTGCATGCAGCTTGTTTATCCACTCTTACACAGCTCAGGACCCTCTGCCTAGGGAATAGGGCTGCCCACAGTGAGCTGCCTCTTACCAAATCACTTACCTTAGTTGAGACAATTTTTCACAGACATGCCCACAGCCCAACCTAATGTAGACAATCTCTCACTGAGACGCTCTTTCTAGGTAACTCTAAGATATTTCCTATGTAAACAATTTCTCATTGAGACTCTCCTCCTGGGTGACTCTAAGATTTTTCCAGTGCAGACAGTCTTTCTTTTTTTTTTCTTTTTTTCCCAAAGTTTATTAAATTATAAAAGTTTCCATTTCCGCCCCACCTCCCAATACCCTCCCACTCCCCCCACTCCCTCTCCTCCTCCCTCTCCATCCCTAAGAGCAGTCAGAGTTTCCTGCCCTGTGGGAAGTTCAAGTTCCTCCCCCCTCCCTCCAGGTCCAGGAAGGTGAGTATCCAGACAGACTGGATCCTAAAAATCCAGTATATGCAGAGGAAACAAGTCCCAGTGTCATTGTCAATGGCTTTTCAGAAAGACTCCCGGCCAGCCACATTCAGAGAATCCGGCCACATTCAGAGAATCTGGTTGGATCACGTGCTCGTTCAATCCCAGTCCAACTGGCCTTGGTGAACTCTCATTAGATCAGTCCCCTTGTATCAGTGGGTGATCGTACCCCTCGCAGTCCTGATTTCCTTTTTCATGTTCTTCCTCCTTCTGCTCCTCATTTGGACCTTGGGGGGCTCAGTCCGGTCACCACTGAGTGTCACCACTGAGACTGTCTTCCTGGGTGTCTCTAAGATGTTTCATGCTGTCAATCAATACTGACCATCATGAGCACCATTTACCCAAAAGGGAGACAGAGACACCAGACACAGGTAACAAAGTGGTGGCTGAAGCATGGAAAGAAAGAGGGAGAAAAGGTGACACAGTACACATGTTGGTGTAAAAACATAAAGCCAAGAGTCAAAGGGTACATGAGGCATCAGAAAACAGACACAGACTTACCTGAGAGCCTCCAGGAAGAGCCCAGTCCAACCATATAAAACTTCAGACCTCCAGAATTGCAAGATAATAAATGTTAAGCTACAAAGCCTGGTTCAGAGCGGTAAGAAACCCACAGCAGGTATCTGGGAAACAGAGTGAAGTCTGTTCATGTTTTTCAGCTGTTGTTTGTGAAACAGAAGCCCACAAATAGATTTTCATTTCAGTGAGAGTTCTACTGATGATAATTAGAAATTAGATGCGTGACAATGTT
The DNA here is from genome assembly GCF_982192425.1 of Myodes glareolus. Classification (NCBI taxonomy): domain Eukaryota; kingdom Metazoa; phylum Chordata; class Mammalia; order Rodentia; family Cricetidae; genus Myodes; species Myodes glareolus. The sequence goes on along the minus strand of NC_142031.1, from coordinate 29,624,505 downwards.
TAACATCCTGCAGGGTCTGTGGGGAAGAAGGTAACATAGTGGTTACTTCTATAGTGAGGGTTTAATGTGTGACTTAGCCAGTTTTGTGCATGATACTGTACTCACAATGAGCAGAAATGTCTTTGGCTCATGGTCATACAAATTAGCAAATTCAAGGTCAAGAGGCAATATCTGGCCTTGGTCTCCTTGCTGTGTTATCACACGACTGAAAGGATCTGGCGAGAGAGCTCTGGAGTGATGTTGAAGTCTCTACCTACCCTAACTTTACAGCCCACTCTGTACATAATGGTGTGCATCCACATGTATAGTGGAGCCCTCAGTCCCAAACCACCAAGAAAGGCCCTTACTATTCCAACACTTGCTGTACTGACACAGAAGTTTCCAGTACATCACTTCCCTCCATTCCCACCTATGGTCCTTTGCTTTTAATCTAGTCATTTTATAGAACTTTCTTGTCTTAGGACCTTTGCATTGGCTGTTCTCCCTTCCTATAAACTCTTCCCTGACAAAGTCACAGGACTAATCTCCATTAAAGACATTGGTCAAAAGGCAAGAAAGATAGCTTAGTGGTTAAGAGCATCTGCTGCTCTTGCAGAGGACCCAGGTTCAGTCCATTATCATGATGGGATCATGGTGGCGAGCAGACAGGCTGAGAGTCCTAAAACAGTAGCTGAGAGTCCTACATTGTGCAGGTAACAGGAAGTCAACTGAGACACTGGGCAGTATCCTGAGCATAGGAAACCTCAAAGCCCACCCCCACAGTGACACACTTCCTCCAACAAGGCCACACCTCCCAATAGTGCCACTCCCTTTGAGGTTATGGGGGCCAATTACATTCAAACTACCACAGTAATCAAAGTTAAGTGAGTTACGCTGGCTATCTCATTTAAAACCAAAGTTCCAAGCAACCAAGATGGCTTAGCAGGTAGAGGCATGCGCCTCCATCCTGCTTGAAGATTTGAGTTCGATTCCTGAGACCCACATGGTGGAAGGAGGGAACGGATCCACACCAGTTGTCCTCAGATCTCCACATGGCATGATGGCACTCGTACACACACACACACACACACACACACACACACACACACACACGTGCGCGCGCGCGCGACTTAATGTTACCCCCAGCATACACAAGCTCTCATTTCTATTCCTAGTACTGTCTTTATAATAAAACATGAACTTTATGCATCATCATTATTTTCTCTTTTCACTGGAATACAAGACACACAGGAGCAGTACCACTTTCTTGCTTACTTGCCAATGAACTCTGGTGGGGAGAATCATATGACAGAATAAAGTGATGGTCAACATAAATGTTTATAGACTAGACCATGCAACCTCGTAATTATTGGAGGTTGGAAGGAATCCATAAATCAGAGCAATTCTTCTTCTGGTGACCACTGAGGCTCAGCCCAGAGATTATAGTTTAACTTGTCCATTTCCATCCTAAAACCAGGTCTGGAATTCAGGATGGCCATCTGTGCCCTGCTGGAGACCCGAGGTGCCCACAGGTCTGTTGCCAACTGCAAAAGTTGCAGTTTTAGTTATCTAACACCTGCAGTCCCCCCAGCTCCATTCATCTACGTCTCTGGTTCCAAACCAAGCATTAATGCAGAAAGCTAAGGCCATGGTGTTTTTGGTCAATTCTCCCTTCCTCCCGTGTTCTGTCTGATATCTTGCCTGAACATATCTGCTCCATGTTAATCATTATGATCTCTTTTCCATAATCGAATGTCTGATTTCTTTTAGGTGGCTGTTGATTCCATTGGTTATTCTATTGGCTCACCTATCCTTCTAATGGTTGGCCCATTGATCTCCTAAAATCAAAGCAAAGCCAGCTATAGCTCATAATTAGGAGGTGTCTTGTGAGATACTCCCACGAATCACCTGGATGGCACCCATCCTCCTGGACTATTCTTAGTGAGTTTGCCTGCCCCACCTCATCATATTTCAAGTTCACTGGTGATCAGCAAAGAAGCCCTGCCTGACCTCTGCAGCTTCTTTCTACTTTCAGCCCTGCCTCAAGGTTGGACTTTTGAGTTGCCTGACTCTGCTGTGGATTTGGGAGTTCACCCTCGTCTCTGTTGTTGGTTGGTTGTAGGATTATTTTAGCTCCAGTCTCCTCATTTTTGAAGCTGTAATAACAGTAACTACTATATTGTTATGAAACTTAATGAGACAACATATGGAATATCTTGGATATGCATCTGCTAGTGCTAAAAATTTAATGATGGCCTTTGTAGTATAAATTTTAAAAATGTTAAGAGCTGGCCACAATTTGAGCTGTTGGCAGTGCCTCACAAATGCAAGTGGGATCTATTAAGTAGCTTAGTGCTTCTTAAGTCACATGACTGCACAGTGGTTGGTTTTTGTCAATTTGACACAAAAGAGTCACCTCCAAAGAAGAAAAGTCAGTTGAGGAATTGCCTGCATCATATTGCTCTGTGGGGCATTTTATTGATTAATTATTGACATTGAAGGGTCCAGCCTGCTGTGAGTGATTCCATTCCTGGATAAGTGGGCCTGAGTTATCTAAGACAGCAGGCTAGAGAGCTATGGAGAATAAGGCAGTAAGCAATGTTCCTTCATGGCTTCTGCTCCAGTTCCTGCCCCCCAGGTTCCTGGTGATATCCTTCCGTCAATGATGGGCTGTGAGATGGAAGTGTAAGACAGATAACTCCTTTCCTCCCAGTTGGTTTCACTCCAGTTGGTTTTGGTCAGTGTTTAATCACAGCGACAGAAGACAAACTAAGGCACCTTCTGGGAATGTATGATCTGAACTGAACCATAAGGAAGCAATTGAACAAATTCATTGGAAGACCATTAAATGAAACAAATAGCTCCTACTCTTCAAACAAAAGGGTGTCATAAAAGGCAAAACTATTAGTTCAGATTAAAGGAAACTAGCATATGATAACCAAATGTAATGCAACCACACTGTAGCCTAGATATTTTAAAAACAGCACGAAGGACTGTGAGAACAACTGAGAAAGTCTGAACTTTAGATCTCTCTCTCTCTCTCTCTCTCTCTCTCTCTCTCTCTCTCTCTCTCTGTGTGTGTGTGTGTGTGAGAGAGAGAGAGAGAGAGAGAGAGAGAGAGAGAGAGAGAGAGCACATTGATTAAGACAAAACACTAGCAAATAGTGAAGCTAGAAACACTGTGGTTATTTGTTGTTCATTCTTACAGATTTCATAAAGACTACGACATCTTAATTTTTTTTCTTCTCATTTTTTCCCATGTGGTGCTGGGAGTGAACCTAAAGCCGTGTGCATGTTAGGCACGTTTCTGCCATATCTATCTAGTATAGCCACAGCTCTGAACATTTTCTTTTAAATGTGAAAATTTGTAAACACACCTCTGAGAGATTTATTGAAAATAGAAGAAACAGATTTACTTAAGAAAACAGAGAATCAATTCTCTACAAACTAGTCCAACTGTGTGTCAAGTCACGTTCCCAGAAACCCATCTGTCATTCTCATTGAGAGTGACATTTCTCACAGTTGGGAACTTTCTTAGAGGAATCTACAAAGTAAACTATTTCCTCTAGTGTTTCTGAGCCAAGTGATCCTCCCAGAACCCAGATTTGTCTCTCCTGAGGGCTAGGGGAAGCTGAAGTCTGAGACATTCTGAAGGTCTCCTTTGCTGTCTGTCTTCTGCGTTCAGGAAATGAAGACAAGGAAAATGTGGGAGAGCAGAGTGTTTTCACCCCATCTCCAGCTCCCAGATGTTACTTTGCTTGGGACTGAATGGAGGTCTCTCACCTCTTCAGCAAGCATCATTTGTACAAGTCTTGTTCTTGCTTGGAGTACCCCCTCTTGCTCTTTTGGAACTGTTAGAGGCAATAGTTTGTCTTGTAGTGTGTGATGGTTGATCTTGATTACCAGCTCAGCAGGGGTTAGAATCACCATGGAAACGAGTCTGATTAGCTTAATGGAGGTGGGAAGACCCGCCCTAAATGTAGGTGGTACTATTCTTCCTGCTGGAGTCTCAGACTAAGTCCAAAGAAGGCAAGCTGAGCTGCAGCTTCGTCTCTCTGTTTTTTGATTGGACACAATGTGACCAGTCCCTTCAAGCACCTGCCTCCATGACTCCCTGCTACAGTGGACTGCATCCTCAAACTGTGAGCCACGATAAGCCCAGCCTTCCTCAAGTTGCTTTTTTAGGGTATTTTGTTGCAGCTGCAAGGAAAGTAACATACACACCCTGAGTCCCACCACACCCTTGTGAAGAGTTTGTTTAACTTGATTACCCTTTTGGCTCATGGGTTTTGATGAGGATGCTCACTGATTTGAAATTCCAGGCTTGTGTCTTGGAAATAAAACTCAGGGATTGAAGAATTTGTTATGGGAAATAAAACAGATCCGTGTGGTTTTTTGTTTGTTTTTTGTTTGTTTTAAAAGACCCCAACCTTAGTCTCCATCTTAAGATTGGAAGACCCTAGCCCTAGTCTCCATCTTAAGATGTTTTAATCAAACTGGCCAGGGCAAAACAGGATATCTGTGAGTGGCAGAAGCAGTCTTGAGAAAAACGCCCAGTCCTTTGTGTATCGAAACCTAAGGGGGCAGAAACTGGCTGAAACTAGCTTAATTTAGACTTGTTTTTGTAGACTTGTTTTTGTCCTGATGTTGATCCACCCCATATGTTAATTTAATTTGAGCTGACCAATGATGGTGCTGTTGCTATGTTTCCTTGTTATGTAACCCTGAGATCTTATAAATACTGGCTGGAAAAATACAAGGGGGGCTCAGTCTTTCTGGAGTACTGAGTCGCCCATTGGCACCTTCGACAATAAAGAATCCTCTTGTTGTTTGCATCCATTGGTGTGGATTATTGAGTCTGGGGGATCCTTCCTGAACCCTAGAAATTAGGGTCTTTCAGTTTGTTTGTTTGTTATACTGGGTTATGTTCTTGAATTACTCTTGAAAAGAAACAATATAAAACAAGGCTTAAATCAGTCCATGCTATAAATTAGTAGGTATCTGGGAACTATCCCTCAGATCTAGGCAGAGCAGGAAAGGAAGCCAGGGAAAAGGAAAAAAAATCAATAAAAAAGACTCTGCAGCTTCCTGGAGCCCAAACAACTTGGAAAATCAGAAGCTTAAGAAAGAACAGAGTCAGTAGGAAATCCTTTGGTCAATTAGATTGACTAATAACTTCCAGGAACGCTTTCTGACATGCAGCCTCACCACGTTATACAGAATTCATTTTCTATTATCTTGGTTACAGCTCTTTCTTACAGTAACCTTGAGTTAGTAGCCCTTCAGGGAATGAATAGAAAGTAATTGGTTCAACCCCTGAAATGGAGAAAGAGAGGTAGAGATGAGATGGCAAAGACAGAGATCAAATGAAGAATAAATACCAGTAAGCAAAGTGAGCGCACACACACACAACAGAGAGAGAGAGAGAGAGAGAGAGAGAGAGAGAGAGAGACAGAGAGACAGAGAGACAGAGAGAGAGAGACAGAGAGAGAGAGACAGAGAGAGAGAGAGGATACCTTGTAAACATGTGTTTGGGGCTGGAATGCAGTAGGACTTAAGCAATTTTATTTAAATATTAAAGAAAGATTGACACCAGAAGGCAGGCATTTTGGGGGCACCACGGTTATACACAGCCATCACTGTCTAACTTTTCTTCTATCACTGACGTTGCTGTACTGATTCTCCCATCTAGCATCTCCTAGACAATATCCTCAATAGACTTGCCTACACAGAAACGGACTGAGTCACTACGTCCCTTTCCTAGCCTAGCATCTTGTTGTCCGCCTTTAAGTGGCTGCCCATTCCCTGCGTAATAGCATAATGAGTAAGAGTCTTGCTGGCTTTCTCCTAATCTCTGTCATTGCAGTCTGGGGAGTGTAATTAAGGCAGATCTCTAACTATGAGCTATAGTGTATCCTGTGACTGAGCTGTGACTCACAGTTGGCTGCGTGAACTTACTGTTTCTCTCCCCTGTTGCTCTAGTAAAAAGCCAGATGTGGTTTGCACCATTTCTCTCTATCTGTAATACATCATTTTTCTCTGCCTACTTCCATATCTTCCTTTGGGCTTTTAGATCTTGTCAGCTTGATTGTGATGTGTGATGATGTGATTTTGTTTTTTGCATTTTCTACTAGCGTATGTTACATACGCTACAAGGCCATTCATAAAATACATTCATTATCTCTACAAATACATTCTATACTCCATTCTTTTTTCCTCCAGTAGAATTTATGGTATTATTTTACTATACATAAAATTGCTTAATAAATGGCTCCAGTACTCTCTGAGTGGTTTGAGCTTTGTGGATACTATTTATGTATTTTTATTTTATGTGTGTGAGTTTCTTGCTTGCATGTAAGTAAGTACACCATGAACGTTTGGGCCTAGAGGACAGAAAAGGGTGCCAGATCTGGAATTGGAGCTATGGACAATTGTAAGTCACTATGCGGGTGCTGGGAGCCAAACCCAGGTCCTCTGTAAGGGCAGCAAGAACTCTGAAGCCCTGAACAGTATGAACGTGTGTGTGTGTGTGTGTGTGTGTGTGTTTGTGTGTAGGGGTGTGTGTGAACACACATGTGAGGACAATGTCCATGGAAGTCAAAAGAGGATGCTGGATCCTCTGAAAGTGGAGCTACAGGTGGTTGTAGATCACCCAACATGGGTACTGGGAGTAAGTTTGGGTTCTTTGGAAGAGCAGCAAATGCTCTTTGTCGCTGAGCTAAGGCAGTTTCTCTGCCACCCCCGCCACCCCCACATTCTTTTGATTGGATGATCACCATTAATTAGATAATTTCTATCAATCAGATTCCAAATTGACTGTTCATATATTTTCCATTGGGTAACTAAGTCAATTCAATGTTGTTTTAATTTCAATAATTTTACTTTCCAGTGTCAGCATTCACAGTTGGCATTTTGCTAGTGTCTGTTTTCTACCAGGAGTCTTGTTTACTCTTTGTGAGAATAATTTCCTTTAAACCCTTGAATGTATGTATAGTGACTGTCTTAATCTTTGTCTGCTAATTGTAGACATTAGTTAGTACTTTCCTTTCTTCCTCCTGCTACTCTGCCTTTTTATTGTTAAGTAAAGCCATCGGGTTTTTAATGGTTTTCACATGACTCATTATTTTTATTGAAATCTGGGTATTTTAAATGACATCTGACAAATGGGAAGAACTGCCAGATGTTAGAAACCTGTGGTGGCTGGTTTCAGTGTCAAGTTGACATCAGTTAGAATCACCTAGTAGGGAGCCTTAGCTGAGAAATTGTCCCATTTTCCTTAACTGATGTGAGAAGACTCTCCTAAATGTGGGAGTAGAGTCGCGTTTCAGTTGTATTTTAATAAATAAAGACTGCCTGAAGATTTGAGAGTAAAGCAGTCCCAATGGTCAGCCTTATAGACCAGGTTATGGTAACACACATCTTTGATCCCAGTAGCTTCAGTGGTATGCACACACCTTTAATCCTAGGAGCCACGGTAGTTGCTATAGAAATCGGTGGTGCATGCCTTTAATCCTAGCCCTAGAGAAGAATATAAGACTGGGGTGGGAGGAGAGTAGGAGACAGTTCTCAGACACTGTTTCCTTCTGAGATCCCTGGAGTCTGAGGTAAGACCCAGCGGCTGGCTGTTTTGCTTTTTGGATCTTTAGGTTGTCTTTATTTATTAAAATACAGTTGACTCGCCACTACATGGGAGCACCTTCTGGCAACAGCCAGCGTTCAAACAGGTATGCACGGGCAAGACTAGCTGCTCTTTGCTTACGTGGTCTTCCCCACTGTTACTACTGAGCTGATTTACCCGGTCAGTGTCAGCATTGCTGATTCTTTTGCTGATACCAGAATCACCATTTCCTTGTTGACTGTGGACAGTGGCTCCCCAGGAACCCTGAAGGGTTTTGATGACAGACTGGTACGCCCAAGGCACCCAAGCTTATAGAGTGCAACTCCTGAGTTACTGGCCTCTCCTATGTGAGACAGCTCTGTGGGGTGATTCCAACTAACAGACACCCCAACCTAAAGACCAAAGGAGAAAATCCCACATCAATGGGAAGAACCCTTACAAGATCTGAGCTGAAATGCCTGAATGGAGTCTCAGCCCAACCCTTCCACTCACCAGCACAGTGGCTCGTAAGTAGAGGTATTTAGTTAGAAATGCAGGTGTGCACAGGATTGCGGCCAGCTGAGGAGGTGACAGTCAGAATGCAGAAGTCAGGGAGTGAGCAGGAAGTGGGGTCAGGTTAGAGGCCTCAAGACTCATCCTCTGTGATCCACTCTCGTCAGAAAGGAGAGGCTTCTGTGCCCCAACTGCACCTCCCCTCAGAAGCTTTCACATATAGATGTCCACCAAAACTGGTATAAGGAGGGCAAATGTCCCCTCCTATGTCAGAAAGGGCACACACAGCACTTCCTCCAGGTTGAGGTTGGAAGAACAAGTTTGGAATTTTGACCTGGAGCCACCTCCCCAACAGAGGTTTCTGACTTCACTCCATTTCCCCAGAGTGCAAATTAGTTTTTAAAAACGGGGATTAAAGTCGGAGGACTCAAACTTTAAACTGCTTTCTTGAATCCCTAGCCCCTGAAACGTCCCCTCAGAGTTTCCCATCTTCCGACATTGTTCTTTGACTAACTGCTCTTGGCTCTCACCCTTCGGTGTACGACTTGACAGCCAGTCAAAGTGTTGAGCACATTCTAAAAGCGTGTTTTGAGCCATGTTCCCTCTGAACAGTCCTTGCTCCTGTGTCTTCCTCAGGGACCAGACTGCTGATGCTCTCCTGTCTTTGTCAGGGTCAAGATTGCTGTGATGCAACACTATGGCCAAGGCAGCTTGGAAGGACAGGGTTTGTTTGGCTTACACGTCCACATCACTGTTCGTTGTAGAAGGAGCAGTGGGCTGCTTTTCATCCCACCCGGCTCCTGGCTGCCTGGCTAGCTTAACCCGAAATAATTACACGGAAACTGTATTCTTTTAAACACTGCCTGGCCCATTATATCTAGCCCCTTCTTGGCTAACTCTCACATCTTGACTAACCCATATCTAATAATCTGTATGGCAGCTTCATGGCGGGTGACTCTCTGCCTCTGCCTGACTCTGCTTCTTTCTCCCAGCATTCTGTTCTGTCTACTCCACCTACCTATGTTCTGACCTGTCAGGCCAAGTAGTTTCTTTATTAATTAACCAATGAAAGCAACACATAGAAAGAAGACCCACCTACATCAGTTCATCATTGAAAGAAATCAGGACAGGAACTCATAGAGGACAGGAACCTGGAGGCCATAAGGAGCGCTGCTATTTGGCTTGCGTACAGCTAGATCTTGCAGAGGCATTATCTCGGTCAAGATTTGCTCCTGTCTATTGGCTAGAGCCTGTATCAAGTTGGCAAAAAACTGGATAGTACATCTCCCAAAAGACTTATCTATGTTTTAATCCTTGGAATCAGTGAGTTTTATTTTATGTGACCAAAGATGTGATTCAGCTAAGTATCTTTTGGGAATATTCATTTTTGTGTAGATGTGCGTCTCTGCACACATGTGGTATATGCAGGTTTACTTCTACATGTGTGTCTCTGAATGTGGTATATGCAGGCGTGTCTCTGCAGGTGGGTATATGCAGGTGTGTTTCTACATGTGTGTCTCTGAATGTGGGTATATGTAGGTGTGTCTCTGCATGTGAGTATATGCAGGTATGTCTCTACATGTGGGTCTCTGCATGTGTGTATATGCAGGTGTGTCTCTGCATGTGGGTATGTGTAGGTGTGTTTCCACATGTGAGTATATGCAGGTGTGTCTCTGCATGTGGGTATATGCAGGTGTGTCTCTGCATGTGGATATATGCAGGTATGTCTCTGCATGTGGATATATACAGGCGTGTCTCTGCCTGTGGGTATATGCAGGTGTGTCTCTGCATGTGGATATATGCAGGCGTGTCTCTGCCTGTGGGTATATATAGGTGAGAACTGGTGCCCAAGGAGGCCAGAAGCATTGGATTCCCTGAAGCTGAAGTTACAGGTGGTTCTGAACTTCCTGGTGTGAGTGCTGGGAACTGAACTCAGGACCTCTGGAAGAGCAGCAAGTGCTTTTACCTGATGAGCCATCTCACCAACCCCTAAGGTAAGTATCTTAACAATTTAGTGAGTTTTATTTATTCATTAATTTTATAGGGGAGGGTGTAGAGGGGCGTGCCCGGAGGGCAGTTTTCAGGAGTCCGTTATCATCTTTCACCATGGAGGTCCTGGGGAGAGAACTCAGGCCACAGACTTAGTAGCAAACCCCTTTACCTGCTGTGTCATCTCTCTGACCAAGTCAAGGACCTCAAGGGGAGAAGTTTATCTTTGATTACCTGGTTAAACCTAGATTCAATCACATGCCACTTTGTATGAGAGAGGCATGGGGAATCTAGCTGGGAGAGGAGAAACCAGGCAAGAGAGTAGTAGGCCATGAGACCCCCTGGGATGTGGGAATAAGATGAGAGCTGGAAAGAGTGAGGAAGGGATTTTCCCTGGAGCCTCTAGAGGGAGCACGGCCTTGCCGACACCTAGATTTCAGACTTTCCAGACTCTAGAAAGCAAGAGAATACATTTCTGTTATTTCAGTCCACCCTGGTCGTGTGACTGCAGGTGAAAGGAAGCCAGTTCATCTTGTGAGTTCCTGGCTGTTCACAGATACACGACGACCAGACTGTAGCTGCAACAAGGAAGGCCCTCAAATAAAAAGCCTCACACTGCAGGTCCCTGTGCCCTCCGGGTTCCGGCGCTAGCATTCAGGTTGTGTGGGCAGCTCCCAAGTGAGGAGCTAATAGCACAAAGCAGAAGTAATTGTTCTGCACTGTTTCCCCATCCTGGAAACAACACTTCGATTACAGTACACAGACAGTACACCTACTATGCGCACTGTTGCTGGTAGGTCAAGTGTGTGATTGTGTAAATTGCTGCATACCGACTGGAACTTTGCTTCCCTAGTACATGAGTAGAAAATCAAGGTGTGCATCCTATCAGGACCCCTGCCTCACTTTTTCTTCCTCAAGAACCCACCTAGGTTATCAGCAAACCCTCCACCAACTGCAACAGAGGGGTTTGTATTAGCTACTTTTCTCAGTGGGGAGACCAGATGTGTGACAGGAAGAAATGTAAAAGAGAAAGGTTTATCTGGGCTCATAATTCAGGGGATGCAGTCTTCCATAGTGGGGTACAAGGGTGGAGCTGCCTGCAGCTGTGACTGAGAACTCACTCATGCCTCTGCAGACCAGGGGTGCTGACTTCCTCCTTCCCTCCTTTGTTCAGTCTGGAACCCACATTCGACATGGGTCTTCCCTCTTGGAGCATCCTCATAGACACTCCCAAGAACTGTGTCTCCTAGGCAATTTCAGACCTGTCAGTTTGCCATGAAGCTGAATCACGATGGGGACCATGGTGCAGCTTAATGAGCTTTTCTCTTAGACATGCAGCAAACAAATAAAATGCATCATTCTTTTAATACATGTGTTTCACATGTAGTTGATAAGGCTAGTCACACACATTTAGTCCCCTACTCTCTGGGAACATGGAAGAAAGATCCCTCACCCCTTGAAGTCAGATGAGACTTGCAAGTTGAGTACAGGCGCTGCGTTCAGAGCCTAGACAGTTTCCTGTGCTTGTTTGGTTTATTTTTCCTACTTGTCTCACTATATAGCCCAGGCTGTCTTTGAACTTGTGATCCTCCTGCTTTACCCACTTGGATTTGAGACAGGCAGCTCCATGCCCTAAATTGTGTTTGCTTTTATTGTTCTTTCTGCTATCAAAACAATGTTCCTGGGTGACCATGATAGAGAGTGTTCCTGCAAACACAGGATGGTCACCGAGAGGGGGCACAAATAAAGTTTGTCATTTTTAGCCACTGCTGTTTGTTGACTGCTTGTTATAAAAACACTGACGGTGTCCTCTTATCCTGAGTAGGTGGAGAAGCATTCTAATCTTCCAGCATCCTGTGCCTGGGGAAAGTGGCCCATCTGTGAAACCTCTTCTCACTTTACCTTCTCTTTGGTACATAGGTGGCTAGCTTTTTCCAATATGTGCAATTAACTGGTCAACCCAGAGTTCTAAAAGTGAAAAGGACTGGTGGTTTTTGTGTATTTGCTTTACAGTGAAAAATGTTCTGCCTTGTTTTGTTTTTCTTTATGGTACAGAGTCCTAGTTCAGTTAGTCCTATCTCCCCTGATATGTTTTATTCCTGTCTCATAGACTACCTTGAGTCTTCCCTCCAGCTCTGAAACCAGTCCCGCCGCTATCCATCACAGTCCTAGGCCGCAGCAGTGCCTTTTCCAAACACCTGGCTTTAGTTGCCTTTCTCAGCCCTACGACCAAATACCTGACAACAAGCAACTTGAGAACATGTTAAGGAATACATTTGTTGATGTTGCTTTCCCCTGCCTGGAAACAGTGCTTCTAGTTACTGGACTTGGGGTGGAGCGTGGAGGGGACACAGTCTGTCATGGCAGTGCAGGCAGGAGAACACGGATCTGCAGCCAGCAAGCAGAGTGTGGACAGGAAGTGGAGCTAAGCTATGGGACTCCCAAGGCCCACCCCCAGTAATCTTCTGTCTACAAGTACCATTTCTTAAGGATTCCACAACCTTACAAAACAGAGCAACATGCTAGGGACCAATTTACAAACACATGAGCCTATGGAGGGTGTTTCTCATCCGAACCATTAACCTATGCTAGAAGAGAAGTCATCAGATCAGTAAAGAACATCAGGACCTTAAAGACCTGCTGTTATTCTGGGGTTCACTCATCCCGTGTGGAACTGGGTCTCAGCTCTATTATGACTGAAAGAAACTTACAGATGGCATTCGCTTCCGTTTGCATTCCAGATAGATAAGGCTCCATCACGTTGGGAAACATGGCAACAAATGGCGGGCATAGTGAAAGTAGCTGGAAGCTGAGAGATGACATCTTCACTGCAAGCTCAGGGCCGAGGAAGAGAACTAAAAATGGGGTGAGGGGCTAAACTCCCAACACCTGTCGTTGTGACACACTCCCTCCGGCAAGACCACACCTTCTAAACCTCCCCCCACAGAACCACCAGCTGGGGATCTAGTGTTCCAATACCCCATCCAATGGGGACACTTCTCAGTCAAACCGCCACGGAGGTTGTCTCTATTCCTACCACTAAAGGATAATTTTCTTTGGAGTGTGAGGTTTTTCTGACTTTTAGGTTTCTCTGCCTCCATGTAGGCACCTTGGGAGGAGATAACAACTTCCCCTACTTGCTAACGGCAGTTTTGAAAATGAGCAGAAATCTGGACTCTACAGGAAAAGCGCAAGGCTAGGCATTAATGGAAAAGTTGAGATGCAGCCCACGCCCTCTCTTCATACTTCAGCATCTGATTTGCAAAGTATTTGGTTTCGATATTTAGCTGCCAGAGCCCGATCAGAGCATGTAGAGAGGGAAGAAATAACCCCGGAAGGGAAGAAACATCAGCTAGATATGTAAAATAGCTGATTTGAAATTAGTCTCTGATTCAAATTAAGGTGCATTAATTTCTCCAGAGGCTGGTGGGGTGCTCTGTCTTTGTGGGGTGAGCTAAATGAAGCTGCTCTGTGATTCATCACCGAAGTGGCTGTCTATCATCATCGTTCCTCATGGGGGCCCAGCCATTGGTAAGCTGATTACACTGCTTGCTCCACACAGGGCTGGAGCATGCTCGCTTTATTTCTATTTAGATTCTGAGTTGAGTCCAAGTCCGGTGGTGGTGTGATTGCTTATGTCCTCCATGGGAGATTGTTCCTCACTAAGTTGGAACATGTCCAAGTTGTCCCAGCCACGCTGAGTCTAGATGAATGTGAATGGCATGGCCAATTAAGGACATAATCCATCAGTCAATTAATATGCACTAATTAAAGAACTATAGAACAGTGGGTTTCACATTATGGAGGATATAAATATGCATGATACTGTTCTCTATGCTCAGGTTACATAGGCAATACAGGAGAGTCACTTTTAGTGAGATTGATCTCTCACTCTCAGTCAACATTAACCGGCTACGGAGTCAACTGCTATAGCCAAGTTACTGGAACCAACAGATCTATGGAAGACGTTTAGCATGGAGACACAACCTCCTTTTCTGCCAATGCTTGTAGTGGGTGCATCCAATTGGCCCTTGGCTCTTGTTCCCAGGGTTTTGTTTTGTTTATTCTTCTTTCTATTGTTACTGGATCTTGGCCCTGAACTCCAGCTCAATCAGCAAGAAGCCTGTTGCCTTCAGTCTCTTGATCATCTCATTAACCAAGGTTTTCCAAATTCAGCACACATGACTTTTGGGGCCAGAGACCCCCAGTGTGATGTTTACCCTCTCCACTGCAGTGTTTAACAGCATCCTTTGTCTATTAGATGCCATCAGTAGCTCTTTAGTTCCATCTTCATAATAAAAAATGTTTCCATACATTACCAAATGTCCCTGGAGTGGGGACAAAATCATCTCCATCTCTCCGTTGATTCAAAAAGACCTCCTTGAATCCTTGGAGCTCTCTGGTCAGCCAATTTAGCCAAACCAACAAGATCCAGAATCATTAAGAGTTTCTGTCTCAAAAAATAAGGTAGAAGAAGTTTGAAGAAAACACCCAAAATTAGTTGCAGGCCTCCATAAACACATGTACACTCAACACACACAGAGACACATAGAGAGACAGACAGCCAGGCAGCCAGCCAGACAAACAGACAGAGAGACAGACAGACACAAATACACACACCGCAAGGACCACCTTGTTCTAGGAGTCCATGACTGAAGTCATGATGTCTGTTTCTTTACTTCTCTTTCTTCTTCCACTTATGAGCACCGTGGGTCTACCGAGTCAGTCTTTTTTCATTTCTAAGCAAACATCTGACATAGAATAGACACCTAATGCCATCTTTCTAAATTCCAGAGAACCTCATCACTTTTCTCTTCAAAGCAAGAAACTGTAAAGATGCTGCTGGCTGGAACCAAACTCAATTTGGGAGCACTCTTCACCAGTCTGAGGACATTCTTCATTGCTGTCCTTTGGGGAGCGAGCAGGCTCACCATGCCTGTGAGACAAGCTGGTGTGTCCGTCCTACTCCTCCTCCACACCCCACAGAACAGGCTGACTGTCCCCCAGCAACCAAGATGTCTCAAAATTGAGAACTTTTTCTCAAGAGAGATCTATGCTTTTTGTATCAAGCATAAAATCACAGAAAACCCCTTTTCTTTAATATTTTAATTTGTTTTGAATAATTCCCTCCACCCCTCCCATTTTTAAAAATAACTCACTAAGTTTAATCAAGATTGTTTGCATGTGTGTAGATGGATCATGGGCAACTTACAAGTAGCTACACCACTGAGGAAAAATAACTCCCTCTTTCTTAGCAGCCATTAGCTTCCATTGGCTCCCAGCTAAGAGTGGCCATGGGAAGGTTCTTAATATTATGAGCAGCAGGCAGTAACTTCAGACAGAGAGATGGTTATTGATTAGGAGAGTCTGTAAACAGAATAGGCTTGTAAGAAAGAAAGGGCCAATAAGAGCAGGAGAGTTGTTTCTGTCCCCCAATAGCTGCAACACTCAGAAGAGCAGACCCTGCGCCTTGCCTGGGCAGCAGAGAAGAGCTGACCCTGTTGGCAGAGGTGTGGGTGAGCCACCCCCGATGTGTGAGCATGGGAGAGCCATTCCCACTACTCATGTGTCTTGTGACAGCACGGGCAGAAAAGAGATATCCCCCACCCCATCTGTCAACGCCTGAGGCAGATGGGAGAGCTGGCCCTGAGGTCACAACAGCAAGAGAGTTGTCCCTGCCCCTCATCAGCTACAGCACTTTGAAGACTGGCTCCTACACCTCACCTGGCAATACAGTAGAGCTGGCCCTGACAGCGTAGGCATGAGAGAACTAACCCTGAGGATGGAGAGATTGCTCATCATTGCAAAGGGTAAACTAACCCCCAGCAATTCTGGAGAACCCACCCTAGTGGTGAAGACAAAGGAGAGCTGGTAGGCTGACCGACTCTACAAGTACCAGGGTTATGTGTTGACCCACCCCCAACATCCACACCATCTGTGATCTGCTGGAGCAAGGGGAGGCGTCAAATGTCAGTCCTGTGGACCTAGGGCTGCAGGACCTTCATGACACAGGACAGCAACGGATGTCCAGGAAAACACCCAGTGAGGGCTCAGAATCAATGGTGCAGCAGAGTTCAGGGGCCAATGATTCTCTTCCATAAGCACGGCATATAAAAATATATGGATAAAGGGGTTTGCTGTATGACCATTGTCACACTGCAACTTCCATGATAAGATTTCCCTTCTTCTCTTTTTCTCTTTTTTCTTTCTTTTACCTTGTTTTCTCTTAAATTTTCTTTTCTTTTATTTTGGGGTAGGGAGGGAGATTGGTGGGCTCAGAAGACATGGTGTGAAAGACACAATGAAAGAAAAAAGAAAAAAAGGAAGCAAGGAAGGAAGGAAGGATAAAAGGAAACAAGGAAGGAAGAGAGGGTCCAAAAATGTGGAAGTGGGAGAGTAAGGAAGTGACCCATTCTTAATGTTCACTGTGGGGAAGATAATACAAGCCAGACAGGAAGTCAGAAAACAGCATGGTTTGCCCAGAACAAATGTTAGGAGAACATGACCATGCAGGAAGAAAACAATAAACATACAGAATTTTTTTTAGTACCAGTTTGTCTATTTGGTTGTTATAAAATGTATATTAAAATATATATTAATATTTTATATATAATATATAAATAATAAATACATATTAAAATATATACATTCCTTAGAAGTGACATCCTCTATGGCAGAAAGAATCCAAGAAAAGTATATACTTGGCTAGACATGCTATTCATTCAGCAAAAAGAAACAGACAAAATCATCCTAAGCCCATAAGACAGCACTCTGTGGTTCCCTGGGTCTCTTCTGGGACACTTTCAGCTGCTGTTGCATACCTCCATCCATTCAGATTACAGTACTGTTGTCTTGAAATCCTAGGCTCTGTTTTCACTTATTCATGCGGTATTTCCACAGAGAGAAACCCCTTCCATCAATTACTGGATGCTGTTTATCATTTTTCAAACTAATAGGTCCAGTCCCCAATGTTCTCAAGGTTGATCAATTCAATTTCTTTGATTTGCTTATGAGCTTACAATTTTAAACATGTTTAATGTGTCTCAAGCCATTGCACTGACTGTCCTTTGAGATGCTCAGCTGTCTGATCTCCAGCTATGAGGGCTTTTAAAGCCAGCAGCTGAGCCCTTTTGACATACACCCGTCAGTCGTTTGTGACCCCCCCCCCCACCTTGCTGTCTGACAATTTGTTATGGGCCAGGAACCAGGCAAATCTCTAAAGATTATGACTGCTTTTACTTGGAAATGTTAGCCTAAGATTATTCACCTGGCTCTTAGGAATACTTATTGCCAGTGGGTTGGTGACTATTTCTGGGTGTTTTGGGTAGATAGTCCTTGGATTTTAAAATTATGAAATAGATGATCCGTCAAAACATAAGCCTTCAAGTCTAGAGCACAGCCTTTGCTTCCTCCCCTCCACCTTGCTCTTCCTCCCATGCTGAGACTGCTTTCAACAACGCTGAAGATGAAAGCTGAATTTTACATGATTAGCTATTTATTTTCCATTGCAGTTCATACCCTATTGTCTTAGCATGTTAAAAGAAGTTTCTACAAGTAATATTTTTAGAAGAAATTTAAATATATTTTGAGTAGTTTTCTCTTGATGTGTAAAACACATTAGAATTAACAGTCACAATACTGGGTTTTGAAGCTACTTGGAAGAGACTCGTAATTAGTTTGGGGGTTTGTTTGTTTGTTTACTGCTTGAGATCTATACTGGCCCCAGTGTGCTGAGCAAGCACCTCCCACTGAGTTGTGCCCAGTCTCACAATTAGTAGTTTTTAAAAAGTTCTCTTTAAAAATATAAGCACACAGGTTAAGATCAGAACTTGTGGGTTTTCTCTAAAGAAACACTCAAAGGAGAAGACTATGGAACTATGCTCTCCAATTCCCTAGAGAAAATAATTACCAACTATTATTCTACCCCATCCAAATTATGAATGAAGATAAGACAATCATTTTTGACATGAACTGAATATTTATCCATTACATATGGTTGTTTTTCTTAGAAGGATACTAGAAACATTTTTCCCAAAATGGAAGAGTAAACTAAGAATTAGTAAGACGGATCTAATGTTCTTTCAGCTGCTGTGACAGGGCACTCTGCCTGAAATCAATGGGCAGAAAAGGACTTTACTTTGTTTACACTTCCAGTTCACAGGTCATGATTGAGGGAAGTCAGGGCAGGAATTCAAGCAGGAACTTGAAGCAGAAACAGTGGAAGAACACTGCTTGACAGCTTGCTCGGCTTCATGCTTAGCTGACGTTCTTCTACAACCCAGGACCCAGGGAATAGGGCCACCCATAGAGAGAAGGAGCCCTACTACATCAATTAACAACTGAGATGATCCCCCAAGGCACCCATGCTCCCACAAGCCAATTTGTTCTAGGTAATTCTTCAGTGAAATCTTCCCTCTCAAATCTAGAATGTGTCAAGCTGACAATTAAAGCCAGGGCAGCCAGGAATCCAGGAAAAGACAAAACAACATGGGGTCGGGAGAATTCTGGCTGGACTAAGTCAAGTTAGAACAGTAGAATCAAAGTCTCAAGAAAGAGGATGCCAGAGAAAACATACTTAGCTTGAAAAGATCAAAGTACTTGCATGGTAAGATTGATGGACAGGTGTCATATTTGTTAAGCAGATTTCCTGGAGGATTTGAAAAACAATTAAGTAAATTTAAAGTGAAGTGTATATTGATTCCAGAAAAATTTAAATTGCAAAGGAAATAATTCTAGCATACTTTAATAATAGTGTGTGTATGCTTGTGTGTGTCTTCTAGTTAGGGCTATTGTTGTTGTGATGAAACACCATGACCTGGAGGCAGGAGCTGATGCAGGAGGGATGGAGGATGCATGAAGGGATGCTGCTTACTGACTGGCTCCCCATCACTTGCTCAGCCTGCTCCCTTATAAAATCCAGGACCACCACCCACAACTGGCTAAACTCTTCCGCAACCCTTACTTACTATAAAAATGCTACAGATCCGCTCGCAGCCTGATCTCATGGAGGCACTTTCTTAACTGAGGTTCCCTCCTCTCCGATGACTTCAGCTTGTGTCAAGGTGACACAGACTATCCAGCACAGTGTGGTTGTCCTCTGCTCCTCACACTCATACACATACACTGTGGCATGTATATACACACCCATTAAATGAATAAATAGAATTTTATTTTAAAAGTTTTTAAGATGATACATAGATTTCAAGAAGTCAAAGATCAAAGGCTATGAACAAACTGTTTCCATATAAAATTTAAAATGGATGTTTTATGCCTCTGCCCAGGACCACAGTAGAAGACCGATCTAACTCACCTAGGACTGAAACAGCTAGCCTCAGACTTAGAAGGATGTTCCTGTCTCAGCCCTCAGCAAACCACTTATACACATGTATCAGATGTTAGGAAGAGAATCACTGCATTAATACACAATAACAAAAATAAATGACCAGATTGTCTCCTTACACCATATTAGAAACACTAATGTCATAATCTTATTTTAGACAATGCAAGTTCATATGCATGGGATGGTACAAAAATGTGGAAGAATTGTGACAGATGGAAGTGTACGCACACTCACTCACTGAAGGTGGTGGCTGTTGTCACAGGTAGTGGGATTGTGTTGATTCTTATTCTTTATGCGTACTGTAATTTACAGATTATCTTAGACAACAATGTGGTAATTAACCTTCAGTGTTTCAAGGCCAAGGGGTGCAGGGAGCTGGCAAAAGGCAGAAGTTTTGGCAGTCTGCCTTTGTTTCCTCTTTTTCTTTGATGTCTAAACCCCACATCCTTCCACTCCTTCCCTACTACTCTGTCTCCACTCTCCGGGGCTTTGGTTTTAGAAAGTTTAATTCTTTTTCAAACATCAGCTATTCAGTGCATACTTGGCCCAGGCCCTCCAGGATGTCAGTCTAGGAAGACAAAGGAAGAAGAAAGCCATCTTCTAAGGCTGGAGATTGAGCCTCATGGCGATACACAAGTGTATGAATAATTACAAGTTTATAAAAACTCGTAAAGTGAGTCAGGTGGAACCTAAACAGTTTTGGCCAAGGAGAGTCAATTTATGACTGGTCACACATTTACAAAGGAGAGAGAGGGAGGCAAGGGCTGGATGCCTAACCGTAGTATTGCTTTTGTGGTGGGAAGTTTCTCGTGGTGGAATGATAAGCACCACCGTGGTTGCTAGGCGATGAGAAACGATGCGATGCTGTGAAGGGCCTTTGATTCTCCTGGGCTTGTTATCTATAGAGGACAGACCACGCAGTTGGATTTCTGGAGTGTAGAGCGAGCTGTAGAGTCAGATAGAGCCTGTGGGGAGGCTGTAATGGAGCCAGGAGACTGGGAGTGCTCACTCAGAGGGACAACGTCAAGACAGGGAGGGCCTCCTGTGATGGGAAGCCAGGAAGGGAGACAGCATCAAGATGGGGAAGAGCCCCATCAAGCACCCAGTAGAGTCACCGAGTGGGGAGAGGTGCTGGCGATTGAGGAATTCGATCAAGTCTGTTTACAGCTGGGCACCGACTAACAGGGAAGTGTTGACTAGGGAGTCAGAGCAGAAATCAGGTTCCAAAGGGTTAAAGTGGAGGCTAGGCAGCGTGCATTATACCAGGCTTCTTAAGCATTTCCCACTCTCGACCCCTTTACACCCAAGAAAGTTCAACATGACTCTAGATAAATATTTATATAAAATAGTTTTCCAGCATTTACTGCAAGTCATAAAGAAGTTTACCTTAAAATAATTCTTCGGTCTACACGTTATTTAATGATTTATTGCAGATGAAAGCAAAGCCGCACACCAATAAGATGACTGTGATTATTTCTACACTAAAGAATTAAATCTTAACTTAATTCATGACACTGAA
This sequence comes from Myodes glareolus, assembly GCF_982192425.1. Lineage (NCBI taxonomy): Eukaryota > Metazoa > Chordata > Mammalia > Rodentia > Cricetidae > Myodes > Myodes glareolus. The sequence continues at coordinate 29,603,568 of NC_142031.1, read as the reverse complement.
GAACACCGAGTATCTTCAGCATTTCTCAGAGATGTTTCAAAACTGTCAGTGCTGACAAAGCTATTGAGCAGAACTACCCAGTAGACAATGGCAGAAGAATCTCTCAAACTCCTTCAGAAACTCTTAGAAATTCTGTTCTCATCCCAAACTCAAATTCAATTGAACAATTTTAAAATGTTACATATTATTTATTTAGGTGTATATGTGTGAGCTCTCATGAGCCATAGCTTGGGTGTAGAGGTCAGAGGACAGCTTACTGCAGTGGGTTCTCTATCATCTTGGTCCCTGAGATCGATTCAGGTTATCACACTTGGTAACAAGTGCCTTTGCCCGCTGAGTCATCTTACCAGCATCCCCATCCTCATTCTGACGTAAAAGAAACAAAGTTTCCCTTCATCCGTGTAATATTTAATTCCAGTGTCGTTTCCAGGCCACGGTGAGTCCAAAAGACACGGTAGAGGGGCATAGCCGAGATATGCCAGAGACATGCTCACCTGTAGCTGTTAGGAGGCAGAATGAGGAGATCAGGACAGGGCCGGGAAGAAGCTGTGCCCTTCAAAGACATGTCCTCTAGGTCCGGCTTCTTCCAGAAAGGCTCCTCTCCTAATTTCTACCTCCTCCCAAGAAAGCTGATTAATGATGCATCTGTCCAAGGTGTAAACCACTGATGAAGTCACAGCCCTACCCCAACCCCCATGTTCCAGTTTCCTCTGGAGCAAATTCGTCAGCTGGAGACCAAGCCTTCAACACGGGGGATGCTTCCTATCTTAGTTATAAGAGATTGGGGCTGTCTACATTTCTTTTCTAACTGCCATAATAGAACAACCTGGTTACATAAACTTGATGGAGAAGTCTATTTTGGCTCATGGTTCCAGGGCATTAGTCCATCACTGTGGGGAAGTTGCAGCAGTCAGCGCTTGGGGGAGCTGCCCACATGGCAACTACAGTCAAGAAGCAGAGTGACAAATCTGTGTGCTCAGCCAACCTTCTCCTTTGTATAAAGTCCAGAATCCCACCCCAGGGAATGGTGACACCCACACAAAGGTGGGTATTCCCACTTCGGTTAAGATAATCAATACCATCACCCATATAAATGACCAGAGGCCCATTCCTCTTTTGAGTCTAGATACCATTAAGTTGACAATTCAGGATAACCACCACAAGGACTAAATGAGATCATGTGTCCAGATACTTAGAATCGGACCAAAGACACAGAAACTGTTGAGGCAAATATTCATGGTATCTTAGTTAAGAAAACTAGTGCTGTGATGAAACGCCATGACCAAAAGCAACCTGGGGAGGAAAGGGTTTATTTCACTCACAGTTCCAAACAACAGTTCATCTTCCAAAGCACTCAGGGCAGGAACCTGGAGGCAGGAGCCGATGGAGCGACTGTGAGGGTGCTGACTACTGGCTTGCTCAGCCTGGTTTCTCATAGAACCTAGGACCACCAGCCCAGGGATGGCACCACACACAATGGATTGGTACCTCCCCCATTAATCATTAATTTAAAAATACCTTATAGGCTTGCCTACAGCCCAGTCATATGGAAGTATTTTTTTTTCTTTTTCTTCCTATTCATCTTCATTATTTAAAATTACATTTTCTCATACAGAGAATATCCTGACCACAGTTTCCCCTCCCTTCCCTCCTCCAAACTCTCTTTCCCACCTTTCCTCTCCCCCAAATGCACTCCTCTTCTATTTCCCTTCAGGAAAGAGCAGGCATCCCAAGGATATCAACCAAGCATAATATAGCAAGATCAATAAGACTAGGCCAAAACTTCATATCAAGGCTGGATGAGGCAATCCAGTAGAAGGAAAAGGGTCCTAAGGCCATGCAAGAGTCAGGGACACCTCCATACCCACTGTTAGGAGTCCCACAGAAACACCAAACTACACAACAATGACATATATACAGAGAACCCAGCACAGACCCATGCAGACTCCATGATTGCAGCTTTGGTCCCTGCGAGCCGCTATGAGTCCTGCTTAGTTGATTCTGTGAACTGTGTTCTCCTGGCATTCTTGACCCCCTCTGGCTCCTAAAGTTATTCCTCCCCTTTGCTCCCTAAGCACCAAGTGGCAGACCAGATGAAGATCTCCAATTTGGGCTCTCTCTTTGCCTAGTGTTTGACTGTGGGTCTCTGCATCTGCTCTCATCAGTTGCCAGGGGAATCCTCTCTGATGATTGGGCTAGGCACTGATCTATGAGTATAGCAGAATATCATCAGGAATCATTTCATTTGGAGGCATTTTCTTAATTGAGGTTTCCTTATCTCAGAAGACTTTGGCTGTGTCAAGTTGACATCAAACTATCCAGCACAATTGACCCCTTAAAAACTTGACATACAAACACATCATTGTAAAGCCACAACCTTTCCTTTCTTGTTCATTCCCAAGATCATACACTAATACAAATATCACAATAAAAAATATTTTCCAAATGTAAAAAAATAGTTCCAGTCTGGTGTGGGAGAATTGTCTGTATTCTGTCAATCATGTTTTAAATAAATGCTGATTGGCCAGGCAGGAAGTGTAGGCGGATCAACCAGACAGGAAGTAGAGGTGGGGTGATGAGAATAGGAGAATTCTGGGAAGGAGAAAGTCCGTTCTTCCCAGTTCTGGCCAGACCATGGAAGAAGCAAGGTGTAATCTGCCCAGCTGAGAAAGGTACCAAGCCATGTGGGCTAACATAGATAAGAACAATGGGTTAATATAAGCTACAAGAGTTA